>NC_143558.1:67217500-67530000 GCF_054136105.1 Typopeltis vanoorti | reverse complement strand
CGTTGCTTGAGAGAGGTTTCTCGCTTCCAGAAAGGAGCTTCTCGGTTCGAGACGTCGCTAGAGAGAGAGACTACTTCTAGGTCGCAGACAAGGTTTTAAATTGCCGAAAGGAAGAGTTCCAATTGCCGGAGAAAAGTTTCCAGGCCAGGTTAATGTCAGATATTCACCAGTGTGTTGCGTTTTCATTACAGTTTGATAAATCAAACGACTTCACTGATATTGCTCAGTTAATGGTATTTATTCGCATGGTATTTCAAGATTATTCAAGTAAAGAAGAACTTTTGAAAATTATACCATTATTGGGAAGGACTAGAGGAGAAGACATTTTTGCGGCATTTGATGAATTTGTGAAACAACACAAACTTCCGCTTTTTAAACTTGTGTCTATTACTAATGATGGTGCTCCTGCAATGATAGATAATAAATCAGGCTTCATTTCATTATGTAAAAACGATGACAAATATCCAGATTTTTTAACGTACCACTGTATTATTCACCAACAAGTACTGTGTAGTAAAAGATTAGACACAAGATGTTTTGGATATTACATTTAAAATTGTAAATTCTGTTCGAGGAAAAGCCCTGCAACAGCGGTTATTTAAATTACAGGCAGATGATGATAGGGAACTTCTGTTGTACAATAATGTTCGCTGGCTTAGCAGAAGCCAATTTTTAGAAAGATTTATTGTATTAATTAATGATATAAAAATTTTTCTTGATGAAAAAGGAGATATTTATCCACAATTGAGTGATAAAAGATGGTTGTTACACTTATCATTTTTAGTAGATTTCTGTACGAAATTAAGTTATTTAAATTTAGAGTTACAAGGTAGAGATAAAAATTGAATTGACATGTTAAGTTCAATAAAAACTTTCCAACAATACTTACTTTTATTAAAGAAAAATATAAATGACTGCGAATTTAGACATCTCCCATATTTATTAAACTTTTTTGAACAAAATCAAGAAATGCTTCGCTATGATTTAAAAGAATTTATTCGTGAAATAGAATTGGTTGAGGAAGAAATAAATTCAAGATTTAAAGATTTTAATAAAACTGAAATGATTGTATCTTTTATCAATAATCCATTTCAAGAAAACTTGAACATCACAGAAATTTCAAATAAAATTAGTGGGCTGTTTGATATAAACCAAGCTGAATTAGAACTTGAGATAATAAACATTCAGAAGTTTACATTTAAAATCAATAAACAATGAAGTCATTTGAAAGAATGCTCATCAAAAATTCCCAATATTAACTGATATTGCGCGAAAAATTCTGTCGTGTTTCGGATCGACATACTTGTCAGAATCCGCTTTTTCAAATATGACCCTCATAAAAAATCAATTAAGAAACCAAATTACAAATGATCATTTGGATGGTTGTCTGCGATCGACCACTTCTTCATATCAACTCGACTATGAAAATATTGCGAGGTCCAAACAATGCCAAATTTCACATTAACTTTTTTTTTTTTTTAATCAACCAGCATTTCCTGTAACTTGTGAGTTTGTCATCAATCGGTTGTTTTTTCTAACTTTGGTTTTTCGAAAACAGAGAAATAAATATTTTATTCCAATATATATATATATATATTTTTTTTGTTGTTGTTGTATTAAAATATTTGTTGTATTAAAATAATTAAAAGTGATAAATAAATTTTTAAATACACAAATAAAGTTTTTAGTTGTATATTTTTTTAGTTGTTTATTTGTGCATAATCAAATATCAGGTTGGGGGAACGTGATCTATATAAGAGAGTAGATCGCCGAATAACTTTTTATAGAAAAGTAGCTCGCGTAGTAGAAAAGGTTGAACACCACTGTCCTACGCTGTTTCTATATGATTTTTTCATTCTTCTTTCCGTTTTTGGATCCAATCGTTTATTGGCTGTATTCTACAATTTTCTTTGATTTGCGATTCCTGATTCAGTTTTTCTTAACGCTTTAATCTCAGTAGTTTGACTAATTTGTCTTATCTCTGTAGTTGCTGCACATGTCAGTACTGGTCTCACTACTCCTTTCCATCCGTTATGTGTCATCTCCGATTCAGGAGATTGGCTACCATGATATAACTCATAGTTAACTACGGGAGTTACATCATGTGGTGAGAATCCTATCTCTTTCACATTGTCGTAAGTATTCATGGCTGTAGATCCGTGTGTGTTCACGGGACTGGTTTGCCTATTCTGAGGGAAACCCGGAAACTCTGAGTTTCCCGGTGAAAAAACTCTCTACCAAAGTGAGTTAGCCGTATGAGACCGGCTAACTCACCTTTAGTCGAAAGAGACCAAATAAAGGTTCCTCGCATCATGGGCGGGAATCGAACCAGAGGTGTTCGTCTATACCGACTGAACTACGGAGGCGTTGATTACTCGTTTATAGATTCTTATTTTTGTTTCTTTGCTTATGTTCTTAATTCTTCCAGATGAGGTTATCGAGGCATTCAGATATTCTGCTAGTGCTTGATCTTGTACTTCATTTTGTCTGATTCCATAATTGTTTATTTCTATTCCTAAATATTTAATTTTACTAATTTGTTCAATCATTCTCCTTTCATTTTCTTCCTTGACTACTGTTTCCTTTTCTTTTCTTTCTTTCTTTCTTTTTTTTTTTTTTTTTTTTGTTGATGTCTTCATATTTTTCTTTTCTGCTGCATTATTGAATTGAATGTATTTGGTAATCTTTGTAGGTCTTTTTTAAATTTATATTTTAAAATTAATTGACCTGCGTTTTTTTTTTTTTTTACTTTATAAACTTTATGTATAGTTTATTATGCACTCTATAATAATGTACACTGCTTAAATTCTCTTAGTCGAATAACAACTGGAAGGACATGTACGTTGTAATTCGCTTAGCAACTGAGCAGTAGGCTGGGTCACTGAGAGACAAATAAACAGCGAAAAATTTTCTAAATCTCTATTTGTGCAGAATATTCTGTTTTTGTGTTTTTCAGGGAAAATTTTGTTGTTATTTTTAATTATTATTATTATTTAATTTTTCTCCTTTACAACCATACTGGCATTAATCGAAGCGTCGTAAACAGAACGCACCCTTTTGTCTAATTTGTCCCTTCGTGACCCTGTAAATAGTCCGATTGAAACAAAAACTGAGAAAACTGGACAAAGTTTCAAAAAAAATCCGTTCTAGCAGAGGTGAACTGTTTACAGCATAACATCATTATAAATTGCCTGTTTATTTTACTCGTGAGTTTGAATTGTAAAGTATCTTTGAGAAAGCTCTTAGTGATATTATTAACTCTCTTTAAGGGTTATAAGTAGTCAATGTTGTGATTTTTGGAAAGATTTTAGTGGGTAGATTTTCCTCAGTTCCACGGAGTTTGATCTTTCGTGCTGTCAATTGCTCTAGAGATTTTGAAAAGAAACCCGCAAATACCAAACTTTTATCATCACAATCCGTCTACTGAAAGTGGATCTGTTAATACAGATGGCTTAATAATGCAGTACTAACTAGTTTCTGGATATGTCAATAAAAATACAATGATTTGGTGTAGTTAGCATATGAAGATACAGCACTGCCATGAGGCAGGTAACGCACCATCTTATGAAAGCAGTATAACACTAGTGGTTGTACTATATTTTTGTCTGTAATTTGCGGGTGAGAATAAGGTTAACCGGTTAACTAAGCTTCAATAGAAAAGCCATAATAATAATAATAATAATAATAATAATAATAATAATAATAATAATAAAGGTTCTTCTCATCCTAGAATGGATTCAAACTCACGTTTTGGTATGGGCACATGACACTAGAAATATTTCATTCCATATTATACGTATGGCAGAGTAGCTAATCGCTGGTGTTTTATGAAAACTTTTATCATAAAAATTCGAGCTAAACTCATATATAACAAGAATGCCATTTTCCACCTTGTTAGATTAAGTTAATAGATAGTTTCTTGGAAATATTTTAGCCTTGGTCAAAGCCTCATTAAATTGCGATTTGTTCCTTGTGCAATGTAGTTTCAGTGAGACGTCAGTAGATGTGTTATAAGAATATTTAATAGTGTATTACACAACGTATAGTAACAGCATAGATTTCGTGCTGAGGCGCAACAGCAGGGAGATTTTTTTAATTAATTTCTTTATATTTTTATAAACAACACTAAATAAAGTTTTAAACCATTTGTGTGTGTGTATAACAAAGTGTTTGGGAATTCTCGTCTTATTCTTTTTTGTTTAGTCTCGTCACCAGATTTTCTTAAATAGTTTCAAGAAGTGTGACGATACGCATCGCTGAAGACCATGGGAAATTGTTCTCTATGAATTCCAAACTCTTCAAGGAAAACTATTACACATGTTTTCAAAACCAGATTAGATACGAAAATAAAACGTCACGTTACAAACATAGTTATAAAAATTACGCACTGTGTCCTTCAATACTGAAATATTGAAGGATATACGTGCTTGGCATTTATTTATCTAATTTTTCAATGCTTTAGTAATAAATGCATTTAACTTTTTAATATATCCTTTTCTATCTCTTTTTTTTTTTTTAATCTAATGTAAAAGACGTTTTGTTGTATATTTCGTAGCATTATGTATTTAAAATATCTTTCCTCCTGGGAATTCTATACCGTTACCATAAAAGGGGTGGGGATAAAATGTCAAATGATGCTCGCTTGAGTTTACTTAAAAATATAATAAAAATAAAAAAATAATAAAGCACAACTGTATTTGCCAAACTGGCCGGCGGGATCCGAATTATCTTCTTCAGATGTTAAAGAAATTCCAAACGGGAAAATGTTCGCTATTTTTTTTTTGTATTATAATGAACGTTTCCGATGGACTATTGTGGATATCTATTTGTGTGCGAAGTCATTAATTGCTAGATGATTTTCGTTAACCAGCCTGAAACTATCACTAGGGCTGAAAATTTCATATTTGATTTCTAGATCAGGTTCCCAAATCATTCACTCTTTAACCTATTCACGGCACTAGATGTGTAATACATTACCAGCCTTTCGTGAGTGGGATGATCATCTTAAAAAATGCTTTAAAAAAAGACGCATGTAATGTACATAACACACACACACACACACACACACACACACACACACACACACACACACACACACACACACACACACACACACACACACACACAATCGGTTTGAAGGAAAGTTCATTTCCCAAAATCTCTGGGAAAGTTCATTATAATGATCACCTCCTTTAATATAATGATAGTCTCTGATGTATTCCATGCTTTGGCCTGAGAACTAACGGCAGTCTCATACCCATGAATTGTTGATAACTTATTACACATGCCAGTACAATGGCAAAGAGAAGAAAGTAGTGGATGGAAATGTTATAACCTATGTGGTGAATCCAGTTCATTCTTAAGGCACACCAGTGACTCTGGCTTTTTTTTAATTTTTATTTTTATTTAATCTATGTGAACGAGATAAATACGAGTAGATAGCGGTGTACTCTATGGATCTGAAACGTGGGTAATAAATAAGGAATCAAGAAAAAGAATTTTGGCATTTGAAAGAACTTGTTAAAGGAATATTCTAAGAATAGGATGGGAACAGAAAATCATAAATGAAGATCTCTATCGGAAAATACAACCAAAGGAGAATTTAATGCAAAAGATTATACAACGGGAGCTGCAATTATTTGGACACATCTGCAGAATGAGCGAAGATCGGAAGATAAAGATATTCATGTTTGGTATTATGGATGGTGTAAACAGAAAGGTAGACCATACAGAGAATGGATAGACGACAATAAAGGACTGGTGTGAAATGGGGTTACAGAACTGCGACACTGTGCACTGGACAAAGAAAGGTGGAAGAAGAGGCATCGGACACCAACGAGCAGTATATCCATGGTTCCTGATGATAATGAGTGAGATTTTTTTTAAAAAATTAAATAATAAATTTATGCATTATTTTTCAAGTATTATTTTGACACTTTTTCTTGTTAAATTTCTCAGTTAGACAGTTCAGCATTATGATTTGGATTTGTGTTTATTTATCTGATGAACCTCTCATTCATCAAAACTGTTTTCAATACAATTTGAATAGGGATCAGAAGGAAAAAAAAGTTCCATGTTCTAGATAATCGACCTATCAGAAATACTAAATATGATATTAAATTATACATCAGAAACAGCCTACTTTCTTAAATAATTATTATAACATTCAGAATTGTATAGTTTAATTTTAAGATGAGATAATTTTTTTTTTCATTTTACTTTCATTTTTGTAAAATACAAAACATTTCTTCCCAAATCATCAGCTCCCACAAACATCAGGTGGCCTTTGGAGCATTAAGTATTGTGTATATTTAATTTTTTTAAGAGGCTATCAAAAATCAAAAATAAAGGATAAAGATATGTCATTATCGTCTTGGAAATTTTACGGCTGATTTTTATGAAAAAAATAAATCGCATTGCTTTTGGCTTATCCAAGGGAGGGACATGTAGTGACCCAGAAGTGTGTTTTGTTTCTGTTCTCCTTCCTATAGAATCCGAATGATGTATGTTGCGTATTTCATCAAAGCGACAAACAGCTAACCTTAACTACCCAAAAATGAGCGTGCGAGTAACCAAATTTTTCTCCCAAAGCTTTATACAAAAACGATCACTTTCTTGAAAAACGGACGTTTTTTTTTTCCTTGTCAAAACAATCTTTACAGCATTTTTTTAAACTTGAAAATTTCTCATGCCTATATAACGATAAAAATGCCTTAATCTATACGTATGTATATTATTCTAACATTTCTATGTCCATAATTTCTGAAATTGGTAAAAATCATCGGATTGGCAGTCGATCGAATGATTTTTATCAATTTCTAGTGCTTTCATAAACTTCTTTGATTGATTTACTAGTGTGTTAATACATTTCTTCTCGGTAAGAGCCAAAAGAGAAGTTTATAAACCTTCTGACAGATGGAAGTCCCAATTACATTTTTTAAATATGTAATCAAAAGTTCGTAGAATGATTTTTTTCGAAAAGAGTTAAACTAATACTTTTTTTTCCTAGTTAGCTGAGCATTTCGCAATAGCCAGAAGTAATTTTGTTCTTTATTACATCTTTCCGTATTTGTAGCATCTGAAACGTATCGCAATAACCAATACTGAACGACATGAAAATATAAAATTTTCAGTAAGACTATAATTAAAACAGCATAACCGAATGTCGCTCCATTAATTCAACTATTTTAACAGGTTAAGAGTTTCAAAGGAGGTCTGGAAAACCTTCTTTGAAATATATATATTAATAAAAATAATATATATATAAATATATATATTATTCAGAGACTATTCTATATCCGAACTTGGAACGCTAATTTGTATGTCGTTTAGATAAACTGGCCTGATTGTCGCTCAACCTAGTTATGGCGTTTGAGGAATGATATAACCAAACTTTTTTTCTTGATAACTGTGTGTCGCTGAAATGGCACGTTAGCGGAAGTAATATCAATGAATTTATCCTGAAATCAACGGCAACGCATAACCCATTAGTCGCCTGTTATAACATTTTAAGATTTTCTAGCCACTGTAAAAGTTGGCAAGTTGCTCCAGCAAGAACTGATTAATTATGAAAACTACGGTCATGAATGCAGTAAGTTTATTTGAGAAAATTCAACAGACTATAGATTATAGAATTATATATTAAAAAAAAATAAAGTTTTGAATTAAAATTAAAGAAAAAAGAAAATCAAACTTTTAATTAATTGCTGGCGAAATTAATAAAATAAATGAATAGTTTCGCACATTCCTGATGCTGCACTTGTTCCGACTGAGTGAAAACACAAATATAAAGAGGTATTTATAAAGAGATTTCTGAATTACAAACTGTCATTTTTTTAATTCATTCGATACGCGACAGATGTTGAACATAGGAACAAGATATATTCGCAGCTCATCGTTACAAGATATAACATACCATATCTCATTGCCTAATTCATCGCGTAAATCCTTTATGTATACCTCCCATAGTTGATTTAAAATTAGATCTTGGTTTTTGTTATATTGGGTTGGATATCTTATCAGCTCTTGTCTCCTTAAATTTACCTACATAATTGTTAAATTCTGTGTATGGCATTTTAGTGAGTTGCTAATTGACTTTGTGGTTTTCGTTGGTGGTGTGAGTAGCTAGTTTCAGATTTATGTCCGTTTTGTTCCACATCTCTGACGGATTTGACCGCCCCGTTAAATCCGTCAAACGCTGTGCTTACAAAAGATTTTATATACTCCTGATCTCTTCATAGATTGATGAGGTCGTTTTGGTGATGTAGAGGTCAAAAGAGGTCTTTTTGTAGAGGTCAAAAGCAACTTTAAAGCTATGTTGTTATATTTTTGCTATTTTGTCTATAACATTTCTGATGTAAGGTAAGGTTTGGAGCAAGGCCGTATTCATGGGTGTGAGAACTGTGCATGGCACAGGGCCCCGCAAAGCGCAAAAAATTGAAAAAAGCAAATCAATTAATTTTTTTAAATTATTATATAAATTAATATTTTCTATATAATAAATATATTATTATATAGAAAAATATATGTATATAATTTTACAATCAACTATTGTTGTTATAGTAAGCGAAATAAGATCGTAGCGCTAGAGCGATAGTATTTGAAACTACTCTAAGATATATAACAATATCGTACAACATAGTGTTAAATAGGGAAAAGTGCATTTTAAAACAGGTGTTTTTAATTATTTTAAGGAGTTTTTCGATTTTAGTTTATGATTTTATAAACAAGTAAGTATATACACGTACTGTCATGGCAATTTTTTGATGTGACATTACTTGAAAAACATCTTTAAAAATATATTTTGTAAACTGGTTTTAGGTTATCCGACATCAGAATTTTTCTCCAATAGCAGTTTTCAATCTACATTAGATTTATTTATTTTCTAATATTATCTATTTTAGATATATTTTATTTATCAGGTAAGTAATTTTGTTTTAATTTATTAACTTATTTTATAATTAAATATATCGTATTTAATTCTAGAGTATGACTAGTCGTGAGAGAGATTATTATGGAAGAAAATACCCAAGTGGGCATGAAAAACGAAAGCGAAAACAAGAAAAAGAAGCGGCTGAGGAACGTCAAAGAAATTCACTGTTTAAATTTATGAAGTTGAACTCATATATTTGTTCGGATATATCAGTTGATAACGGGATTTCTGAAATAACTACAAACAGTTTTTCGGCTTCAACATTAATTAATAATGAGAGTTCTGAAATACTCAAAGGAAGCGAAGAACATGACGAGTTTGGTCAAACAATGAGTATTGAAGATCCTAAAATTGAGACACCAGAGGAGGGTGAACTATTTACTATTGATTATCCAGCAACATGGCCCAAAATTTTGAACTAACACAAATTGTACAACGTGGTCCACCGTCTCCTCCGACTGAAAATGATTTTCCAAAAGATGACAACAAGAGGTTTTTCCACAGTGAGCTGTGGAAAAACCTCTTGTTGTCATCTTTTGTTAGGACAAATTACAAACGGAGAGAAGCAAAACAGAAGATGGCTTGTATATTCAAAATCTTGCAACTCTATTTTTTGTTTTTGTTGCAAATTATTTTCTTCTGATGATAATTTTTTATCTAATGGCTTTTCTGACGGCGAGATGTAAGTGAAAGATTAAAGTCGCACGAACGAAATCCAGTGCGCATGAAATGCATGTATTCATGGACACAAATGGAATGCAATTTAAAAAATCACAATATAATTGATCAGGAAAATCAAAATGTCATAAAATTTGAAGCAAAACGGCTAAGAAATGTTTTAAGACGAATAGTAGCAGCAATTATTTATTTATCCGAACATAATTTAGCTTTTAGAGGTAATTTTGATACTTTGTACACATCCCATAATGGTAATTTTTTTGGAATTATAGAATTAATTGCAGAATTTGATCCACTTTTAAAAGATCATTTAATGCGATGTTCGGAAAACAAAATTATAGGTAAGAAACAAAATTCCTATCAATCACCCATTGTGCAAAATGAATTAATTGTTGAAATGGGAACCAAAATTCAACAAAATATTGTAAATATGATACGACAGGCAAAGTACTATTCAATAATTCTCTATTGTACTCCTGATGTTAGTAATCAGGAGCAAATTTCAGTACTTTTTAGATTTTTACATATATTTGAAGCAGATATTGAAATTCGTGAACACTTTTTGACGTTTTTAACAACTAATGACACTACTGGTAAAGGTATATATGAAAATATAAAATCACTTTTGAATAAATTAAATCTTAAATTGTCAGACTGTAGAGGGCAAGGGTATGATAACGGCGCGAATATGAAAGGAGTATATAAGGGAGTCCGTGCTTACATCTTAAATTAAAACGAAAAGGCATTTTATACTCCTTGCGCATGTCATAATTTAAATTTTATTTTAGGGGATATCGCAAAATCATCATTTATAGCAATAAATTTTTTTAATGTTATACAAAAAATATATACATTATTTGCTGCCTCAACTTTACGTTGGGACATATTAAAGAAATTTGTTAAACAATTAACTCCAAAACCGTTATGTGATACAAGATGGGAATGTAGAATAGAATCAGTTAGAGCTGTACGTTTTCAAATTCCAGAATTTTTAAATGCACTAAAAGAATTATTTAAACTGCATCAGATAATACTATCAAAGTAGAAGTGGTTTCAATATATGAACAAATAGATTCATTTGAGTTTATACTAAGCCTTGTAATTTGGTATGAGCTTTAGTCAAAAGTTAATTTAGTAAGTAAAGTATTACAAAATGCAAAAATTCCCATAGACGTAGCAACTAAGCATATTGAAGAGTTAGTGCAGTACTTTGAAGAGTAGAGAATATCAGGATTTGATAGCTGTTTTGAGATTGCTAAAGAACTGTCAAATCTATTAGAAATAGAAATTAAATTTAAAGAAAGTCGAGTACGTCGAAGAAAAGTATTTTTTGATTATGAAACGCCTGATGAATCACACATAGGTGATAACAAAGATAATTTTAGGATAAATTTCTTTTTTGTAATTTTAGATACTGTTCTACAATCTGTCAAGCAAAAAGTTTGAATTGTATGAAATTCACGAAAAATCATTTGGATTTCTTTATGATATGAAATTAATAAGGAAAATGATGAATTAAATGAATTAAAATTTTGCTGCACCCGGTTAATATTTTAAAATTCATAATTGCAAATAATTTGTCGAATATTTATCCAAATATTACTACGGCATTTAAAATATTATTGACCAGTCCAGTTACGGTGGCATCAGCAGAAAGGTTCATTTTCCAAATTAATTTCCAAAGGTTCATTTTTAAAATTAATAAAAACCTATTTGCGATCTTCTATGTCTCACGAACGTTTGTCGTCCCCTGGCAATAATATCTATAGAGCATGAAATTGCAAAAAAATTGAATTTTGATAGTTATAAATGATTTTATTGATAATCGCATTAGGTTAAATAAAATTTAATATATTAAGATTTCTTTTAAATCTTATAAGTTGTTATACATATATTTCATTCTTTATACTAAAAATGGATATTTTATTCATATTTTAATATTATTATTTATATTATTAAATAAATCATTGTTCTGGCTTATTTATATCATAATGTGTACTTACATCATAAAATAATATATCATGTACATAAACACATTTATTTTTTAATTAATTTTTTCCCTTTACTTAAATTGATGCTAAAGAGCATACTTGTTTATTTATGTGCATAAATATTTTTCATATTTGAATTAATTAATTAATTAACAAGATATTCTTCCATTTGAAATTTTCATAAATGTTACAGCTTTCAGGGGCCTCGCTTTTCCATTTCGCACAGGGCCCGCAAAATGTAGAAACGGGCCTGGTTCGGAGTCATCTGGTTATGGTCTTGGAGCATGCGATGGTTTATTTAAGACGTTATTGATAGTTCTTTGTAAATACAGTACCTCTTTACATTTGTTTTGTCTCAATCTGAAGACGTACACAGTAGGACTGCACGAAACTAGGCCGTTATTTTATTAATTTTTTTACATGGCTTTCACCAGCAATTAAGTTGGGGAAAAAAATAACGAATACAACAAGCCAAGAGAACTTCAACGGTCTTAAAATTAAACTTTGTTGAAAAAAACTTTTAAAAGGAAATCTAATAATAAATAAATATACGACTATGCAGAGTGTTCTCATATAGGAAAATTACTTTAGGTCACTTATTTTAGCAAATGAGGATGATGAAGAGAGGAGAGAGAGAGAGAGAGAGAGGGGGGGGGGGGAACCTTCAATCACTAAAATGATATTTCTACTTGCACAATGACCTCAATAACATCAGATATTCAGGAAAAAAAATTTCTGAATATTTGATGTCGTTGGGGGTGTTGAGATAATCTTAAAAAAAAAAAAAAAAGCATACATTCCATTTCCAAAGATTGCCAGGACGTCTGCAATTCAGATATCCTGGTACGAGGTTCAGACATCCTCGTAATCCTGACAGATTAAATAATTAGGATTGCCAGGCAGCCTGAATTTTTTCAGAATCGGCTTGTAATCAATGGCTCAGTGCCAGCCTGAAAGGAAGCAATTTGACGACTACTGAGATTTCTAACAGAATCATTACTTTTCATGTAATATTTTGAGCTTATTTGATTCCTTTCCCTCCAACGTGTACTTAAAAGCAAACACTCTGCCAGGAGTGATATCGCATATGGTATAAATCGAATGAGTCATACAAACCACAGAAAATTAAATAATAAAAAACAACTTTTAAAAAAAAATTCATGCTGCTATGCAATTTCATTTTCCTTTTTGTCAATTAGTACTTTAGGCAACACCCATATCCGTTTGGTCTTACGCTTCCGGTGAGACACCTGCATATCTACTATCAGTTACGCGAAATGAATTCTAATAGGTGTATAAATGAGAAAGGTTTAAAGCGATTTACTAGTAAATAGAAAATTTAAAGGCTCTTAAAAATGTATATGTTTTCATTCATAATATAATGTCTGAATAATGAGTATATTGGCTTTAAAACACAACACCTACAAAAAAAAATAATAATAATAAATAAAAAAAATAAGGAAATATAAGGTTGGTCGATTGGTAGAGCCTCTGTTACTAATGGCTCAGCAAAAAGTTAAGCAAGTTTGAGCGCGGTTGGTAGTTGGAAGCAGAGGCGTAGCTAGGGAAGGGCGGAGGGGGTGATCCTCCCCGGGCGACACTTTGAACCTTTTTGAATTTTTGCAGTTAATTCTAAAATACAGTCTCGAGAACTAATTTCCAAATATTGTAATACTACCGAATTTTCCTCACAATTGCTGTAAGTGTTGCTAATTGTGAGAGGAGTTTTTCTAAATAAAATAGATTAAGAATTACCTACATTATTATGAAATAGACTTCGCCAATGTCATCGACGATTTTGCTAACAGGAAAGCAAGAAAAATAAAATTTTAGAATGTTAAAATTAAAGTTTTATTTCAAAAATAAACATAGTGTTTTAATTTATTTCCCTATACGTCGTTTTGACTTTTTGTAGTATTTTCGGTGTGTATTGAGAGGGGCGGCAAACTCAGGGACCGCCCCAGGTGGCAAAAGCTCTAGCTACACCACTGGTTGGTAGGGAATCAATCGTTCGATGCTGTTGGCACACACTCTCCCTCGATGAGTCTTTTGGACTCCCTGGAGGTATCACATAATAATAATAAAAAAATATGAACGAATAATTCAGTTGATTCAGCAAACGGATTAATTCATCTCTTATTAATTACTTTAAAATACTTCTAAGATGAGAAACTTATGGTTATTCATCGACTACATTTATTTTTAGATTTCCTTTTCATATATTAAATGACAAAATCCGTTAGAGATGGAATATCCCTTTCTTAGTGAAAGAATTAAAATAAATACGATATATGACCATTTGTGCTGCTTTTAATGATTACTTAAGATTGATTATTCGTTACTCATAATAAAAGAATTTTAATCAACGAATTTTAATTTTCTTAATAGATGTTATCAAAGCCTTTTGATTTCTTTGGAGTATGTGCATACTCTTATCAAATTGTTAGGAATGTATATGACAAACTTTGCGTGACGTTATAATGACTGTTGGAAAAAACGGCACTAGCATATTCTCAGTATTTTTAATAGCGTGATAAATGAAAGAGAATATGGAAGCGATTACAAGCGACATAAAGAGCAAAATAAATTAAAATGAGCTAAATTTAGCAAATGGCAGGTATAATAAAATTCAATTTATATTAAACAGTCCTGTATATTTTTAACATTCTGAAAAAGACACAATTTTTGTTCATTGAGAAATTATTCAATTAAATAAAATAAATGCACCTGATCAACTTTGCTGCTTTTTAACTTCTGACGAATATTTAATCTCTTCAGGCACTATAATAAAATGTCTTTTTATATTAAATAGTCCTGCATATTTTTAACAAATTTTTAATTCTGGAGACACGGCACGTCTTTCGTTTGTTAAGAAATTATTTCTTTAAATAAACTAAATTCACCTAATAAATCTCGCTTCTTTTTTAACTTTGATATATCTCCTCTTGAAAGAACAAATTCGGTAAGCTTCTCGTCGTCTGCTAATCAGCAACGCTAAGGAGACACGACACGACTAGTATACGAAACAAAAAATAATTCTGGATCTTTTATTATAAGCCTTTTTTTTTATTTCATTTAAATTTTTAAAGCGATATAGTTTACATTAAATTAGAAAATCGACATCTTTTTAAAATTAAATATTTATTAACTAATACTTATTAATACATTTTTTTGTAATTTGACAAACTCATTATTCTAATACCCGGGGAAAATGTCACAATTACCCAAACCTAGCGTCTCTTCCAAATCAGATTTTAGATCCATAGGATTTCATCCATAGGATGCCAGTTACCCAATGGGTGCAGCCATTTTTTTAAAAAACAAAACATGTATACATGTCAGATAAGTAAGACAATAATACAAGCGATATCATTTCTGTAAGTCAGGTACGTCTTTGAAGGTACTTTGCCAGTTGCCATTTCTCCCTTTTATTGTCTCGCTTGATCCCAAACTGTTTTTTTTTTTAATTATTATTTTTTAATGGCAGTTCCAAACAGGAAGGGTTATCCAATTATTATTCAGTATCACGGAAGCAGGGTCAGCACTATATATGAGCAAGTGGAGAAGTAGCCCTGTTAATTCAATCAAAAGTACTGATTCACCAAACAGGTCCGGTATGCGCGCGCACGCACACACACACACACACACACACACACACACACACACACACACACACACACACACACACACACACACACACACACACACACACACACACACACACACACGCACACACACGCACACACACGCGCACACACACACACACACACACACACACACACACACACACACACACACACACACACACACACACACACACACACACACACACACACACACACACACACAGGGTGTCTATAAAGTCCTTTATTTGTTCAGGAATTACAAAGAGGTGGTTTCGAAGAGTAGTAGTAGAAGAAACTGATGATATTATAGAAAAGGCTCTAGGAATAGAATTCTATAGAATCTACAATCACCAATCTAGAAATAAATGCCTGTAGACAATGTAGGCAACGAAATATGAAACAGAGAAAGTGGAAAATAAGAAAACCAACAATTTTTATGGCACTAACTCAGTGGTGTAGCTAGAACTTTTGCCGCCCAGGGTGATCCCTGAGTTTACCGCCCCTCTCAATACATACAAAATACTATAAAAAAAGTCTAAACGACGTATAGGGAAATGAATTAAAACACTATGTTTATTTTTGAAGTAAAACTTTAATTTCAACATTCTAAAATGTTATTTTCTTGCTTTTCTGTTAGCAAAATCGTCGATGACATTGTCGAAGTCTATTTCATAGTAATGTAGGTAATTCTTAATCAATTTTATTTAGAAAAACTCCTCTCATAACCAACAATACTTACAGCAATTGTGAGGAAACTTCGCTGTAGTATTAGAATAGTTGGAACTGAGTTCTCGAGACTGTATTTTCGAATTAACTGCAAAAGTTCAAAAATGTTCATAGTGACGCCCGGGGCGGACCTTCTCCCCCTCTAGCTACGCCTCTGCACTAACTCAAACGATTCGATAGTCGGAAGACTATGAAATTTGCAAGTTTGCAAAAGACAGATAACAGAATGGGGGTTTACATAAAATACCTTTATTCTATGACCTGCTGATTTTCTCTGAAATTTTCCACAGCATTTGTTCACCTGTAATCAGAAAGGAACTTGAGATCATCAGCATTTAAGAAGTCTGTGAAACGATCTAATCTAAGGTGGCATGGTGACTTAATTTGAATAGGAAAGGTATGCAAAACTCTTCTATGAAAGAATGGCAAGAAAATGACTAGACGAAAACCAAGATCTATCACTATTGAAGACATGATAAATGATATGCTGGCCTGATCGACTGAGTGGTTACTGTATCAAAGTGTATCCAAGTGGTTTTTCCAACCAACGTACTTTGATTTCAAAATTTTGGTTCCAAGAGCAGAGTTCCAGGATTATCTAGTCCTGGGTCCATCCATGATATTGATATTAATGTACCGTATGCTATCAGTGTGTTTTAGGTAGAATGAAAAAAAAAATAATAGGTTATTTAGAAGAAAAAATTTGATAGGAAGCTATTAATAAAGTAAAATTAATTGCGTAATATTATCATAATATTATATTATGATATAATCCCTTTAGGGTATATGTCAAGAAATGATTATGATGATAACCATAAAGTGCGTTTGCTACTAAGTGAGGAAGAACCAATTAGATTTCTTTGTCTATACATGTTTATTCTAGAAATCATCATTATCTTTCCTTTCGTGTTAGGCTCAATGGCCTGTCACGGCCAAATAACTTAGCTTTTTTGAAACCTAATATTGCTAATGATAGGGCTGTCAGCATTGTTTGTACTGTCTGACACGGCTGTAAATTGTGTGCGTGCGTGTGCTCTTCTGGTTGGCTGTTTTGTGGGATGAAAAATCAGAGTTTCCGAAAGGAAACACTCCACTTCCGTACAAGATCACTACACCTTTTGCTAAAATGCCTTCATGAAGGTTCTTCGTATCCTAAACGGGATTCAAACCCAGGTCTTTCCAACGAATGGGCATCATTATACCAACTGAGTTACGCAAGGCTCTTTTTAGAATTGTGGCTGGATGAATTTTATTCAAAGTTGAGATTTTTGAATTCTTACAAACGTTTACCGAATAATAATCTGTTTCTTTTTGTTTGTTTCAACTGAACTATCTGCGACTGCTACATAGAATAAAATTAATAAATTAATCTCCCAACTCCTTTTCTTTCGCCAAAGCGAGTTGGCGTATTTACAGGAGATTATCAAAATAATGGAAATACGTACAAATTTTTTTTGGAGAATTTTTTATTAATAAACTTCCTACATCGTGATGTTAGAACACCATGAATTCGACGTGGAATACACTGATATATCATGTACTTAAGATAATGGAATTTTCTTAAGCTGTTGCACACAAATTGCGCAACAGCTAATTCAACATCGACTATGGCACTGCTGTGTGATAGCCGATATCATACTGCATCTCACATGGCAGATGACGTCTCTGTGATTGCTGTTGTGCAGTTAGTATCTAAAATCTTTTTTTTTTTTTTCATTTATATAATGACAATCCAGCGCGAAAGATTGTATATTTTTGCAGGGGTCCTTCCCGGAATTCTGTTCTAGAGAACATACATATTAATCCAGTTTATGTCTCCACTAAACAGGGTCGTCGTCTCAGGCCAGATAACGAGAATCGTGAACAGCCTAAGAATATTCGAACAAGAATCGTTTTGCATATTTCTGAAATCATTCGATTCAAACCATCGTTTCTTTATTCACCAATTTTTGTGGAGGTAGTACTTGAAAAACTCCAAATCAAAGTACAAATTCTAAAGAATTAAAAATGCATAAAATAACAGGAGTAGCTGCTGATTAACACGTCACTCTCCGGCTTCATAATTTTAGAACAACCTTCTTATTCCTTCTCTTTCATTCCATCTATTTGTAATACTTATTTACACTCTCCCAAAGGACTACAACCATCAGCTACTGAAGAAACACATTAACAGATTAATTTTTTCTCCTTTACCACTTACCAACACAAGGCACTTATGGTTATAGGCAACTACTTCTGTCTGCCATTGATTAAGAAAAAAATCATTAAATTTCAATCAACCAAAGCAGTGTCATTAGTGTGTATACTTCGAAATAATATTTTTGTCTAATTTAATCTCTAGAAATGTCCGATTTAAAACAAAACAGAAATGACCACAAATCTGAGTATCTGAGGCATTAAATTTTCATTAAAATCTGTTTAGCTAGAGTGAATTTATTATATGCATGTTTAATGACAGATGGACAAAACGATTCTCATTTGACGTAACCCATCAAAGGTATTGTCTTATTTACGATTCTACTCAGCCACTTTGGGAAACAATAATTAATCCATTAAAACCATCTTCACAATTTCTGAGGTGTAAAATTGTAACTAAATGTGTCAACATTTGAGGAATGTTTCTTCGTTTTCTTTTACCCAAAAAAATATCATCGTGAAATCTGTTAAGTACTTATCTATATACTGCACGCATATATATATGTAGTTTCTTAGAGTCTGAAAAGCGACGTGTTCTAAAGGTGATTTCGTTTTCATTCACACTGGATTCCAAAACTTCATATGGCAGCTGAAGTGACGCAAAACAATGTTCTGTTTCGTGGGAGGTTTTCGGTATTGCGACCACATCTTCTTCTTCTTCTTCCTTTCCAGGCTTATAGGTCAAGTGGCCTGTTCCGGACTCAATTCCATCTTTTTAAGGGTCTTCCTCTGTTGCATCGAGTACCTTTTGGGTGTTAGAATTTGTTTAGGTATTCTGCTTCTATTCATTCTTAGTATGTGTTCTTTCCATTTTTCTCTATAGCAAATAACTGTTTCATTTAGGGAGGTTGTAATACAAGTTTTTTTCTGATTTCGCTGCTTTTTATTTTGTCCATTATTGTGACTCCTTCAGTTCTGCTCAGAAATTTAATTTCGGATGATTCTATTCTTCTTTCATCTGCTTTTTTATTAATCATATCTCACTGAGATATTGTCCATATCTCACTCGAGACCACATTATTATTTAATTAAACAGTTTAATAAAAATAACCAATTAAAACAATTTAATGTTCTGTTTTATTCGGGAGGTCTGTTTCTGGGGTTTGCCTTCTTTGTTTTAAAAATATAATTAAAATAAATTAAAAAAAAAAAAAGCATTAGCTGACCTGCAGAACAGTTTTGTCAAATGGGAGAAGTGTTTAACCGGAATGGGAAGTTTCCTGTGACTAAGGAAAGGCCGTTTCTTCAAACAGATAAACACGTGGATGTTAGTTCACACCAAAGCTCCGCTGCCGACGAACTAAGATAGCCAACAGGAAGTGCACTGTGGGAAATTCTTTAGTTGAAATCTGTCCTTTGGCAGCTGATTTCCGGTTTCGCTTCTGTCCTACTAGACTAGAGGAATAGAAGTAAAACACGTTTATAAAGAACAGAGAAAATATATAGAATATAGAATGAAGAACTTGAAATTAACTTAAATGTAAATAACTTTTCGCGTTATAGTAGAAAACGTCTTGATAGTACGTGATTCATTTGTCATAATACTGACAGTCTTGATATTATTTACCTCTAATGCGAAAAGAGAGAAATGCCGCGGGGATTAATCTTCATAATTACAATAATTTGGAAGTTTGCCAGTTAGACGGAAAGCAATTAAGAAACTAAACACTTCGAAGTTAATAAAGAAACTTCCTTCCGTCAATTCAGACTGGCATGAGTTTCACATTTTTATAAAATACATACAACAAACAAACGAGATTTGAGTGTTTCCACTTTGTGTTGCACAATGGAGGATAAACTGCCAACTTACAAGCCATGAGTTGGCAGTTTATCCCCCTTCGTGATTACGAGAACCCATCTGTAAAATGCTTTATTCTTGCTCATTTTTTTTTTTTTTTTTTTTACTAGACAATTTTTACCTAAGGCGATATTACACATCCCCAGGACGCCAGTAGTGTCCGGCGCCTGTGTGCAAAACTTTAGTTGGCGCCCCTATTCCCCCCCTCCAATAAAAAAATCACTTTAAAAAAACGGGTTTTTTTTTTTTTAAGTATTTCTACTCTTTGGGGCCTTTACTATCCTGGTGCATGTGTGCGTCGCACACATTGCACATATGACCGGCGCACCCCTGCACATCACAAGATAAATCATCAAGATGTGCCCTGGTAACCTTGACCAGAAATAATAGCATATATTTCATTCAACGGTTGTCAGGTTCACTACTTTCAGGAAGGTTATGGTTTTGGTTTGGTTTTTTGTTTCAGTCCACAATATTTATGGTTTTTTATAAAACCAAAATTAATAGCGTTGTGCGTTTTTAATAGAGTAAATAAGCATTCGTAGTATTTTATGTAGCTATAAAACTGATACATCTCCAAGAAAGCGTTCAAAAATATATACTCTTTCTTAGTACACATCCGTGACTCAAAGACAAATTGCCAATGAATGTGGTGTTGGTTTGGGTACTGTTAATGCGATTTTAAAGAGGTTTAGGGAGACAGATGCTTTTCTTCTGACAGAAAAGGAAAATGTGGGCGATAAGCGGAAACTATACTTACCCAAGATCGTTTACTAGTTAGGAAAAGCAAAATGATTTCAAGATTGTTTGCTGTAGACTTAAATAGAGACTTGGTAGCAAGTAGGATTAATGTTTCTAACATGATAGTCCATCGAAGATTGTTAGTAGCAGGGGAACTGCCCACTAAACAAAAAAAGAAACAACTGTTGACGAAGGCTATGTAGAAAAAGAGGTTCCAGTGGGGAAAAATTGTACAAAAGATTGGCCTGCTGAGAAGTGGATGAAGGTCATAGTCATATTATTTGTACACGTTTCCCCAATTGAGAGCGAGTATCCTATGTTCATAAATCAGCGGCTCAGAAGACATCTCCAGCCTACCTTCAACAATATCCTAAACATCAAGCTAAAAATATGTTCTGGGGTTGTTTTACACATCCAGAATCACTCGTGACTGTTGACGGTATGATGAAAAGTGACCAATACATAAAAATATTACAGAAAAGAGTGATCTCATAGATCCAGAAAGACACCGAACTAATCTTCCAATAGGATCTTGCTCGATGCTACACTTCAAAAAAAGCGAAAGAGTTCCTTAAAAATCACATCCAATAGCTTCAGTGGCCAGGTATCTGTCCATACATTATTATTATTATTATTATTCGTGACACCTCCAAGAAGTCTGAAAACTCATTGCGGGAGGACACCTACTAGAAAACACTCCGTCTCCACTACTACACCGAACCTCTGCTACCAATCACCTACATCAACTGCCCAAAACCACCACCACAGCTAGTATTTTTTGTCTGTAAATTGCGTGTCTAAAGGGCCGATTTGTCTGTATGTGGGATGAAAAACCAGTGTTTCCGGGAGAAAAAAACCCCTGCTACCGCCGTATGAGATCGGCTAACTCACCTTCAATTGAAAAAGTCCATATAAATATTCCTCCCGTCGTGACGAGAATCGAACTTAGGAATCGAAGGGCGCAACGTACCGTCGGCCTTCCAATTGCGCTACGGAGGCGCTTATACCGAATAGAAAAAACATATAGCGAATAGAAAACCATCACACCCAAATTTCGAATCTCATCCACTTCCTGCAGTATAGAACCATCAATATAGTACACAGCCTTATATTTCTACATTCCAAAATACAAAACCTAACACTTATAATATTAAAACTACAACCTACTCCTTTGTTCAGTTCAAAAGTCTATTCAAATTTTCTTGAAGGAACCAGCAATGATACGAATAACGCCAGCAGTGATACGTATAATTCTCCCCAACTTTGCGTTATCAGCAAACAACAGAAGATCCGAGCCAGATCACATGATATATCATTTACAAACAAGGTAAACAGCAGAGTCCCAAGACCATGGGAACGCCACTGATTATCCTCCTTTTTATGTGCACTGCTCAATTATACACAACTTGCTGGTATCGTTCAGACAGCCAATCTCCGATCCATCTAACCAATACACTATCCGTGCCCTTCCTATACAATTTTTACACGAAATTATCATGTGGTAATCTAGCAAACGCTTTCTGAAAGACCATGAATATCACTGTATGTGATTCTCCCTTATCTAACGCTCGTTATCTTATCATAAAAATGCAAGTAATTTGCTAAAACAATATCTACCCTCTACAAATTCATTCTGATCATCATAAAGAATGTTATGTCCACCAACCCAATCCTGCGTTCTATTCATAACTAATCTCTCCAATACTTTGACCATAGCTACAATTATACTGACAGTTCTATAAATGAAACTTCTGTCCTAGTACCATGCTTCTGGGGTTTACTATTTTGGCTTCATTCCACTCCTTAGGAACTCTACCCACTGCAAGACTTTCATTTAGACATTCAGGTCAAGAGCAAAGTTAACTGTTGTGCACATTCCTTAAGAATATATGGTGATATGTCATCTATTCCCATAGCCTTATTAACATCTAATCCAATCAACACCTGATACACCTCTGATTCCCTCATCTCCAATTCTCCTAATATTTGCCTCCCTTCTATATATTGCACAGCATCATTTACACCTGTATGATATACACTGATAAAGTGATTATACATTAATTCCACTATATCCATTACACTTGTTATTCTGCTGCCATGACTATCTACCAGTGTCAACCTGCCATATTTGTTCTTTCTCTTACTTGACATATAGCAGAAAAATTCCCTTGAATTAATCTTGGCATGACCAGCCAATCTTCTCTCCTACTGCACCTTTCCTATCTCGTATACCTCATTCATAGCATTTTCTATTCCAACACTGCTTGCTTCATTTCACTGTTCATCCATTTCATTCCTACTCTGCTTACTCACTTAACTCTTGGCATGCAGTTGTACATTCCTTGTGCAAGATACTGCCTTATGAATTTGAATGCACTGTCAACATCTTCTCTGGTCAGCTCACATACCCAACGAACTGATGCTAATTGACTACAGAGCGTCCCATAATCACCTGATTTAGACTTCTATCATATATCCATTTTTGGCTGTATCCCTTTCTTGTTTCACCAATTCCCAAACAAGTACTTCAGGAGCACTCTCATCAACTAGCGGCAGTGTTAATACTTAACTACCACATCTTGTGAAGTTATCATCAAATCCAAAACATTAGAGCTTCTAGTTGCTTCAGTCACATGCTGCTTAATATATTTATCTCTGAGACATTCAAGAAACTAGCTCTCCTTATTCCCACACAATATCTCTTCTTTCCATTCTATATTCCTATAATTAAAATCTCCCGTCATGATCACCTTTTTACATGCCTAACCAATTTGCATAAACTTTTCACAATCAGTATTCTCTACATTCTCTGGCCTATAACAGCAACCTATTAGATATACTAGCCTGTTAATTTCAACTTCACACCACACAGATTCAAAATCTGTGCATGTACTAACAACTTCACACTTTGTGGACACAATTCCTCTGCAATCATTAACAGCACTCCCCCCCCCCCTTCCTGTTTTCAAATTTCTATCCTTTTGGAAAATTATATATCCTTCGATTTCTATTCCCGACATCACATCCTTCTCAGATAATCAAGTTTTACTTATTCCAAATATCTTTGGGCACACGGACTAAATCAATGCAAGAAACTCAGCTCTCTTGTTTAGAATGCTCCTTACGTTTTTGTACAAACATAAGTCTTTGATGCCATTCTACCAGCACCAACATTCTCTATTCTAGCTGCTATATCACACCTCTCTCTTCGATCTGACCACCCCCGTTTCCCTGATCGTGACTCTGATTTCCATTCCTACTTGTCTCATCCTTACCTTTATGCATTCCATCACCTTGTGCTGCTGCAACCACATCTTCAACCTTGTATTCATCTTCCTCCTGCCTTACAATCCGTTTAGCTGTGCTATCCTGCTTCAAGTGGATTCTGATCATTTACTAAATTAACTTCTTGACTCTGTGCCTTCTCAGAAATCAGCAGCCTTTCTAAATGTCCAACACCAAACCCATTCAAATGCAATCCCAGCAACTTTAAACCATTCCAACTTTCCTTCAAATTCACTCCTTAGATTTACAAACTGAATTCCCTTTACATCACACAACTCACATCTTAGTATTCATTATCTCCGCTCTCCTTCTCAATTCCCTGTTGTCATATTTGGGCAACAAGCTAACGACTTTTCCAACAACACTATTATCCTTTACCTTCTACAACAACTTCCGCAAGTCTCTATCGACATTCTTTTTTTCCTCTTCTGTGCCCACGACTACCATTAATTTTGATGCTTGCTGTTTCCTTTTCTTCAATGCATCAGTTATTTGTTTCATTGTTCCAACAGGAATACATTCTTTCCTGGTGGAACAATAACTAATGTTTATTAGTCATCATACCCACCTCTAATGATCGAATCCCCATACAGTGATATACGATGATCATTTGACTCTTTCTTTGTAATACTAACTTCCTCTTTGTCATCAACCAATCTCTTCTTTAGATATTTAGTATCATCTTCCAGATATTTCATTTCACTAACTCCTGTCTAAGCTCTTCTACTACATTCCCGACTCTTTCACTCATTTCTAATTTCTCTAATCTATGAACACACTTTCCACATACGTTAATGTTTTCCTTCTTGTAATTTACCCTTACCATACCAGTGCACAAAGCTTTCACATTTTTCGGTGCATACATGTAGCAATTTTTCGGAAAGCATCCACTGGGTAAAATCCATGGCTGAACTCGACCTTCGTGCCGAAGTTTTCCGTCCGTAAAGAAATGCGCTTCTTCACGGACGCCATTTTTAGAAGCAGAAGCAGTAAGAACAATCAAGCAGCAAAATACAATATTAACAACAAAAATTACAAGAACAACAACACTACTGAAGGATACTTGTATTCTTCGGTAGTGTTGTTGTTCTTGACACTAGCGCCTCAACACGTTTTGGTGATGCTGCTATCAGAATGATATCGTCAGCGAATCCTGATTGCTTAAGTATTCTCCACAGCCATCTTTTCCTTCAGTTCAATTTTCTTTTAGTATATTCTAGGGTTGTAGCAAATAATTTTGGTCAGATAGATTTTACCTGTCTAACTCCTCTTTCTATTTCCATTTCTCTTTCTTTTCCTTTTAAATTTATAACTGATGAACCTCTCTCTCATATATATGAGTTATGTTAATATAAATATCGTATTTTCGTATGTTTCCAAGCTTCAATCATTTTACATAGGTCTATTGAGTCGAAGGTTTTTTTTTTCATGAAATTTGTATATTATGTTCTTTTGTTTTTTTTTCTGTTAATTGATTTACGGCTTGTAAATGATATAAAGTTGAGAAAGATGTTCTGAAACCTGCCTGTTTTTCTTTATTAAAATTTAATAAAGGCGTTAGCTTTTTTTTATTTTATTTAATATATTGTTTATTTTGTCATGTATAATTTTTGTAAATAGATTATGAAGAACTGGCAGAAGAGTTATTAATCTAAAATTTTTTATGTCAGTTTTATCACCTTTCTTATACTGAAGCAGGAATTTTCTGGTATTACAACTTTTAGGCATTTTTTCTGTTCTTAAACACGTGGTATACTATTCTGATAGTTTCGTATGCAAGAGATATCCTCCATTTTTTTTTATTTCTATTAGTATTCCATCAAGTCCAGGTACGTTTTCATTTTTATAAGTGCATGTTTTACTTCCTCATCTTTGACTGTATATTCATTATAGTTTTCAGTATCCTTTTCTCTATTGTTACATAGGTTCTCTATTACTTTCCCTTTATTTGTATATAATTCTTGATAAAATTTAGCTTTTATCTCCCACATGTTTGTTCTATTAGTAATCATCTTCCATTATCATCTTTTGCACGTATAATATAAGGAAAACCAGCATTATTAAGAAGTTTTCTTTATAGTGTTTTTATTTTCTATTGCCGTGTTTATCATTTCTGTATCGTATATTATTACTATTATTACGGGAAACTCCAGGGAGTCATTAGACTCATCGAGGGAGGCCCCAAATCATATTCATCACAACTATTCGACATTCATACAGTATCTATCATACCTCGCCTTAAACTCATTCACTGTCACAGCATCCACCACAGACTCAGGGAGCGCATTGCACTCATTCACTACTCTAAAAGTAAAGAACCCAGCTCTAACACCTTTACTAACCACACTTTTGCCCAGTTTCCATGGATGTCCCCTAGTCCTCCCACAACCAGCCCTGTTCTCAAAAATATCTTCTGAATTAATTTTATAGAAACCCTTCAGTAATTTGAATGTCTCAATCATATCTCCCCTCCTCCGCCTATCAACCAATTTTTGCAACCCACAAATCCTCAACCTGTTCTCATACGGTTCATTCCACAGACCTGCTATCATCTTGGTCACTCGCCTCTGGATCCTCTCCACCTCCTCCCCATCAAGAAGAAACCTAGGTGACCAAATCTGAGCACAGTAGTCGAGATGGGGTCTTATCAAGGCTCGATACAGAGGAACAATAACCTGCTTGTCTCTGCTTGTCAACGTACTCTTCAGCAACCAAGTGATTTGATGAGCTGATTTGGCCACTTTTGCAATGTGTCCCCTAAATTTCAATTCCTTATCCACCAACACTCCTAAATCTCGTGCCTAATCAATTTCCTGGATCACGGTTCCACCAATGCAGTAAACTGCCGCCAATCTTTTCACCCCAAAATGCATAACCTTCATTTTGCCACATTAAATTGACATCCATTCTCCTTAGCCCAGACCTCCAATCTATCCAAATCATCCTGAAAAATTTTGACGTCATCTGCATTCACTATTGCCCTACCCAACTTCGCATCATCCGCAAACAAATGAACTGTTCCTCTCAGATCATTTCCTATATCATTTATGAACAAATTAAACAGCAGTGGTCCAAGAACAGATCCTTGTGGCACACCACTAGTCACAGGCCGTCTTGTGGACTCTACTCCTGAGTAAACCATTCTCTGATATCTCTCCATCAACCACCCTCCTATCCATCTCACCAACCCTATGTCCATTCCCATATGCTGCAATTTACTGATTAGAATTTCATGTGGTATCCTGTCAAAGGCCTTAGCAAGGTCCAGTAGAATCACTGTAAACCCATTACCCTTATCCAGTTCAGCCGTCACTGTGTTATAATACGTGAGCAAGTTACTGAGGCATGACCTACCCCTTCACAAAACCATGCTGTCCCCGATACAGTATCCCATTTTCTTCTATCCAATCTTGTATTTTCCTCTTGACTATTTTCTCTAAGACCTTGATAATGATTCCTGTTATGCTGATTGGCCGGTAATTTTCAACAGCAATTGAGTTATCTTTGCATTAGGAACACCCACCTAATAACGCGTTGGTCCACCTCTCTGTGCAATCATGGTATGCGTCTAGGAACAGATTCCACAAGATATGGAACTTCTTTCACACAAAACGTAACCCATTTCTGCTGCAGCAACTCCGTCAGTTCACGCTCATTCCTTGGAGGAGGATCAGCACTTCTCTCCCAAAGTTCTAGCATATCCCACACACGTTCAATGGGGTTAAGGAGAATTTGGGGACCAAAGCAATGTAGCGAATTCGTTGTTGTGTTCCTCCAACCACTCAGTAGTTGTATGAGCTGATGACAAGGTGGTCTGGTTTGCCATTCAGTGTTTGTGGGAGGATAAACAACGGACCTATGGCATTCCAGGAAAAGCCTCCAAGACTATAATACCACCTTCATCAGCCTGTTGAACCCCAGCTGTGCAACCAGGGAATGGAAATGGGTCTAACTTCCCCGCTGTTGTACTAGTGGATGAGCTGTGTGACTGTTTCACGTCGTTGTTTAGATACCAGTCGTGACTCCCGATGCTTACGTCTAAGATCAACCACAGCTGATGAATGTGAACCCTTCTTCTGGATGTCTATTCATGGTTAATTCAGTCATGGTACGCCTGTGAAACAGTAGTACAGGAACAACCAAAAAGAGCGGCTCTTTCTGAAATATTGGGCACCTGCTCTACGGGATCCCAACTCTCTGTCCGTGGTCAAATTGGCTTACGTCGCTACGTTTCCCCATTACTGGCAAACGTTTACTGATTACGTACATAGAATAGGTATGACTATTGATAGTTACCGCACGTGACGTTGTTATCACGTGGTACTTCGTTATCACCCCGAATATGTAAATCGGAGGGGGCGTTCCTAATGCAAAGCTAACTCAGTGTATATCACCAGTTTGCACTCCAACATCTAGAAAAATTCCGGAACCTATTAAAATTCCACTTAATAGGTGGCGTTAATGTCTAGTCTACATCTAAGTAATCATTCCGTCTATACATGCGTTGTGCGTTTGCATTGATGGTGGTGCTGGTATAGTAAGAGTTTATCTCTATGGATGTAGAATGGCGAGGAGTTTGCGTCCAATGAGTTTACGATGCGTAGATCCAAACATTGAAAATGAGAAATTTAATGATGATGGACTTAAAACGCTGTCTTCCGAAGAACAAGTAAGCCTGCTTCGCTCTATATAAAATGCACTCAGGAAATTCATATTACAAATATTGAGATAAAAAAATAACAAGAGTAATAAATAAATGCACACACACCTTTTAATTGAGCAGATCCCTTTGTCCATTCTAGTATTTTCTTCGAATATGTAGTGTGGCATAATGTTTCCGACGTTTCTAGCAATGCAGACAAATCTGTTTTTGCCGGTCACTTCAAAAGGAAGTTTTATTATTATTATTTTTTTTTTATTCGCAAGCTCTTTGCTTTATCCGCCTTTTCTTCATGTGTATGTATATATTTCACATTCATGTCTCTGCAGACATTTAGTAATAAATATATTGTTAATGCCATTTACTTTATATTTGTTCAGGGATATGAAATGCATTTATTTATATGGCATGAAACAGCAGCAGAAAAAAAAAAAGCCCAAGATATCAAGTATATTGATCTTAAATACTTCTGGACAAAAGCAACTTAAAAATTTTTAGTTACAGTAATTAATTAAATCAATGTAATGTATAAATATTAAATTAGTAATTTAATGGGACAGACCAGTGCACCTCAGTTGCATTGGTCTGTCCCATGAAGTTTTTAGTATTAGCATGACTTCCAAGCTTCCATGGAGTCCAAACATTCATTGTGGGAGGTCAAACACTCGCAGACCACAATAATTATCACACTTTGCCTTGAACACATCTATGTTGAAGTATTCATTACCTACTCTGGCAATGCATTCCACTCCTTCACCATCCACCAAGCAAAAAATCAGTTTTTTTCATCTCAAGTACACCCATTTTGCACATTCTTTGCTAGCATTGAAAAAACTGAAAATTAAAAGGATATAAAAAGTAAACTGAAAAAAAAATATATATATGTATATATATATATATATATATATACTGATATTTTTACGTTTTAGTGTGATAGTGATTTTTGTAAAAATGTACTAAGTTTTTTGCGGCTGAAGAAGATATGCCTGAGATGTGTTGGTGCTAGGAGAGGAAGGAGGTGTAAATTAGATCAAGAAAAGAAATTCGCTCCTGTTTGGAGATCTTGGATATTATCCAGAGTAAGGGGAAAATAAAGTGAGATCTTTCTTATGAGAGATAAGCAGGACTGTGTTTTGGTGCCATTAAAGTTCACAAGGTTATCCTTGCACATTTTAAGATCTTGATGCTTCTAATGATTATGCACCACATGGTTTATCAAAGAGGAGTTAGATTATACTATCATCAGTAGCTATGAATAATATCTGAGGTCAGTGAGAGCAGGTTTATATGTATTCCTGCATTGGTGAGGAGGAGGAGCCATCAACAATGACATGCAGAAAGAAAACTAGCAGCTGGCTTAGTTGTCAAGGTTTGAAGGCAGACCTTAATGTGGCAGTTTGCTGAGCAGGCCCTGTGCCAGACCTGAGTGATTGCCTTAGAAATATCAAGATCAACCACCTTAGTTTCTCCATCCTTTTGTGTGACTTTTGTCTAAATCTGGCCATCCCTGGATTGAAAGTGTTGCAATCAATATTGTTTCTCAATGACTAGCTGCCTTGTCTCTAGGTCGTGAAGATGTTAGCTGTTAGCGATATGATATTTGAGAGAACTTAAGGAACAACCAATTGGATGGTAGTTTGTTGACTGATTTATAATTTTTATTTTTTTTTCTCAACAGATTTGAATACACACTTCCATGGCTGTGCAGCATAGATGCCACTCAAGTAGGAAAAATTGGAAAGTTGATATAGAATAGATGTTCATTCTGAAGTATGGTAGGAGGAATACCATGAGAACCAGATGACTTGTTGGTATCTACATTGTTCAGAATTCTTCTGATTACTTTTTCATGCAGTGAACAGTTCATGTAAAAGTGTATGAGTGTGTGTGGGGGGGGGCTTTGCCTTTGTCATCAGTCCAGGGATTATAGGAGAAGAATACTAGTAGGTAAGCAGGGCCAGATTAAGACCCATAGAGGCTATAAGCACTTAAAAGATTTTGGTGCCCCATATATGTAATTCAAAATATAAACAATAATAAACCATAAGATAAGTTTTTATTTTTCAAAATGAAACAAAACTTATAGTAAGATGGAAAATAATGTTTATTTTATATACTTCAACTTTATTTAGATTTGAAAAGTTTTCTCCTACTTTTTTTAATTGCAAAGTCTTTGATCAGATCCTCAAAATTAATCTTATGGTTTATTGCAACAAGGCAGGTTGAATGCCTTATCTCTTCTATACTTAGTAGAGATAAGGCATTCAACCTGCCTTGTTGCATAGTTGTTCTGATGGGATTTTTAATATACTTCAACTGAGAAAATGAACGCTCAGCTGAGCAATTTGTGACCATTAATGTTAAAAATATACAAAAGACGATGTCTACATTTGGAAAGGCACACTCAATATTGTCCTGTACAATTATTTTATAAAGTTCAGTATGACTGAATCTTGTTTTTACATTTTTTGCTGCACTGAACTTATGGCGCACATATGAGTGAAATTGTTGAAGCTCAGCTGAGAAATTAGTGTTCAAGTCCTCTGGGTAAGCATCAATCAGCTTTTGACAACACTGAGAATACCTTTCAATTTCAGTAGATGATGAAGTCACTGAAGTAACATTATGTGGCACATCGCTTAGAAAAGAAAATCTCTCTGATATTTCTTTGTATATCTCTCCTCTTCTTCTCATCTCAGTTTCAAGTTTGTCAACAATTGTGTAAAAGGTAGAGATACGAAATTTATCTCTGGCATTCAGATATACTTCTGGAGCATCTCCGTCATTGGGTACCTTCTTTCTGATAGGTTTGCGCATTTCAGCTGCCTTGTAATCAACATCTGGTAGCACTTCCTTTGTAGCTGTTTCATATCTTTCAAATTCATTTTGTGAAGTGCACAATTGGTCAGCTAATGATCCATACAGATCTGCACATGTTTTTAAGTTGACATCCTCATTCTGTAGAACTTGGCTTACTCTATGAAAATTTTGCAAAATCTCATCCCAAAAATTCAACATAAAAACGAATTATAGCTCTTACATCTTATTTGCAATATTATCTGCTTCTCTTCTAGTGTCTCCCTTTTGTGACTGGTCTTCAGCTATACAGTCTAATGCTTCTAAAATTTGAAAGAAAGGATTTCAAAATTGCTGCTGTTGCCATAGCATGTGCCTCCCATCTGGTATCAGAGAGGAATTTTAAGACATTTTCATTTCCAATACAACCTTTAAGAATTGTCCACCGGCTGGTTGAGGCTGAAAAAAAGGTATAGAGCAACCGCACTGTAGAGAAGAAATTAACCGCCTCTTGACAGCAGTCAACAGCACTTTGGCCTACCGAATTTAGTGAATGAGCTGCACAGGGCACATATATAGCAAACTTGTTTGTTTCTAAAATTTTTTGCTGCATCCCCTTATAATGCCCAGACATGTTAGCAGCGTTGTCATAAGACTGACCCCTACATTTTTAAAAGTTTAGCTGACAAACTTTACATAAGAACTGCAACACCTGATTTGCCATTTCCTCACCGGTATGGCTTTTCATTTCCAGAAAGGTTAAAAAGCGTTCAATAGGCTGTCCATCTTTTAAGTACCTAAGTACAACACTTAACTGGTTGATATGTGACAGATCTGGTGTTGAATCAACTGACAAACTAAAATAACCAGAAGATTTTACTTCATCAACAATAAGCACGTGGACCTTTTGAGCCATCAGTTGAACGAGCTCCTCACAGATGGCTTTGGACAGATAAGAAGGATTTCCTTTGCCACAATTTCCATATTTTGCAATGTGATCTTCTAAAAATGGATCAAACTGACTTATGAGCTCAAGCAGCCCTTAAAAGTTCCCATTTTGCAATGATCCAAATCTTTCTTCTGTTCCTCGAAAAGCTAAGCCACATTCAGCTAACATACGAAAAACAGCTAGGACACGCCTTGGGACATGTTCCCAGTAATCACACTCTTCCTGAATTTGTTTTTCCAGCTGTTGTCTCAACCCTACACCTTGTCTGTGAGTTAAGTATGTTAGCATAGAGTCGGTGAGTAGTGCTTTTTTCATGTTGATCAATTACAATAGTATTTCATGAGTCACTGAACCCTTCTCTTGTAACAAAATGTGAGAAATTTTTAGGAGCAAACAGTTTATAAACAAAACAATAAACTGATCCTGTTGATGGTGAATACAATAACCACTCTCTTGTATTCCTCACCATTGGCTTTTGTCCCAACAAAAAGTTTCTGCAAACAGTATCTTACTAGTTTGCCACTACTGAAATGTCGGTAAGACTTGTCAAATGGCCCATCGTGGTGTTGACAGTCACTGGGTCCACAAGCAGTCCAATAAGCCACGTCATCAGCAGAGAAATCAAGCCACAACCCTGGATCTTTTGCTATATTTACTTCATCTTTTGCAGACTGAATCATTTCACCACCATCACCATGGCCCACTAAACTTTCATTTTCAGCTATTATTTCAACCTCAGAATGTTTTGTAAAGCAACTTGCATCAACATTTGCAGTAGCGATATCAAGTGACTTTACAGACAAAGTGAGGTCAGTAGTGAGACATGTGCTAGATGAGCCTGCGTGTGACACCTTGATGATTCCAACATCATATTTTGATTTTGAAGTGATCAAAGTGGTATTTGTGTCCACTTCTGATGACTGAGATTGGCTCTAATCAGGAATTGGTATATAATGTTGTGGAACTTGTATGAAGAAATCAGTCAGCTTTGCAGTCTTGGAATCTAATTCCAAAGTTCCTCTTGTTTCTTTTTTGATAGTTTTTCTTTTATGCACTACTTAACTGAACTTTTCATCTTGGCTCTTGGGATCTGTTAAATACAGAAATAAAAAGATTATTTTGTTGAATATTAGGTGGCAATCAACATAGTTACACATATCACAGGCAAAATCATACGAACAATTTAATTTTTGGCTTACAGCTGAATCTTGTGCTTTCGTGCTTTAACTAACTCTTATTTTACCGGAGTCGCACTTCTGCGACAGCTAGGCCTTTTACCAGAGGCACGTTTCTGAGACAACCACGTGATTTGTTTTATATTTGCTTCTGGAGCCTTTTATAAGACATAATTTATTAAAACAAGACCTAAAACAGACAGGAAAATAAAAAATAAAATGATTACGTTAATTATAAAAAATTACCTCATTTGACGCAATGGTAGTGCCAGAAAGCGTCGTGAGTGATAATATGGTGTAAACGAACCGTCATGTACGTGGTTAGAGTTTTATTAGGCCTTCTACACATCATTATTTATTGAAATAAAGTAGGTAACAGTAAGAAAAGATAAAAACAATGAAAAACTAATTAAAAGTTAATTTAAATTAAATTCGTCATCTAACTAAAGCAGAAATTCTGTGGCCCCCCCTTTCCATGATGCCCTAAGCACGTGCTTATTTTGCTTAATGGTTAATCCAGCCCTGTAGATAAGCCTTGTTTTTGGATGATGTTACTATCTGGATGGGCAGAAGTTGTGTTTTGTGTCCTTGAAGGCTCAACTGTCATTTGAACAGGAGGCGGGTTTTCTGATTTTGCTCTTCTCTTTTTGCAGCTGTTGCAAGTTGCAGTGTGAAAGAAGCTGTAGCTTGTTCTTGAGTCACTTGTGATGTGCTGAGTCCCCCCCCCCCCTTCGACACTCACTGCCTTGTTGGAGAATCAAGGTGTGGATGGTAGTTGGGAATTTTGGGCAGAATGAAGATGAAAGCTTTTGTTCCTGTAAGAATTGTTTCTGTTTGTTCTGAACAAGTATTTGGATCAGAAGATTGGAAACAATAATGTGATAATGGAAAGGAGGACTAGAAGTCATTTATTTCATTCCATTTGAAACCTTTATGTCGGTGGACATACTGAGAATAGCTGGGTGAAATGTTATAATTAAAAAAAAAAAACCTGGATTAGATTATGGTCTGAGCTACTAACTGAAGAAGTGATAGAAGGAGCTGGTTAAGAAAAGGTCAGTGGTTGTTAGCAAGATGGTAAGGATTATCTGGTAGGTAGATGGACCACCTGTGTTCAGTTATTGCTAATGGCAAATATCTTAGCATCTTTACCAGCTTGATCAGCAGAATTGGAGAAGGTAAGCGGTTTGTATTGTGGATGTTGAATTCCCCCAAGGAAAGTAATCACAGAAAATGCTGCTTAAGAAATAGGTAATTGGAGTGCTTATCAGGAATTTGGAGAGCAGTAAACAGCAAATCTGTGCACTGAAGATTGCTAAGAAAGTTTTTTTGAGCCAGAGCAGATCAAGTGGAGTGGGGGGGGGAGGAATCCAAGGTATGGAATATCAGTTCTGGTGAATTCACACATGTGCCACTGCAATGAAAGGAATTGTGTCAGGTAGCATTTGGGTATTTGAGGTAGACTAATTGTTGAGGTCACTGAGGTTCCTTAAGAATAATGGGTTGGATGACTGTATCACATTTAAATTGCTGTTAAGGCCTAGAATATATGAAAACTTTTTTTACAAGTATTCTTAATGTTGATGGAATGTTTTTTGGGTTGGAATCTTTTGAGGGAATTTTTGGGGAGATTGTTTTTTTGTAAGAGAAATTTTGTAATCTGCAATAAAATGTAATTTGAATATGTTGTCTTTCATTGTTAGTGTAGAAGAAACGTTAAGTAGGGGCATGCATTGGGAGATGAAGTACCCATGGACATACTACTCACACCAAGGGAACACTGTCTTCTGTTCAACAGGGCCTCAACATTCTCCTCCATTTCAAATTCCACTGTTCTCTCTCTCTCTCCCTCCCTCCAGGTACAATCTGGCAGAGTAAGTGGCAGAGTAGGATTATTTGGCAACTGGCCAGGAATCCTCATAATTCATTACTCTGAAGTTTGGCTCAGTGCACTATTTAGCACTCCAACTGCAGAAATGCTTTTACTGCTCTTGCATGAGGGAAGATCTAGCTCCTCCCTAGGCATTTGACTTGTTCTTAGGGTTTCATCTGCACTGCATATGATAAAATAATGGGGGAGATTAGACCAAGATCTCTTGCTCTGAAGACTAAACATCACAGTAACCACTTTAAGTCTCAAGTAAGTGAAGTAGTGTTGTTTAATTAGGTGATAGCAGTACTCTACCATCGAGAGGTGAGTTGCTGTTTGCTTCAACTAGAGCAATTATCATATACCTTTGTAGTGGCAGTACTTACCAGAGTGTTATGCATTTTAATTGATAGTTATCAGATCATTTGTAACTAAGAAGAGGACATGGCAGGGGGATGCTTGTCCCAATGCCCAAGTGGTTTTTGACTCCCTTCTGTTGGAACTATACATGATTGCGTGCGTGCAAATACGCACACACACATACACACACATTAGTATTGTATTTCTGTAATTTCCCTTATGTTACCAACTTTTCATGCAGTAGATTTTTGCCTGGAAATTAATTATATGATCATTCTTAACTTCAGATTCCATTTTTTCTAGCAGATGCCATTTATTGTATTAGTAGAAGCTTTAAGATCTCACTTTTCTTGTTAGGACAGGAATAATAAATAACTTAGAGAAAAATACCCATTTCTGCTCGTGTTTTCAGTTTCCCCATATTATTTTAAAATCATCAGTTGAAACTGCTGTGCTAATCTCAACCATTTTTCTAGTCATTTTTATTCAGTCATTAAAACTAATCTCAAGCAAGGATTTTATATATCAGGAATATCATTTTATATATCAAGAATACATATATCAGATTAGTAATTTCAAGTGCCTGATTTCCCAGGATGATAGCAAGCAACATCTTGCAGATATTTATAATCCAAGTATTCACAACCAAATATGTGAGCTGGTTATGCACAGCTGATATAGATTTTCTGACTTCAAATTTATGTATTTCTGTGGAAAATTAGTGAGAAATATCTTGCAAAATACTAGGTATATAGAAATCTTGAAAAACAGAACTGTTTCTTCTTCTTTTTTTTTTATTTTTTTATTTTTAAAGATCAGTTAACTAAACATTTCTTTCCATGAAACGAAACAGTGATTAGCTTTCCCTCTTACAAATTTGAGTTTTTCATCCTGCAAAACTGATGAATACACAATTCACAGTTATAAATACTGCTCTCACAGTCTTAGCTGTGTTGACCATAATATCAACAAAATCAAAGTCCGTGTTTTGTAGGCAACAGATGTTGCTGACTATTAACTGCCATATTAATAATAAAGTATTACACCTTTTTGCTACTTTTATATGGGAAATATTCTGGGTTTGGTCAGTTCCTACTGATGAGACCTCAGTAAATGTCGAAACCAGTCTGGGTAGTATCCTCTTCTTATAATTATTATTATTATTATTATTATTGTTCCGGGAAACTCCAAGGAGTCGACAGACTCATCGAGGGAGACCCTAACATCATGTCAAGAACAACTATTCAACATTCACACAGTATCTATCATACCTTGCCTTGAACTCATTCACGGTCGTAGCACCCACAACAGACTCTGGAAGCTTATTCCACTCATTTACCACTCTCCAAGTAAAGAACCTAGCTCTAACACCCTTGTCAACCACGCTCTTGCCCAGCTTCCATGCATGGCCCCTAGTCCTCCCACCACCAGTCATATTTTCAAAAATATCTTCTGGATCAATCTTATAAAAACCCTTCAGTAATTTGAATGTCTCAATCATATCACCCCTCCTTCGCCTATCGTCCAATTTCTGCAACCCACAAATCTTCAACCTATTCTCATAAGGTTCATTCCACAGACCTGCTATCATCTTGGTCACTCGTCTCTGGACCCTCTCCACTTCCTCCCCATCACGAAGAAACCCTGGTGCCCATAACTGGGCACAGAAGTCCAGATGGGGTCTTATCAAGGCTCGATACAGAGGAACAACAACTTGTTCGTCTCTGCATGTTAAAGTATTTTTCAGAAGCCAAGTGATTTGGTGAACTGTTTTAGTTACTTTTGCAATGTGCCCCCTAAACTTCAACTCCCTATCCACCAACACTCCCAAATCCCTGGCCTCATCAATCTCCTGGAGTATGGTTCCACCAATGCGATATACTGCTGCTATTCTTTTCACCCCAAAGTGCATAACCTTACACTTTGCCACATTAAATTGACATCCATTTTTCTTAGCCCAGTCCTCCAAACTATCCAAATCATCCTGTAAAATTTTGACATCCTGTGCACTCACAATTGCACTACCCAACTTTGCATCATCAGCAAACAAGTGAACACTTCCTCTCAGATCCTTTCCAATATCATTGATGAACAAATTGAAAAGCAGTGGTCCAAGAACAGAGCCCTGTGGCACTCCACTAGTCACAAGACGTCTTTTAGACTCCTCCTGAATAAACCACTCTTTGATATCTCTCCTTCAACCACCCTCTTATCCATCTCACCAACCCTATATCTATACCCATCTGCTCCAGTTTACTGATTAGGGTTCCATGTGGTATCCTATCAAAGGCCTTGGCAAGGTCCAGTAGTATCACTGTAAACCCATTACCCCTATCCAGTTCAGCCGTCACTGTGTTATAAAACGTGAGCAAGTTACTGAGGCATGATCTACCCTTCACAAAACCATGTTGTCCCCCATACAATATCCCATTTTCATCCATCCAATCCTGTATTCTTTTCTTGACTAATTTCTCTAAGACCTTGACAATGATTCCTGATATGCTAATCGGTCGGTAATTTACAACAGCAGTCTTGGAACCACCTTTATGCAGTGGAACTATTTTCCCCTCTTTCCACCCACTCGGGACTAACCCAGACCCGAGACTCAAATTAAACAAAATGGTCAAGGGTACTGACAATTCTTTAGCTGCTTCTCGTACAACACGAGCTGGTATACCATCCAATCCCACAGATGTATTGACATTGAGGTTATGCAATAGACTACTCACCTCCACTTCATTAACCACAATTCCCGTATAATCTACTGGTTTATTCGTTTCTGCAATGTCACCACCTGGATGATATACTCTTGCAAAGTGCTCACTCAGTAACTCAACTATCTCAACTGATTCAGTTACCTCCCTACCATCGGCATTCTTTAAAATCAATCTGGCATGTAATACATAGCATTATACACACCTAAAAGAATGTGTGCTTTGCATTATGGGATACTAAGGCAATTAATGTGCAGTCATTAGTACATTCACAATTAGCTAGTTGTGAAGATACTGCATGTGCGAACTTTGCTTACGCTTTGATAAAGGATTAAACAAGAATATAATTTCTGGCATCTTAATTTAAAACCAGGTTCCACATGAACTTTACATAACATGGCAGCAACACACCCACACTATAATATGCAAGTGTTTATCTGTGTTTGTGTGTGGGAAACATCTTCATGAACCTGCAAACTGAAACTGTTTGAAGTTGAATTTCTGGGGGAAAAAAAAAAGAAAAATATTTTTAGAAAAAACTAACTGCTACAAATTGTGTTAAAAATAAATAAATTTGACTCAGCTTGGTATATGCTAAAAGGCATATGTGAATAAATGTTATACATTTAACCTTTAAATTTAATAAAATTTAAATGGCTTGTGGTGTTCATTTTTTATGTGATTAAGAATTATGCAATTAAATGTTAGTCTGTATATAACTACTCATCAGCTGAGGTCAATATATATATATTATTTATAACTGTGCTGTTTGGCTGACTTGTCTTAGAGGTTAAAAACCATGCTTCTTGAGTGGAGAGAATTGTTTCTACTTAAGATGGGCTAACTAGCTTTATTTGAAAAAAAGTGCAAAATTCTGTGACAGATATAAATTTAATCTTGAGCACTTCCCATAAACTATTAATATTTCTGCTATGATTTCTGAAATTCCTAGCTGGCATCTTGATTTCTGGCACCCCAAAAAATCATTAATGCTCAGTGACATTAAAATTTCTCTAAAATCAGTAAATTTATTGCCATCTCAATGACTAATGATCATGTATTACATGAAAGCATGCTTTCATTTTGATTGTTTTGAAGTTTTGGGGAAATGTGACTTCACCAAACTGCTCAGGTGAATTAATTCTCCTGTCCATCTTGAACACAAATGATATGGTTTTGCATAATATATTTTCAGTCACTAGCAATTGAATGTGTTGACTGTGTGTGTTTACTACTGAATGTGTTTAACTACTCACATTTTCACATAGTCCAGAAACCCTGCTCTAGAGACCAAACATGGAACTTTTTTCAAGCCACTTAAGGCCTCCAATAAGTAGGATGTGGCATCACACTTGGTGATGAAATTCATCTTCCACCTAAAGACAATCACAAACATTGATGCCCATGGCAGAATTCAAGCCTATAACCTCTTGGTTGAAGAGCAGGTAAGCTAACCACTTGGCAAACAAAATGCTAACAAACACCTGCCTGGTTGGCCAAGTGGTTAGTGTATGCTCTCCAGCCAAAGGGCTGCAGGTTTGAATTTCATTGTGGGCATGGAGGTTCGATTTTTTGTAAAAATACTAGTGGTGGTGGGCAGTAGATGGAGTTGGTGTAGATGATGTGGTTTGCTGTAGTTGGTGGATTGTGAGTGGTGGAGATGGAGAGTTGTACAGTAAATGTCCTCTCTGAGTCTTTGGACTCCTTGGAGGTGTCATGTAATAATATTTAATTTGTGGTAATAATCTTGTCACTTTTATTTATTGATACAGGTGAACCACATTACAGGATTATTCTAGAATTATAAAGAATTTGATTTGTATGATTAAATGATTATTAATTTACCACTCCCCCCCCCCCTCCCAAAAAAAAAAAAAAAAAGTTTATAGAGCTTTGGGTCATAAACTTATATGATGATCAGTAATGAAAATATTGTTAATTATATAATTAGTTCCAAAGAGGAGAAACTTTCTTAAAGTGAACATTTTTCTTTTTAAGGTAAAAGTAGAGGAATCGGTGCAGACTATTTTTGATTATGTAAAGAATATGGTTGATATTGATCCTCAGTAAGTATAACTTTTTTTAATGGCTCTGATAACTTTTTTTTTTTAGTTTTCATATCACATTTACTATGAATGTGCATATACTGCTTTTAGAAAATCCATATTAGCTTTAGCTTACAAAACTGTCAATAATGGTAATATCTTTTGGTCAGAAAGATGGGTTCAAATCCTGTCTAGGATACAGGAAACTTTCTTTTTTAAGGGCCTTTTCAACCAAATATGAGTGAGACAGTCATATGGAGGTGTCAAATTTTTCATAATACTTTCAGATTTTTCATATCACAAAATAGACAGATAGGCCAGAACAACAAACACTTAAACTGGTTTCATATCTATAGTTGAAAGTTTTGAAGATACTTCCAGTCAGGAAGATACTTCATCTGCAAACTTTGTTTGCTTACACTTAGATAAAGGATTAAATCAAGAATATAATTTCTTGGCATCTTTCATTCATAGATGTAGTTCTTCACTGTAATTAAAAATGGCTGACTCGAAGCTTTCAAAATGCTCTGTAGTAATATTACCAAGGAAGACTATTGTCATCTTTGGATTGTGTGATGGACAGGGAAAGGAGTAAAAAGAATATAATCTGACCTCATTCTGGACACTCGTAAGTGTTTAGTACATTATGAAGAAGCTAGTAAAGCGAAGAAAGAGGTCACTCTTGCAGTACAAGTCCAATGGTATGGCATGTGGTTATCTAGTTTGAGTAGTGTGCAGTTGTGCTTATGCAATGGATCAGTGTTTTCCAGGAAAACATGAAAAAATCATACTGTCTTTCATCATAGCTTGCACTATTCATACTACTGCACAGAATGAATCATATACCACTTTCTTTGTATCTTGGTCCTTCTGCCAGCCTAATATGACAAAAATTGGAATCCGTCAGATAAGGGGACCTGTTTTTCACTCTTCAGGTAACCAGTTTGTTCTCTGTTCATGTGAAGAAAGGGGTGTGTACCACAGTGGTTCCATATGTTGTCATTGAATGAATTATACTGAAATGATTTTTAGTACATTTGGCTTCAGGTGTCCCCTAACATATGTTTAGCAATATGCATTTTCTTATCTACCTCTTTTGTTAATTATGAACCATTTTTGATTTGTTTAAACATCCAATTAAGTCAGCTGCTTATACTGCTACAGTTGACTCTTGCTATTGCAAACACCTAAGGATCATAGGAATTGTTTGCTATGGGGGATTTCTTCCAGCATAATGTTGTATCCTTGTAGCTTTGGTCAGAATTATTAACAGCTTAATATTAGCAAACAGCTAATATTAAGCTAATACAGTCTAAAAATTATTTTAGACTGTATTAGCTGTTAGTAATTTGTTGTTAGTGAGTTTCTTTGTAATTATGTTTGCTGTAGTGAGTAGACATAATTTGACATTTTCATATCATATTGAAAATGTCAAATTATGGTTTTACTCATTCATTTAGAAATACTATATAGATTATTGCCTAATATACAGCCTTTTTTATGTTTGATAACCATATTGAAATGATGTAATGTTAATATGTACAAAATATGATCAAAAAAGTTTTTAGACTGTATTAGCTGTTAATGGCTTATTTGTGTAGTCTCTTTCAAAGTAGTTCTTTTACTGATTTTGCTGCTGATAGAAGTAGTTATGGATGTTACACTCATAATTTCCTTGAAGATATATTAGTTTCTTATTCATTTCTGCAATGTATTGAAATCTCCTCTTTCCCTGCTAAGTTTTGAAAACAAAGTCATAAGGGGGAGGATCTGAGGAAGACAGAAGTTGTGAGGGACCAGAAATTGTTGTGCAAACTAATTGATATGAGTAAATAATACACATTTGCTTTTAGAAGACTGACGTATTTTTTTTTACGTGGAACAAATTCTTGATTGTTCTTTAAGAGATACTTGTCACATGACAGATTTTTTTAAATAAAAAAAAATGTGGGGAAAATTTGGAGAAAAGAGGAAAGCTAATAATAATGGAATGTACTTTCTGGATTTCTGTTCAGGACATGGACTAATTATTATTAACACCATGTCCTCATATGGAGAAGATGCAAGAAATAAGAAAAAAGTCTCACTGACTGTGAGACTTTTTAGTTTTGAGTAGGATAAAATTGAATTGCATATTGAAAAGAAGTGTATAAGAAAGTTTTAAAACTAATCAAAGTTGAGCAGCTTTCAGAGGCGACTTAAATATACAAACATTATTCAAGAAAAAATGAAAGAGGTTGAACACAAGAACCGAAACAGATTCGCTGGCAAATCCTAAAGGAAATGTTGATTCATTCAGAGAGGCATGTGGTAAAGTTGTCTGCAAGGATAGAAAAATCAGAATTCCATGGTGGACTCAAGAAGCTAAAGAGGCAAGCAAGAAAAAGAAGAAAGCATATTGAAAGTTCCTGGCAAGTAAGTCAGTTTGTGCTCTTAGAGAATACAGAGAAAAATGTAAGAAAACAAAGCACTGTGTAAAACTAGCCAAACAAAAGTAAATATTAGGAAGGTGGCAAAATATTGTGGAGCTATTGAAAAAGCTTAGAAATGGAGGAAATAGTACTGTAAAGGAATCAGATGATAAAGGTGACATGAAAACTGAAGAATAAGATATTCTATATGTCTGAGGTAATTACTTCGAAAGATTGCTAAATGAAATAAGTAGTGACATCACAGTGGTAGTGATGTCACTGCTCAACAGCAATGCAATCAGAAACGCATATCAATACTTGAAGTAGAGAAAGCCATTAAAAAAGCTAAAGTTGGAAAGGCTGCTGGAGTAGATGAAATTTGACCAGAAATGCTCAAATATCAAGTTATAAAAATTTTACAATGGCTGCATTGCATAATTCAGAAGGCCTGGTCAGAGGTTTGAATTCCTGATGATTGCAGTAGAGCTCTCATAGTACCCATCTATAAATAGGGAAATAAAACTGAATGAGAATTATAAGGGAATATTCTTATTGAATGTTCCTGGTAAGATTTATGCAAGTATACTTAAGAAATGGCTAAGAAAAATTGTGGAAGGAAATCTTCATGAAGAGCAAGCTAGATTTAGGCCAAATAGAAGTTGTCAGGATCAGATTTTCACTGTAAAGCAAATAGTTGAGAAATCTTGGGAATAAAACAAGAATTTGTATTTATGAGTTTCATAGATTATATCAAGCAATACATAGTCTCTATTTAAGCTGTAAGTCAACTGGTCAGCTGTTAGAATTGAAGGAGGTGCAGGAAAATGGTTTGATGTTAAATCAAGTGTGTGACAAGGATGCACATTATCTCCACTGTTATTCATTATCTATATGGATCACATTATGAAGGAAGTGGCATTGGTATTAAATCTGATATCAAAATTGATAATGTTAATCTTAGCTCTTTACTTTATGCACACAATGCTATACTTCTAAATAAATCCAATACAAGTTTATAGGATTCCCTAACTAAACTGAATAATTTGTAATATATTTGGTATGAAATCAGCAATAAAAAAACAATGAGAATAGGCAGAAACATTGAAAACATGAACTCTATCCTGAATGGAGAACCTATAGAACAAGTCGAACATTTCAGCTATTTAGGCACAATTTTTAGTGAAGATGGCAAATTAAATATGGAAGTAGGCAACAGAATTAGTAAAGCTGGTATGGTAGGAAGTCAGATGAATTAATTTATATGGAATAAGAAAGAAATTAGTCAAAACACTAAATTAGCTGTATATATAAGACAGTGTTAAAACCAGTTTTTAACTTATGGATCTGAGAGCTGGGTTAGAAATAAAAAAATTGATCAAAGACTGGAGACCACAGGTATGAGATTTGTGAGAAAGATTAGGGAAGTGAACAGTCAATGGCAGTATCATTGAAAATGAGAATATTAGGAAAGAACTTGCCATTCTTATCATTCAGGAATGTGTTAGCAGAGATAATCTCAGGTGGTATGGTCACTTAAACAATATGGCAGAGGGAAGATTAGCAAAACAAGTGTTCTTTGCCAGGTTGGTAGGAAAAAGACTCAGAGGAAGACCAAAATGTAGGTGGATTGATACAGTAAAAAGCACCTTAGAAGACAAAAATATAAGATTGATAATGTTGAAGTCTTGACAGATAACAGATTAATTTGGAAGAAAATTGTTGATTGGAAGTTAGTAATGATGTAAGTTTCATGTAGTACTATCATATCCTGTATGCCCCTTGAGGGTACATGTCAAGAATATATATTATCTATGTATTTTAATATACTAATATTTTATATTTATTATATATATTTATTATTTATATATGCAGGTATCCCTCGATTAAATGGTTAATTAATCCCTGGATGTTACTGCGTATATCAAAATCGCGTTAATCAAATCTAATAATCAATAGTAAAAATTACAATTCGTCCATGATCGATTACTGTATGAATAATTCGTTTTATATGGTACTCTTTTAGGAAAGATAAAAAATGAATGCAAAGTAAATGTCTAATAAATACTTGTACTACATTATTTACTGCAATTTTTTTTTATCAAAAGAAGTTATCAAGATCGTTTGAACAGTTTTAGTTTTTTTCTTATCAGCATAAATTCTACGATAACAAGCAAAATGACTCTCCAGACCTTGGCAAACAAGCAATAAAACATAAAGAAAAAACACTGCAAATATAATACATGATGGTACAAATTAAGTGGATATTGAATCCAACATTATTTCATAGCCGAATATAGAAACTAAAAGTTTCAGCAGATGCAAGCATATACACAATCTTATGGGCAACTCGTAGTAAAAGTGGTGTAAGCTCCAGATCACTTTCCTTAGTATTTTCCATAATGTAAAGCACATCTCCTAGAGGACATGTATGATAAATAAACTTTGGCTCTCTATTTCAGTAATACATGATGGTTTATTTATTTTCAGTTACAATCTAGAAATTATTGAACAAAATAAAAAACTAAACCATACTATACTGACATCAGAGGTCTAGCAACCTTATGATGCAAGCATATACGCAACCTTATAGGCAACTTGAGTAAGCTCCAGATCACTTTCCTTAGTAATTTCCATAATGTAAAGCGCATCTCCTAGTGGACATGTATGATAAATAAACTTTAGCTCTCTATTTCAGTAATACATTATGGTTTATTTATTTTCAGTTACAATCTAGAAATTATTGAACAAAATAAAAAAACTAAACCATACTATACTGACATCGGAGGTCACGGTATCTCATAGATACAATTTACTGTCAAATATCACATACCTTTACATAACATGTGTTAAATCAAACTGACAGCAAAAAACAGTTCAGAATATCACTCATAACATATGAATGCACAGCTAATGATCTCCAAGTTATACACTGAATTGTGTAAGAATATTTATATTAAACATTTTTCATTTATCTGTCAGATCAGCAGTGAGGTGCATTAATCAGAACTCTTGCCGCGTATATCAAGGGATTGCCGCAGTTCATTTCGGCATGTTAATCAAATCTCAAGTTAAGCAAAATCACATTAAGCAAGGAATACCTGTATTTATTCTAATATATTATATATATATATATATATATATATATATATATATATTAGATATAAAAGAGATAAAAATAAATTAAATATATATAATTTTTATATATATTAGATATATATAAAAATGTTTGCTTGTTCTGTTTGCCCACCCAATAAGAAGATACATGTTACAAAGTAAAGTAAGCTACCACCAAATGCACAACATATGCAAAACGTCCAGTGTGATTGTGTTATAGCATCTTTAAACTGATAATCACTGATTTATTCTTCCTTTCTTAGATGGACAGTTAAATTAATATAAAAATAAAGACAGCCTTATTTGTTTCCAACTAATGTCTAGCCTTAGTTTGTAAGGTCCAAGTTGCTTTGCTATCACTCTGCATCATCTTAATTTGTTTTTCATCAGTTGGTTGTGGGACACAAGTTTACTATTCCCAGTACTGAAATGTACTCCTGATTACATTCTTCTTTGACATTTTCTGTTACTTTTCCATCATTGATATTTGTATATATATATATATTAAGGTATTACTATATGTATTCTGAAATATCCTGTTTTTAATTTTTATATAGGAGCCCAAGAACAGGGTTCTATTCTTTTTGCCCCTGCTGTTTAACTTGTTTGTAAATGATATATCATGTGGACTGACTGGGGATCTTCAGTTGTTTGTTGATGATGCAAAGTTGGGAAGAATTATAAGTAGCACTGCTGATGTAATTCCCTTCAGAAAGATTTGAATAGACTTTTTACTTGGAAAAAGGAGTGGGGTTATAGTTTTGATAGCAGTAAGTGCAAGGTGTTGCATTTTGAAGTGCAGAAATATAAGACTGTGTACTATAGTGATGGCGCTATACTGCAGGAAGTGGATGAGATTAAAAGTTTGGGGGTGATGGCTGACAGTAGACTGAAGTGTAGAGGGAATATTGCTATTGTTGCAAAGGCTGCACATCATAGTGCTGCTATGATAAGTACTCAACATGTAGGGCTAAGGAAGTGATTGTGCCACTGTATAAAGCACTGGTCAGACCACACTTGGACTATTGTGCTCAAATCTGGTAATCTGGTTTTCAGTGTGATATGGAAACATTGGAGAGGTGAGTGACTAAGACAATATCAGGACTTTGGACTGCTGGCTATGGAGAGACATTGAAAATTGTGGATTACAGAGTTTGGTGAATAGGAGGAAAAGAGGTGATATGATTTAGTTAGTGAGAGGATTTTATTGGATTAATCCAGATGAGATTATAAAAAAAGAAAGCGAGAGGGGAAAACCAGAAGTCATCCCTGGAAGTTATATAAGAGTGTGGTAAAGAGGAGTGTGAGGAGTAAATTTTTTTTACATAGAGAATTGTCAGTGAATAGAACACATTACTAGAATAGGTTGTTAATGTAAGGCATATTAAGGATTTTAAGATTCGATATGATAAATATTTATTATTAAGTGACACCTCCAAGGAGTCCAAAGGCTCATCGAGGAAGGGCACCTACTCTACAAATCTCTGTCTTCACCACTGAATCCACCAACTACATTGAACTGCATCATCTACACCAACTCCATCTACTGCCTACCACCACTACCACCGCTAGTAGTTTTACAGACATCCATGCCCACTGTGGGGGATTCGAACCTGAAGCCTTTTGGCTGGAAAGCAGATATGCCAACCAGGCTGTGTGTTGTTATATGTGGCAACATACATCATATGTTGTCAGTTGAATGAACCTCCTGCGATGGGTCTGCTGACTCCATGGAGAATGCAATAATAATGATGATGATATCATATGATTCCTTTTGTGATACATTTTCTTCTGATGATTTTTAACATTGCTAAACAAAAATCATGCTTCTCCAAGGGAATGCCTCCCTGAGGATAGAGATGCAGCAGTGTTCTTATAACAGTTTCCATCACATAATTCACAGTGCAGTACTTTGTACATTGCTTGTGCATGTTTTCTCTCTCTTTGACATTTATTCATGTATGGTATTTGCATTAAATCATCATTGATATCATCAAATTCCTGACATATATCCTCAGGAAGGTGTACAAAATCTTATGATAGTACTAAAGTTACATCATTACTAACTTCCTATCAACAATTCTCCTCCAGATTAGCCTGTTAATAATGACTGAGTGGTTAGCATACTTGCTCTCCAACCAACAGGTCATTGGCCTGGATGTTTGTGATTGTCTTTAGGTGGAAGATGAATTCCATCGCCTGGTGTGAGACCACCACCCTGCTTATTGAAGTCCTGAAGTTGCTGAAGAAGTTCCATGTTTGGTCTCTGGAGTAGTGTTTCCTGACAATGTAAAAATAAATAAAAAAAAATTACAAAAAATATATCAAATTTACAAAAATGGGGGGGGGGGATCCTTAGCCAGCTCATGCTACAAATGTACTACAGGTTTAGTAATAGCCTTTCATGGGTGGTAACCATAAAGGGGGAAAAAAAAATCAAGTACTCTAATATCCATTCAAAGTTATGAATAGCTTAATGATACGATTTTAAGCACCTCCGTAGCACATTTGGAAGAACGATGGCATGTTACACCCTTAGATTGAAAAATGGCTAAGTTCGATTCTTGTCGTGCTGAGAGAGGAAACTTTATATGATGTTTTTCAATTGAAGGTGAGTTAGCCGATCTCATAGCAGGGTTTTTCCTTCCAGAAACTCTGGTTTTTCATCCTGCATACAGACAAATCAGCCTTGAGAACACACACACGATTTACAGACAAAAGTACTAGTGGTGGTGGTGGGCAGTAGATAGCATTGGTGTAGATAATGATGATTGTAGTGGCGGTTCGCAGTGCTTGGATTAAGTGGTGGAGACAGAGAGTTGTAGAGTAGGTGCCCTCCCTTGATGAGTCTTTGGACTCCTTGGAGATGTCACATAAAAATAATAATTATTATTATTATCTGTCAACATTATGATATTATTAGATGTCTTCTATAAGTCTTTTTCCTGCCATTCTGGAAATGAACATATGTTTAGCTAATCTTTCCTCTCCCATTCTGTTTAAGTGGCCATACTACCTGAGATTAGATCTGCTAACACATTTCTGAATGCTAACAATGCCAAGTTATTTTCTAATATCCTCATTTTTAATATGATACTGCCATCTGTTCAGTCTCCTAATCTTTCTCAGGACTCTCAGATCCATTAGTTAAAACTGGTTTGAATACTGTCTTATATATAGCTAGTTTAGTGTTTTGACTAATCTCTCTCTCTTGTTCTATATAAATTTATTCATCTGACTTCCTACCATACCAGCTTTTATTAATTCTGCCGTCTATTTCCAAATTTAATTTTCCATCTTCACTAAAAATTGTGTCTAAATAGCTGAAATATTTTACTTGTTCTGTAGGTTCTTTATTCAGGATACAGTTGATGTTTTCTATGTTTCTGCTTATTTTCATTTTTTTGTCTTTTTAATGCTGATTTTCATACCAAATTTATTACTGTAGTTATTCAATTTAGTCAGGAAATCCTGCAGACTCTTCCTGGATATATTTAGGAGTATAACATCTGCATAAAGTAAAGAGCTGAGATTGGCATCTCCAATTTTGATACCATTTATATCAGATGGTAATAATGTACATTCTTGTAGCACACATGACTTAACATCAAACCATCTTCCTCTACCTCCTTCAATTCTAATTGGTGTTTTATATAAGTTGCAATCAAATCTTAATTCTCTAAATTGTCATATATTGTGAATTAAGCATATTACTCTGGATGTAGGCTTTATACATAAAATTAGTGCAAATCAGTGTTTTATGAAACAAAACTTCATACCCAAATGGATATTTAATGTGCTGAACACAATAAAATAAAGATGTTGCCTTTGCTAGTTTAAATTAATTTTATTAATAATTATCACTCTGGTTGTATGTTAATTTTATGCAGTTTTTAATTTACAAATTCACCGAGATCACACTGTTAGGAATAGTGTGATCTGAGAAATGTTACATTCAAATATTAATATTTGTAAATGACAGATCTGATTAATCTTAGCCATTATATCATTTGAAGTATGTTATATTAAATTTTATACATCAATGTTCTGTATCTTAGTACAACTGTTTTAGAAAAAATATTAAGTGCTTATTGCGATGTCACCTAATAGGGGGGGGGGGAGTGCAATGCAACAAATGTTTCAAAGATTTAGGTGGTGAAAGGTATGTATCACTGTGTAAGGTTTGTAAAGCACTTTGTGCTGATTTGCCAGTCAGGAAAGTTGGCTTTTTCTTTCAGCAACTTCTGTGAGCTGCTAAATGCCTAACAGGAATTTTTATATCAGTCTAATTTCATATACATCTATAAACCATCTAAAAACTTCTGTGGAAAAGGGTGTATTGGAATTTTTGGATGTGATGGATCTTATTGGAGTGACACTTTTTCTGCAATATTGATGTGACTGCTTTTACAGTTAGCTAAACTTGTAAGGGACTATTATAACATTTCTTTTAGAACAGTGTGTGCTTATGGATATGTGGTCAGAAGGTTCTATTTATTATAATGCTACTTGTTATTTTATGAGTATGCTATACATCTGTTAGTTTTATGGATATCCTTATCAAAAAGGTGTTATATCAAATATTGTTTTGCTAGACACTTAGAAGAAATCTAACATAAAATTAAAGAATCAAGATGTTGGCAACAAAAATGTTTAATTCTTCAAATTATTATGTAGTATATGTGGGGTAAAACATTTTTGTCACTTTTTTTCACTTGCATTTGGAATCATCTTGATTAGTTTCTCATTTAAAGTATTGGTCAGATGTTCAAATGAATTTTCACTAGTTTTTGCAAAGTTACAGATGTTAATTTTGCTTGCTTGGTTGGCTGAATGTTCACATCTGCTTTACAAGTTGAGAGTTTGAATCTTACTTTGACATGGATGTTTTATGAATGTCATTAACTAGTAGTTGATTTTCAATACCTGGCATGAAGCCACCATCCAGAAGCCTAAAGTAGCTTGAAATATACCATATCTGGTTTCTAGAGAAAGGTTTCCAATTTATTGAACCTTGGTTCAACCACAATACTAAGATACAGTAAGTTTAAAGTGGGACATGTTCATTGTAAATATTCTTTAATAACAATCCCACCTTTCAATTTTTTATAATTGTCATTATAAAAAAAAAATACTGCATTGGCAGAGAACAGTCTTGATGGGATGACATTTTGAACTTCTTTTGAATTAGCTTTTTTTTTTTTCAAGTCAATACAGTTAGACAGTCCTATGTACAAAAAGTTTTATTTTAAAGAATAGTGAAATTTACAGAAGTAATTTTGTTTTCTCTTTCATTAGGTTGACTAACCTACAAGTACATAATTATTTTAAAGAAAGCAGAACTGTAAACTGGTGATGCTTTGAGTATATAGACATATAAGATTACTTATAAATATATTTTCTTGCTACTTCACCCCCCCCCCCCACTTCATACAAAAAAAAAAGTTATGTACTGTCATTAAATAATAAGCTGACAATTTAGGACAGTATATAATGCTGATAAAAATGTTTCTTCTAAACCAAGTCGACCTGGCTTCTTTGTGCAGATGTTTGCTCTCCTTAGCTTGGTTTAAACATAGATTTTCATTCTGTTTTACTAAGTAAATTTAGTAGTAGTATGTACTATATATATAACAAGCTTGAAGCTAATTGCTTTACTGTTACTATGATAAAAAAATATAAATTTTTTCTATATTTTATTTCTGATGGCTTATTTTGACAATATTGTGATTCAAACTAATTTCCTTTCTTTCTTTCTTTCTTTCAGTATTATCTGCATGATATAAGCAGGATATATGTTGATAATATATATCACAGCTCAAAAATTTTTTTTGGCTTTGTTAATTATTGGAGGGGATGGTGATGGATGAAAGATAAAATAGCAACTGCATTTTTAGTATTGAAACTTAAGGAGTAGATAATACACTTATGACCAGATTAGCACTGTCTTATTGTTTATATATATATATATATATATATAAAAACACCAGGAGCGAATATTCTAGGTGTGCGGTGCTCATCCACCAAATAGGAATATCACCGATATTATATTTTTGCATTTATTCCCGTTAAAGGCCCCTTGTTTCTAGACTTCGTATGATTCCTAAAAGTAAACACAATATACTTGTGTGTGTGTGTGTGTTCAAAATGCATACACCTTTGAGCCCTTTGAAAAGATGTACTAATGGCGCAGGGGTCAAATTCTTAGTATTCTAGTAGTTTTAAACTACTCAGAGGGCAAGACAGGGTGAGCTCTGCGACAATGGCACCTAGCGGCTGTGATTGGTTATTGTGTCAACCAGTCCAATTGAACGTTATCATTTGTTATGAGTTGCTGTTTTTGTTTTCTGAGTTTCATCTGTTTTGTATGTGTGAACTGATGTGATAGTCAAGTTTTTATATATAATATAGACAAATTTTTAATATATAATTTTGGATAAATTTATAACTCTTTTGCCCATATTTACAATGTGAAACAGTATTGTAGTCGAAGGAGGTAAGCCTTGTCCTACTCTTCCAAATTTTACACCTTTGAGTAATTCAAATATACCAAACCCAATATAGTATTCTCCTTCATTATTGTTTTCTAGTATACATTATCTTAAAACAAACACATTGTCCCCAACTCTGCACAGATTTGGTTACAATTAATTGCATTAGACCAATTAGGATGAGCACTGATGGGATATACACTCTTCAAACTTTCATACATCGATAAAAATGTAATCATACAGTCAAACTGACTTAAATTTTGTAGCGTGGATTGCATAAGCTATGACAGCACACCCAACCAAAATGGGCACGTGACGCTACTGATAAACACACGAGAAGTGGTACTATATTGTATAAGCATCACTCCATTATATAGTACCCTTTATTCAGTGTTGTCATCACCAGATGAGGTGGCAGTATAGTGTGAAATATGCTGGTTAGAAATGGCAGCGGGAGTCAGCAGTGCATAGAATTACTCAACAATTCTTGGAACTTTTTGATAGTTTGTTATAGTGAGTGAATTTGTTGCATGTTGATAGAATTTTGCTACAAAAGATCTAGGAATGCTAGTGGCCAGAGAGATGTATCTCAGAGGACACATTGCAAAAGTGATCAAAATGATGCAAAGCAATGCTGCAGTGTCAAGGACTATGCTGACAGGATATGGAAGTTATTTCTCCTCTTTATAAGATGTTAATATGTTAGCATAGAAATTTTAGGATAGCAATTAGTATGTGATGGAAGAAAGAGACAGAGAAGTCATCCGTGGAAGCTGTTAGAGTATGATCAGCAAAGATGTGTGAGGGTCAGCTTTTGCCAGGAATAGTGAATGCATGAATTAATTTTCTAGTGATTCTTAATATTTCATGGAAATACCCAAATAATAAAAACAGTAATATACACACAAGGCTTTTTGATAGTGATGATTAATATTTTCAGGTGTCCAACATTGCTACGAGATAGACATGCAAGTTTTCTAAAGAGGGGACTGCTACATTTATCAGAATCCTATCAGGTATGTCAAAAAATTGTTGCCATCATTTGGGGGGGGACAGCAAAATGGAATTTATGCAACTTTCTTACTGAAATTACCCGTTTTCTGGATAATGGACAGTTGCTTCAAACTGACCCTGATAGTTTCAGTTGTCCCTGAAACTATTCCGTTAGCATTCTGTGTTTAGTCTGGGGGGGGGGGGGGGGGACATCCATAATTTTCCTAACACAACTTGAAAGTTCATGTATTGCATTCTGCTGGCTTTAAGTATATATGAAGATAATTTTTTTTTCTTTTATGACATAATATTAAAGTGGAAGCTGTAAAAGCATATGATATGCTAAATCAGTTTTTAATTAGTATCCGATTAAAAATGAATTAACATAAAAACTGAATTAAAACTGAATCTTTTAATCTGTATCTGACTTGCCATAGGAATGCTTTATTATAATTTTTTTTTTTTTCAGATTATCCTGTTACTTTGGAAAAAATAATTTGATTTTCCCAGCAGATGGATATATCATGCTGTACACCAAATCATTAAGCACTGAACAAACAAAGTGTCATACAACCAATGGAAAGCAAGTGCTTGTATAATCATAGGCTATCCATTTGGTCAGACTCAGTATGCATCACTTGAACTATGAGACATAATAACCTCACATACTTTATCATTATTATTACACCTTCCATGGAGTCGACAGACTAATTGTGGGAGGTTCATCTAACTGACAGCATATTTATCATATAGAATCTTAAAATCCTTAATACTCCTTGCATTAACGACACATTCTGGTAATGCATTCCATTCGCTGACAACTCTCCATGAAAAAAATCCATTCCTACCTGTCTCATCCTCACCATTATGCATCCCATCACCTTGTGCTGCTACAACCGCATCTTCAACTTCATATCCATCTTCCTTTTGCTTTACAATCTGTTTATTTGCTATCCTGTGTCACAGGTAGGCCCTGATCATTTGCTACATTAACTTCTTGACCCTGCACCTCCTCAAAAAACAATAGCTTTTCTAAATGTCCAACATCAAATCCATTCAGATGTAATCCATCAGATTTATACCACCCAAACATAAAAGAAGTTTAATAAAATTTAATGCGATGGATGTGTTTCAATACTGCTACACCATATCAGGTGAAATATTTGAAACTGCAATTCTTAGATTACTGCTCTGAAATGAAAGTTATATGAATAAGCATATATTTACTACTATTGATTAAGTGCTGAAATACGCAGGAAGCAAAATTTGTGAACCAACACCAATATGTGATTTTTTTCATTAAAATATAAAAAATAACAAAAAAAGAAATAATAAAAATTAAATACGTTTCTTTTAAGATAAAAAAAAAAACTAATGAAAAGATTTTCATTAGTTTTTTTTATCTTAAAAGAAAGATAAAAATATATAATTTGCACTCAACAAAATCTACGGCCCCCCCAAGGGGGGCTGCGGCCCACAATTTGGGAAGCGCTGGTCTACATCATCTAGTGATAAATTTGATATCTCCTAGATATCAAATTTATCATTTAAGTGCTACTTAAATGATATATCATTTAATATATCATTTAAGGTTATAAGGTTACAGCATTCATATTTACGAATTTAGGGACACAAAACACACATGTTGAAATGATTATTTTACTAATTATTAATAAAATAACACTTGACGTTTCGACCCCTGTATTGAGGTCATCGTCAGAAGGATACATGTGTATAGGGAACCAAGCTACATGCTCTTGCACTCTATAAAGGTAAATTAAATCTATGCTGTTAATTAATCTGTTTCTTAGCCCGACCTCTAATGATAATTAAATAAGATAAAATAAAATTTAAATTTTAAAAAAATTACCATATTTGCCGGCGTATAAGACTCACTTTTTTCTTTGAAAATAGGTCTGAAAAACAGGGTGCATCTTATACGCCGATACTCAGTTTTTTATTACTTTCATTTCTGGAAATTTTCTCTGTTCCGAGTTACACGATTTCTTTCTTGCTTCATTGCAGTGTGTGAGAGCATTCCAGTTACGTAGAGTTCAGTGGATGCGCTTAAAACTGCTTAAATTTAATTTCTGGAAATTTTCTCTGTTCCGAGAAAATGCGATTTCTTTCTTGCTTCGTTGCGGTGTGTGAGAGCATTCCAGTTAAGTAGAGTACAGTGGATGCACTTAAAACTGCTTAAAGGAGTGCTTGTACATGTTCACACAAAAGGCTGTATGGATGAAGGAGGAATGAAGTTATGGATAGCTAAACTGTGGTCTAGGTGCCCTGGCAGACTGTTGAAAAAGTCTGCCCTGCTAGTACAGGTTCAGTTTTGTTCTCACAGAACAGAAGATGTTAAAAATAAACTCAAGGAATTGAAAACTCAGTTGGCTGTAATTCCAGGAGGTCTAACTAGTCAGCTTCAACCTTTAGATGTCTGTATTAATAAACCATTTAAGGGATTTATGAAGGAGAAGTGGAACAGCTGGATGCAGTCTTCAGATTTTGAGGTTACGCCATCACGAAGGAAGAGGCTAGCATTTCGCAAGTTTGTGAGTGGGTCAAAGCTTCATGGGATGCTGTGAAAACTGAGACATTGGTTAAGTCATTTAAGAAGTGTGACATTAGTAAGGCACTGGATGGTACAGAGGAATTTGTTGTATTAGGACTCAGATTCTGATTTAGAAGAGGTTTCAAGTGTCTCTTCATTTAGCTCTAGAGATGAATTTCTGGGTTTTGACAAAGAAGATTAAAAGGTGGGTACCCTTTCCTAGTTAGATTAGATATTTGTTGAAAGTAGACCTACTTATTACTTTATATTTGAAATACTGTAAATTCATTATAATATTCAGCAATAAAGTTTTTTTCCTAAAAAATGCGTACAAAAAAACGGGTGCATCTTATATGCTGGCAAATACGGTAAATAAATTAAATAAATAAATAAACTACAATAAACTCTGTTAAAGTCCTCGTACTAAGATTCTTCTGGATTTGTACAATTCAGATTGTTATACTGTGATTTTCTTCAGGACTTGTACAGTTCAAGTTGCTGTTGAATGTTAAGGGGGGGAAAAAAAAAACTTCAAGTTTTCTTGTAGTGGGATTTTTCTTTGGCTTGTTCTGGTTGCTATCAAGCTTGCAAATGGGTCCTCCACATTCTTGGAATGGTCAGGCCATCATTTTTGTTCAGATTTGGATTATGTTTGAGCATTTCACATGCTTCTTTAAATTTTCTCTCGAACCAGGTTTTGGTGTGGTGTAGGGACTTAGCATTTTTCCAATCAATTCTGTGGTATGTTTGGAGTGCGTGGTCAGAAAGGCCAGTTTTTCCAAAATGAAGGTATTTAATGTGTCGTTTGTGTTCGTCCTTCCTAATTGGGATAGTTCGTCCTGTTTCCCCCTATGTATGGTAGGTTACATGTGCATCGTGTTTTGTATACCCCTGGGTGCGCTAGATTCGTGAAAGAAGATCTTTGGAAGAACTGAGTAGGTGTCTTAATTTTGTCGGGGGTTTAAAGGTGGTTTTGATGTTGTATTTGTGTAGTGTTCTGTCTATTTTTTTGGAAATGCCTCTAACATAAGGTATGGTAATAGCATTCTTGAAATCTTTTTTGTTTTTACTAATATCATTCCTTAGCCACCTGAACAAACAACACAAACGTCTCCAATTCACCATTGAAAAGTGAAAAAAACAACTCTCTTCCGTTCCTAGACACATTCGTCACACGTCTTCCCTCAGGCTGTCTCTCCTTCTCAGTCTACCACAAAGCTACACACACAGGCTAGTACATACACAAAAATTCGTATCACTACCCAACACAAAAACTAGCTGTTATAAGCACCCTTAAACACAGAGCTCAAACTATTTGTTCAAATGAACAAGCTCTAAACCAGGAATACAAGATCATCAACCATACATTTATAAAAAATGGATACAGTGAAAAACTATTCACACGATCCTCCACAGAGATACTAGTAAAAACAAATCCTTGTGTTAGAAGCATTTCCGAAAAAATAGACAGAACGCTACACAAATACAACATCAAAATCACCTTTAAACCCCCGACAGAATTAAGACACCTACTCAGTTCTTCCAAAGATCCTCTTCCACACCTAGCCTACCCAGGGGTATACAAAATACAATGCATATGTAACCTACCATAGATAGGAAAAACAGGACGAACCATCCCAATTAGGAAGGACGAACACAAACGACACATTAAATACCTCCATTTTGGGAAAACCGGCCTTTCTGACCATGCACTCCAAACATACCACAGTTGATTGGAAAAATGCCAAGTCCCTACACTGCACCAAAACCAGGTTCGAAAGGAAATTTAAACAAGCATGTGAAATGCTCAAACATAATCCAAATATGAACAAAAATGATGGCCCTAACCATTCCAAGAATGTGGAGGACCCATTTTGCAACCTTTATAGCAACCAGAACTAGCCAAAGAAAAAATCCCATTACAAGAAGACTTGGTGAAGCATTTTTTTTTTTTCTTTCTCCCCTTAACATTCAATAGCAACTTGAACTGTATAAGTCCTGAAGAAAATCGTAGTGTAACAATCTGAACTGTACAAATCCAGAAGAATCTTAGTACATGAGGACTTTAGCAGAGTTTATTGTAGTTATTTTATTTATTAATTTTTTTTATATTTAATTTTTATTTATTTAATTTTATTTTTTTATTTTATTTATTTTTTATTTTATTTTGTCTTATTTAATTATCATTAGAGGTTAGGCAAGAGACACATTAATTGACAGCGTAGATTTAATTTACCTTTATAGAGTGCAAGAGCATACACCTTGGTTCCCTATACACATGTAGCCTTTTGATGATGACCTCAATACAGGGGTTGAAACGTCAAGCGTTATTTTATTAATAATTAGTAAAATAATCATTTCAACACGTGTGTTTTGTCTCCCTAATTTCATAAAAATGAAAATACAAAAATCGTCTGACTGAACAATAAAATTTCCACAATACATATTATAAAGCATTTGGATGCCATATTGGTGGTTTTCAAATCCATGTTTCTTTCTAACCTTCCATAATTGGGATTTTAATTCATTAATTATAAAAATCAAAATTCTCTTCCCATTACTGACAGGTGGTGGGTATTCTAAAAAAAAAAAAAATAACCTGTTCTGTTGTAAGTAATGGAATGCCCAACACATTACATAATCTGTTCCAAATACACAGGGCAAGAGGGCAGCTGTAGAATGCATGTTTTACTATTTCCAATCGATCTCCGATGTTAAAGTACCTCCATTTGATGGCACTGACTGGAAGGCAGCCATATGTAATTCTCCAAGTAAGATCCCTCCTGTTAGGGTACTCTTGTAACTTCATCAATTTATGAAACAAAATATTGTTGTCTGTACCTAACTGTGGAACTTCGCAGCAAAAGAAATTAAAGATTTTTTTATACTAACTTTTATTTTTTTTAATGGAAAGAACGTCAATTCGAGAATGTTTTAGCAGTCTTAGAGTTAAGCACAGTGTTGTAGTATTCAGGAACAGTCTCAGCTTTTGGATCTGTATAATCATTAACTCGAAACAAGGGACAGTGAAAACCCAAGCAGTACCAGAGAAAATCTGCACATGTGTGATCAGTCTGCAATATTTTATAGATTTTAGAAGCTGTATTGCTGAAATAGCAGAATGTTAAGACTGGAAGTTCAAAGCCTCCATGCTTCTTTGATAGTTTGAGAAATTCCTTTTTAACTTCTTGCTATCAGCTAGACCAAAAAAAATTGCAGAGTTTTACTTCATAATTTCTTTTCTTCAGCTTCTGTGATATCTGTAATATTTATTATGCACAACTGAGCAGGAAATATTATGGTTTTGAGTACCGTAGCTTTATAAGAAAAGGAGATTGGCCCTATTTTCCAGTCTTCTAGCATTTCAAAGTTCTTGTTATATAAGTTCTTGAACTGGTAACATTGGGTAATTGGAGAAGGGAATTTTAAGTATAATGAGGGGATTCTCTCTTAGGAGTTAGTCCAAAAGGAATTCCACCAAGATCCCATTTTCCATAAACTTTTAATTTTGTCTTGTCTGCATTAATAATTAATGCACTGCTTTTGCTGAAATTTTCCAAAATACCAAAAAATATATATATGAAATTATTATCCTTCAAAGTTCCCACTACATCATTGGCATATTTACTATATTTTTGGTTTTACCTAATACCTTATTTTCCTTTATAGTTGAAGGAACAGTTATTCCTCGCGCAGCATGTGTATTGTTGTGTTAGATCCTGAATGAAGGAATCTTGCAAAGAAATCATTCATTCAGGGTCTAACATACTAAACTATACAAAGAGAAATACCTGCACATCAGCTGAAATTAAAGTGAAACTTCTTCACATATGTATAAAATTGCATTTTATTTTATGTACCATGTATTTTAATCTATTGTGATCATCCCAATATCGAATCAGAGCTTGTCTTAAAAGAGGAATTTGTTAATATTATTTAAGCCTCACTTTAGCTGTATAGAATGATTGTGAGTTACCAGATAGATATTAAGTAACAATTCATAGAAGGTATACAATTACACTCCAGTGTAATGCCGGAGGCAGTGGCTTACGCAGAAAGTATGTCGACACGAATTCCGTGAATACAAGAGTGAATACAGCAAAGGGAGAGCAAGGGATGAACCCAAGGGGAGAAAAGATACAGGTCGTGTGCAAAGGGAACTCCAAAAAAGGAGGTGCTCGAATGAAGAATATAAGGGAATGCGTGCAGTATCGGCTCTCTCTTGTCTTATCGTTTTCCTGGTTCCTGGTTTGGAAGTTAGCTGGTGGTTCGAGTAAGGGGGATGAAGCGCCAGAGCTACAATGTCGGACGGCAAGCTTTCCTGAGAATGTTGTAGGATTCCATGCAGAGCCGAAGGTGAAATTTTCCAGCCCTAGCAGAATCGAACCCTCACTGAAGAGTCCCATCGAGAGGAATAGAGATGTTTCCTGAGACGCAAAGAATCAAGTCCGTAATCGGCAGTAATTATGAAGATAGCGTAGCCCCTACACTGGCGTGAGGATAGCCAATAGGCAAGAGGTAACCAGACGTACACGTGGTGCAGAAGGACGTCGGAAAAGGTTCGGTAAAGTAGAATTATTCTATTTTGTGTTTAGAATTCCTTAGAAGAGAGAAAATTATTTGTGAATGTAAATTGTGGACAGACTCTAATTAGAAAGTTAGCCTCCTTTTGAGAATAAGAATTGTTTGGAAGAGGTCTTTTTTGTTGTATGTGATTGATTTGACATAACGAGATTAGGACTCTAAACTTATAGTAACTGAATGACATTAGAATGTTAGTTATATTATCTTATGAATAGCTTGCTGAAGGGAAGTTTAGCTTAACACCATATCATTTGCTATCTATCTCAATTATCAGTCACTGTGTCTTACATGCTTTATAACCTTGGATTTAAATTTAAAGTGTGTTGATCTTTTAACTCGAGTTTCCTTATTCAGTATTGAGATAAATTGAATGCCTGAATTTCTTTAGTGTATTTTGCTTTGATATTCCAATAAACATGATTTATTTGCCTATACCTGAGTCATGCCTGATTATGATTTCGAATTACCACTTATAAAAATAGAACCTCTTTTGGCGGGAAGGAATTAGAAAGTGTATATAATCATAGATTTAGGTCACGACTGCAGTCTGAATCTATACAGTTGTATTAAAGTAAAATATAGTGTAAGAACACCTCAAAATCTAGTATTGTCTCCCTGAGTAAGGATCTTTTCTGCTATAGGATACTGGCTGGCACAGCATAATATAACTTTGCCAGTATCCGAAGAGGAAACAATCCTAGATGTGAGTATATTAGGCCTGATATCTGAAGAAGTAAAATAGCGATTGAAAGATAGAAAGAAATCGAGATGATATAAAAACAAGAAAAACAATGACGTAACAGTTGACTTCCTGTAAGAAAGGTTCAAGAACCAATGCCAAGAGCAGTGGACTGAGAGGGCAACCTTGCTTGACTCCTTTTCGAATTTTTACCGGGTCTGACAGGAACCCATTAACTAGGAGGCAAGCGGTTGAATTGGCATAGGCTCCTTTGATAACGGATAGTAGTTTTTTACCTATACCAATTTGCTGGAGGATGTGGAACAGAAAGGATGCCAGACATTATCAAATGGTTGAGTAAGGTCTACTGATAGCACTGCCATCGACTGCTTTTTCGTGTTAAATAAGCAGATTAGATCATGTAGCAGAAATAAATTAAATTCTACTGCTCTATCTGGTACTCCATACACCTGTGTGCTTTTAATTATGTATCTCATTCCCACTTTGAGCCTGTTATTGATAATGCAAAAAAATATCTTGTAGTTGGTATTAGATAAAGAAATAGGTCTCCAGCTGCTGATTAAAGTGTGATCTCTGTTAAGTTTAGGAATGAGGACAGTATGGCTTGCTAGAAATTCACTTGGTATGTGTCCTTATGAGAGAAAGGAATTAAATAGTCTAACTAGAATGGGAAGAATAAAATCCCAGACCTTGCAGTAAAGTCCTATCCCTAGACTATCAGGTCCTGGTGATTTTCTTGTCTGGCATTCTTTATAGACTGTGGTAACTTCAGATGCTAATGGGTTTGTCAAGCCCATCTTGGATATGAACAGTAAAGCCATTAATGTTCCAAGTTATAATTTCAACAGTACTATTGTCTTCAAACAGATTTTTGTAATGTTTTTGAAAGGAGTAAGGATGTCTTGAGTGGTGGACATGTCTTCTCCATCAATGTAGATTTTAGTGATGGTTCTTTCTTCGCGAAATTTTGTGAATTGTCTGTTGAAGAATGCAGCTGAAGGGCTATCTACTAAGTGCTGCTTTATTCTTATCTTAAAATTTCTTTCTTCTACTTGTTTCTACTTTTCCAGCTCTATCTCTATGCTAATGTTTCTAATGATGTTGCTACATTCTATACCATTGCGCTGGTATAGAATGTAGCAACATCATTAGAAACATTTTTACACTTCTCTCTTTCAACTTTTTCCTTTTGAGGAAAGCCTGTTCCTTTCCCCATTCCATCATATTCTGCTTTACTGCTACTTTGAATTTTAACCACATATCCCAATTCCAGGTAACATTATTCCAATTTGAACAGAGCGTCTGGAATTTAGTTGAAAAGATTATTCATGATCCAGAAGAGATCTCTACTTTTTCCATGCAGTGTAACTTAAGTAGAACTGGATTATGATCTGACATGTTGATGTCAAGTTGTTTTATCTGAATTATTCTATTTATAAGGGAAGAAGAGATATAAATTCGATCAATATCAGTACAAATACCTTGATTCATGTATGTGTATACCTGGAGATTAGAATTACTAATCCTCCATATGTCTACTAGTTGACCATTGTCGAGACATATTTTTAGCTGTGCAATCCCACTTTTCCACTCCTTGGGTGTCCTAATGTGGGATTTTCAATACAATCCAGTCTCTGGCTGCTATGGTGTAGTGGGCACCATATAAATATGGCTTCAATACCTGGAAGAATTTCCGTCTAACTGTTCCGAATTGAGCATAAACATTTATAAACCTTATTACACATCCACAGTATTTCCAGTCAGTTGTCAAGATTCTCCCTTTTGCATCCCTTTGGATATTACAGAATGACCCAAGGAGGGAGGGAGGGGGGGGGCAAGAATAAGAACTCCTACTCAGCCCTGTTAAATCTTCCAAAGCTCCAATAAGTAAGAAGTGGATATCTATCTGTTAAACTTTTTATATCTTTATATCTGCAAAAGTATGCTTCTTGGAAAAAGAAAAAAACCTGATATTATGTCGTAGCATAAGTTTTCTTATGCTACGACATAAGAAAATCATACAGTTTCTTGTTTAATTTGCCTGTGGAATCCTTGTACATTTAATGAGGCTTGATTAATGAAGTGTCACTGATAAGTCTTTAACGTATAAATTTTGGATGAACCTGATGAAGTCTTCAATCTGTGAAGGAGCAATTGTGTAACCTGCTTCTTGTAAACTGTTTACCAGTTTTTTACAGTTGCTTTCCATTATTTCAATTTCATGCCTATCATTCTTGATTTGAAAGCTGGTTATTTATTTATTTTTTTTTTCATGTAGGTGATAACTGTACTGAGAAAACTTTGAATCAGTAAACTTTATTATATTTTATTTAATTGTATCTCTTGCTTTCTCTTTATTAGCACTTCATAATCAATAAATTCTTCTGAGCCTGAAGAGTTTTCATTTGATGATCTACAGCCTTCTCCATCTTTACATTTTTTATTACTTCTTTTTCTTTTAGATGTAGTCCCTTTCTTAAATTTTTTTTTATCTTCAATTTTTTTTATGAATTCATCTTTCTTTTCGATGATGTCTTCATATTAAGTTCTTTCAGTTGTCTTACTTGCTTTTTTGTTGCTTCCCCAGTTTCTCCTTGTAGAACAGTTGCATATTTTTGCATTTCATTTTGTACCTGTTCAGTTGTTATATTAGGTTCATTATTGATAATTTCAGCTGATGTTCTGTCAGTATTTGACTGGGAAAGTTGCTCCCACAGATCTGGAATTTTGAGATTAATTTCTTGCTGATTTGGTCGCACACTTTTTGTGATTTTAGCAAGTATAGTTTGTTTAATAATACCATCTTTACTAGACTGAAGATTTGGGAACTCTTCATTATGCCTCTAACCAGTGCCCCTACTCTTTCTGTAAAAGTGCTAAAAAGACAGTTGTTAACGCAGTGTTCAGAATTTTTGCATTTCTGACAAGGTTTGAGGCACTGATTAGCGATATATCCGATCTCCATGCAGTTGAAACATTTAGATTTGGAGCAGTTGTGGTTCATACAGTGATCATATGAACCAAAATGGAGGCATTGCCATTGTACTCCGGGATAGTTTACCATAACTCGGGTTGTACCAAAATTTGGTACAGGCGTCTTTATATCCATTGTGAAGGTAACATTACCAGAAATCCAGTTTGGATCTTCACCTGATAAACCTTTTCGTATATTACTAATCTTACCCCATCTTGAAAATGTCTGATAAGAATTTCATTACTGTTCTCTATATATTCCATTGGAAATCTTTCATTTTTACTGTTTTTACTTGGATCCTGATCATTATAGGATAACTGTGCTGCCTTCAAAAGTAAAGCCATATAATAGTTTGTCCCTCGTTTCCACATCTTTAACTACAATTAAATATTTCCCTCCACTGTAAGTGGTAAAAGAATAAATCTTGTTTGTGCCCGACTATCTCTTTTAAAACCTTAAAAGAGATAGTTGGCATATTAAATAATCCCATGATTCAGAAATAATTCTACGCCACCAGCAAATACTTTATTTGAGCTATTATAAAATGGTGGCAACCATGATACCACTAAAAGTAATCCCATAATGCAGATGTTAGCTGCACTACCAGCAATTTTATTTATTTAAAAAAAACCCAGTGCTAGTCGAAACCACCACTAGCACCAGTAAAACAAAAAAGTGAAAAACAAAAGAAAGAAAGACAAAGTACTTATGAGATTTTTTTTTCCCCACTTGATTAGATTTATAATAAATTTAGTTTAATCCTTTAATTAAGTGTAAGCAAACAAAGTTTGCACTTGAAGTATCTTCAGGACTGAGGCAACTCGTGGTAAAGGTAGACCAAGCTCTCATCACTACTTGTCTTAGTATCTCCCATAATACAAAGCACATCTCATTGTGGATATGTATAATGCTATGCATTAAGGGAAGGGCCACTACTCAGACTGGTTTCGACCTTTATTGAGGTCTCGTCAGTGGAAGCCAGACCCAGAGGTGGTGATACTAAGGTTGAAGCAATGGAGAAGTCATATTTACTTATACGAGTTGCTAAAAGGTGTCTCACCTTATTATTAAATTACTCTGGATTTAGAGAAAGATGTTGGAAGTTTGAGAGCTTGGTCCACCTTTACCACAAGTTTCCTCGGTACCTAAAGCTACTACTTCAGGTGCAAATTTTGTTTGCTTACACTTGGATAAAGGATTAAACTAAATTTATTATAGTCTCAGCAAGTGGGAAAAAACTTCCAACATGTTTTTCTAAATCCAGAGTAATTTAATAATAAGGTGAGACACCTTTTGGCAGCTCGTATAGGTAAATACGACTTCTCCATTGCTTCCACCTTAGTATCACCACCTCAGTCTGGCTTCCACCGATGAGATTTCAATAAAGGTCGAAACCGGTCTGGGTAGCAGCCCTTCCCTTAATGCATAACATTATACATGTCTGCAAGGAGGTGTGCTTTGCATTATGGGAGATACTAAGACAAGTAATGACGAGAGCTTGGTCCACCTTTATCACGAGTTGCCTTAGTCCTGAAGATACTTCAGGCGCAAACTTTGTTTGCTTACACTTGGATAGAGGATTAAACCAAATATATAATTTCTTGGTATCTTTAATTTATAGTATAATCAAGTGAAAAAACTTCCAACAGCACAATTTGAGACAAAAAGCCTCACTATACTCTAATTAAAAACACAGCTCAAATCGACCACTATGTTCACTAGCACCACTTATACTGTCATTAATATCTTCTTGGTTGCTTCCTTTCAAGATCTGCTATTATTACTTCCTGTTTATTTTTCATTTATTTTTCTAAAACAAATGTTTTAGAAAATCATTTCAGAACACAAATTCAAGCCAGTATGGTAGCTAGCAGGCTACTTTATTGATAGAAAAACTTTTTTTTTTCAAAAATTAAAAAACAAACTCATTATTTTACAAACAAGGTTTGTACAGTATAGCAAATTTTTGGGTATTACAGGAATTGTTTATTATAGTAGATAGTTTACTACAGGGAATTTCTTCAGTTGTAACATTTCAATTGTGTGTTATAACAGTTAATAACAAAAATAATTTTTTCAACCACAGTGCTGCACTGTTAATCATTTTCTGAAACTCTTGTTGACTTACTGGGGCATATCAATTAAAAAAAATGGGGTCTTAGATGAGTAATTTTTTTGTGTGGCAAGTAATGTTTTACATTGAAGGGCTTGATAAAGCCCTTAGGTTGAAATTTAAAGGTCACATTACAGAAATTGCAAATATGATGACTCTCAGAGGATAATTGTGATGTTGAAAGGGTCATTGCCATGTAAGAATAGGGAAGTCATTTTACCTCTTTACAAGGTCTTGATATGAGCACCTGGACTACTGTGCACAGATTTAGTCTCTGGGTTTTAAAGAGATAAAGAAGCTGTAGAAAGGCTGCAAAGAAGTTACAAAGATGATATTGGAATTATGGAATGTAGATTATGAGGATAGATTGAGAGTATGTAAACTGCAGACACTGGTAAACAGAAGAAAAAGGGGTGATATGATAGAGGTCTATAAACGTTTGAGAGGGTATTATAGGATATCAGGGAAATATCAGTAGTTTGCTGATAATTGCAGGATGATTTAGATAGGCTGACAGTATAGGTAAAAGATAATGGGTATCAGTTTAATGTAAAGTCACACATTTTGGGATAGACAGATTACAAGCTGTGTCCCACACTGATGGAACTGTACTCTGGGATATAGATGAAGCTAGGAATTTTAGAGGTGGTAGTAGATAGAGTTGTAGTTTAGAGAATATATTGCTAAGATGGCCAAGGCAACTCATAGGATTACTTGGTTATTGAAGAACATACAAGTAGAGACAAGGAAGTTATCATCCTTCTTTATAAGGCCTTGATATACATCTGGATTGCTGTTCTCAGGTCAAGTCACTCGGATTTCTTGGAGATGAAGTAGTGGAGAGGATCCAGAGGGAAGTGATCAAGATGGTGTTGGCTGTGGAATGTTACTTATTATGATATTGAGGATTTTTGGGTTGAAAAAGTTGGTTAATAGGCAAAAAAAGAGGGCATATGATGGAAACATTTAAATTATTTGAATGGTTTGATAGAGAGGAAATATTTCAGCATTTTCTAGAGGGAAAGAACAAGAGGTCATCTCTGGAAAATGACTAAGAGTATTGTTAGGAATGGTTTGAGAACTAGATATTTTGCTTGGAGAGAGGTGAATGAGTTGCCAGAGTGTTGTGTTTTGTCAGCAAGTTCAAGAAGAGATATTGTGTAGATAGTTTGGATCTCCATGATGAATCTTTAGACTTCATGGAGGTGCTCATGCAGTCATTTATTAATGTACCTCTGACTAGGTAAGTGCATTAAATCCTTTTAATAAGGTAAATGCTAAATCATAAGAGAAATGCTGATTATTAAGAATAAAGTGCTTGCAAGGATTTGACAGTTTGAATTGATAAGCTTGAATAGTTTTAAAGTAAAAATTTGGTTCCAGATCAGGTATCTGTCTTCTACAGGGTGGCTCATAAGTCACAAAGGGGTTTAAACATTTAATAATTTTTTATTTATTATTATTATTATTTTTTATTTAATTTTTTTTTGTTAATGAAATACAATGAAATACAGAACCTGGATATATAATAAAAAAGTTATTTATTAATAACTTTTTTATTATACACCGGAAAATATCCATATTTTCCGGTGTATACGATGCACCCAAGAAATTTAATACAATTTTCTGGAAAAAACCTAAAACCTAACACAAAATATCTCAACATGTCAACTCAATACTGATAAACATCGGTAACTGATTACTCGAATAAGATATTATGAAACTTGAACAGGGACTCCCCATTCTTAGCCAATGACGCGCTAGAAGTCACGTGAAGGTCATGCATCAATTTGATTGCACCATTAGCTGCAAAGATCTTGGAACATAAAAGGGAGTGCGTATGACTTTGAAAAGAGGAAACAATCTTTACCTTCATTATATAAGACGCACTCCATTTTTAAGATGAATTTTTAAGGTAAAAAAGTGCATCTTATACACCGGAAAATACGGTAATTATTTTTATTCTTTTATTGTTATAATGAAATATAGAACCTGAAGATTTTTTTTATTAGTTATGAAAAACATGTAAATGCACATCACGTAAATGCACATCACGTAAATGCCATCCATTTTTGGCTTCACAAAGATGGATCCTTTCTATGGTATGTTCCATGACAGCTGTTAATGTTTCTGGCTGCAGCACAAATGTTCTTCTGTGCGGGTTACCTGAAAGAAAAGGTGTATGTGACAAGCCCTAGACAATCCAACAGCTGATAGGAGAGCATTTGTGCAGAAATTAGGGCGTTGCAGCCAAAAACATTAGCATCTGTTGTGGAACATGTGTAGAAAGGACCCATCTTTGTGAAGCCGAAAATGAAAGGCATAACAACTAATAAAAAAAATTGTTCAGGTTCTGTATTTCATTATAACAATAAAAAAATTATTAAATATTTAAACCCCTTTGTGACTTATGAGCCACCCTGCATAAATACCCAACACTGTAAGAAAAGGGATTTCATTATTAAGCTTCATTGAAGAACGCATTCTCTACAATAACTGAGGACTGCTTATGTGATATACCATATAGATTATAGTACTGTATATACTATAATTATATCTTAATTACGAAATTAACATTTTTTTAATTTAAAAATTAAAATTTTTCATTGTTCAGCTATTAATAAGAAATAATGTTTGTAATAATATATCGTTATAAATTGACTTTGTACTTTGCTTTCCAGTGTCTTGATGCCAGTAGACCATGGATATGCTATTGGATAATCCATTGCTTGGAACTTTTGGAGGAACCCATGAGTGAGGAAATGAAATCTCGGTAACATATCATAATCTACTAATAAATTTTGCTAGAATGAACATTTGGACTTTTAAATAATGAATAAAAATGTCACTTCTTGGTCTAAATGTTTCTAAAATTTGCCTGTTACCATATTTGTTTAAAAGGGTATTTTCATTGTCAAATTGCTGCAGTGCAACCTCATAGATTGTTCAGGATACTGTTATAGTAATATGTGATTGTTTACATTATTACTAGCTTCCTTTAACACTTTTCTGAAAAATTAATATTGCCAGATGCCTGCATTGTCAGATATTACATATCACTCCTCTAGGGCAGTGTTTCTCAACCTGTGGTCCGTGACAATGGGACAGGTTGTTCGCAGACAGACTTAAATTAATTAAATAAATATATATTTTTTTAATTATTGAAACAAAATAAAATTGAATAAGTAAAAATTATTGAAATCAAATGGAGACTTAAAAAAACCCAACAAATAGCGTCAGAATGTTCAAAGACGGAAGCAATAAAACTATATTGTTGTTCACCACCCGTCTATTATTATTCATCATTCTGCAATAAAACTATATTGTTGTTCACCACCCCTCTTTTATTATTCATCATTCTGCCACTAAATTTGTAGCAGCAGAATAATAAAAGAGGGGTGAAGTGAACAACAATATAGTTTTATTGCTTCTGCCTTCCCTTGCTGTTTTATCAGATTTAAAGTGAACATATGTTATCCACATTTCAACCAGTTGCTTGTTGTTCACTTCTGAAGATAGACTAAGGCTCAGTCTCTCTTCAGAAGTGCTAAGTGATACTTGGACAAAGTGTGTCATGAGTTAACCCCAGTATTTATATATTTATATATTTTTCGGAAACGTTTTTTAATAATGGAAAAGTGGCGTAGAACTAGGACTTTGAAAAGAAGAGCAAATGGAACAGGTGATGCTAACCCTAATTATGATACACGTGTTGTAACGGTGAGTAAATCTGATACTATTAAAGTAGAAGAAACGAGCAGTTCAAAGAAAAAATACAGTAGGAAATGTAACAGTTCATATTTGGAATTCGGGTTTACTTGGTGTGGAGATAAAGTGAACAGAAACCTCAATATGTGTTGTGTTATGAAGTGTTGTCGAATGAGTGCATGAAACCAACGAAACTCCGACATTTAGAAACTAAACATTGTGATGTGAAAAATAAGCCAATTGAATTTTTTCAACAATGCTTAGAGACATTAAATCATGGGAAAGATATAGTTTTCCAGCCATGGGTTCCATTAATAGCAAGGCACTGGAAGCATCCTATCTCTTAAGTTTGCACATAGCGAAAACAGGAAAACCTCATTCTATTGGGGAAAATTTACTACTTCCAACTATAAAAGATGTGGTATAAACTATGTTTGGCAACAAGTTACTAAAAGATGTTGATTTGATTCTTCTTTCAAATGACACTGTCATTCACAGAATTAATGATATGGCAAGTGACGTAGAATCTCATTTAATAGAAAAAGTTAAGAAGAGCCTTTACAAATAAATGAGACTACTGATGTTACAAATAACATGCAGTTAATTTGCTATGTAAGATATGCACATGATAACAACGTTCATGATTATTTAAAATAAATAGCCAATAGGCTTCATTTCGGCGATGTAAAACATTATTTAAATTAAGGGGATATTAAATCCAACATTGTTTCAAAACCGAATAAGAAACTCAAAGATCGGAATCAAAGAGTTTCATGCCAAATATAGTAACTATAAAAGTATCGTTCTAGCGTAAGCTAAAGCACGTAGTATAAGTATGTAGTACAAACTAGGGCAACTCGAAGCAAAGGTGGGGAAAGCTCTGATTGATATTCTTAGTATTTTTCATAATGTAAAACCCATCTCCTAGGAGATGTATGATGTTATACATTATGGTGGGAGGTCACTAGAGGTTTCAATCTTTATTGAGATCTCATCAGTGAGTAGCTAGACTAAAAATAATACTAAGGGTATAGCGAAAAGAACTTATATACTCTGCTATACGAGTTGTCAAAACGGTGCACCCATAAATTATTTAAAATAAAGAGCCAATAGGCTTCATTTCGGTGATGTAAAACATTATTTAAATTAAGGGGATATTCCTTTGCTACGAGTTGCCCTAGTTTGTACTACGTACTTGGACTACGTGCTTTAGCATACACTAGTAGTTGCCGATACTTTATAGTTACTATATTCGGCATGAAACTCTTTGATTCTGATCTTTGAGTTTCTTATTCGGTTTTGAAACAATGTGGGATTTAATATCCCCTTAATTTAAATAACATTCATGATGATATTCTGTTTTGTAGAACTTTGCCATCCTGAACAACTTGAAGAAATATTTCACACTCTCAATAATATGAATTGGGTACATCATTTCATGCATAGGGAAGCGTTAGCCTCCAAAGGAATGCCACCAGAATTTAAAACTGTGCTATACAACGCTGTAAAGCTAGTCAATTTTATTAAAGCTCGACTGTTAAATAACAGGTTATTTTCAGTACTCTGCAATGAAATGGGCAGTGAATATATACAAATTTTGCTTCGTTCTGAAATACACTGGCTTAAGGCTCAAAGTTTTATTATTTGTAAATGAACATAATTCTAATTTTGCATCACTTCTTGTTGGCGAAACATGGTTATCAATACTATCCTATCTTTCAGACATTTTTTCAAAATTAAATGAACTAAATCTCTCCCTTCAGGGAAATTCTTTAACTGTTTCTTGATGCCTACGACAAAATAAAGGCATTCGAGAAAAAACTAGTTTTATGGATTAATTATGTAAAAGATAGACAATTTGTACCTTTTCCAACATTGAAATCCTTTTTAGTAGAAAATGATATTTTTGTTGATTATGAGTTCCTGGAAAGGGTTTGTGACCACCTCAAAAATCTGAAACGGATTGAAACGTATTTTCTGAATAACTTTTATGAGAAATTTCTGTGTGGTTTCGCGATCCATTTCTGGCTTGCAGTCATGAGAATGAAGATAGACAATTTGCACCTTTTCCAACATTGAAATCCTTTTTAGTAGAAAATGATATTTTTGTTGATTATGAGTTCCTGGAAAGGGTTTGTGACCACCTCAAAAATCTGAAACGGATTGAAACGTATTTTCTGAATAACTTTTATGAGAAATTTCTGTGTGGTTTCGCGATCCATTTCTGGCTTGCAGTCACGAGAATGACCTTTTGTGATCAAAAAAAGAACAGTTAATTGAGCTTTCAAGTGGCAGTGGACTTAAAATGCAATTCCGTGATCTTGGTTTGGCTCGTGATCTTTTGTGTGTGCCGATCTTCGACTGAAGTTGACTAATATTGAGCGGATCGCTCCCTCCCCCCCAGCTACGCCTCTCTAACTTAGTGGTCCGTAGAATTGTTTTAGGCATTTTACTGGTCCTTGGGCTCAGAAAGGGTTGAGAAATGCTGCTCTAGGGCATTGCTAACTGCATCAGCCAACCTAGATCAGTGTTTTCTAATCTCGACCCACAATAAAAAAAATACATTTTACATCATGACCTGGTACACATGCATACACATTTTACTCACATATATATAAAATGAAAGAAAAGTTTCACAAAATAATTCCTATGATTACTACATATGATGAAATAAAAACCTAACAAAGTTAATATCAAATATTATTTTATTAACATTTACATACAACATAGAAAAAATAAAATAGAAAAACAGAAATTAGGAAATATTTTATTTAATGCAACAGTTGTACTTGGCAAAAAACATAGGATTCATTTTTATTCACATGATTAAACATTTTTGCTCACTATGCATATTCTTTTGGAAGACTGCAATGTGTCTCTGTTTAGTGATAAATATCCTTTCCTCATTCTACAGATACCATACTGTAGATGCAAGAAAATCAAGTAGCTCTATTCTATCACTAAATAGAGTATGGAGACAATAGTGTATGTATTATATGTAGCTACAGTTAGAATATAATGAAAAACATCTTTCCTCCCACAGACACTATACTGCAAACAGACAAGCAAAACACTTTTATTGTAGTACCAAATACAGTATCTAACTAAATGCACTTGTCCTAACAACCTATTTCAAATTTTCAGCTGAAGAAAATATGTGGTAACAATTGTTTATAATGCAGTCATTGAATGCAGAAATCAAACAATTTATGTAAAGCAAATTTTCAAAAGCAAATAAAGATATATAACCCTTGACATCGCAAGGTAAAAGAGGGAAAAGAAGAAGATCAGATAATAATAATGAAAATATAATAAAATTTACTCTGAAACATTCAAATTAACATGCTATATATGTTTAAAATTTTGTCAAAATGCACCTACTTAATGTGGAAGGGACATAATATACCTCCATGCACGATCCCTCCTGCATACACACTGAGGGCAAAACTCATGGAATGTTGCTGCCCAGCATGAATGTGTTTAGGCTACAAAATCTGCAAGATACATTCTGATATTTTTATGGTCATAATCTGCTAAATTAATTTCAGCAGGTTGTGACCTGCAGTTTGAAAAACACTGACTTAATTCTGACTTTTCTATATCTAACTTTTCCTCTTTTTGTTCGATCATACTACCTTAGATTAGCTCTACTCACACATTTTTGAATGCTAACAATATGAAATTCCTTTTTTAATATCTTAAATTTCAATATGGTTCTACCATTGATGTTACCTGCTTGCTCTTCTAATTTTCCTCGATTGTATCTATGGTCTGTAGCATTTGATCAGCTGTTTTATTCCTAATCAAATCATATGTGATGGAAAAAAAAAAAAAAAACACTACTGAACCTGCTGCAGAACATATATTGTTTTAGTTATTCAGTACTTTTTTTTTTTTTTTTTTGAAACATACTGTAGATCCATAAAAATAGATGTAATTAAAATGGACTTAGGTAAAATTCTTTGCTAGCAGAATTTTTGGCATACAACCTACCGAAAAAAAAAAAAAAAAAAATTGGCAAATCATCACAACTTTAGTAAAGTAACAGTCGATAAATTTTTAGATAAAATTAAGAAGGATTATTAGATTGAAGACGATATTTCCCATAATGGAGATAAACAATGGTCATCAAACCTATTCTGGTTGGGACAATGTAATGTTTCAAATTTTGCTTTATAAAGCTTCTCCATACAGAATCTACTTTTATGTAGAATTGTGTTCATCTGCAGGGTATAGGATTTAAGAATATAATATCTTGTTGAGTATAATATACATTTAGCCAATTGGAAGCATCACACAAGAAAGCAGACCTTTGCATAACTCTCTCTCATCTAGAGTATTTAATGAGGTGGAGGAATTCAAAAGGAATGCAATCAGGTTTCTCAAGTATTAACATACACTGAGTGGTCAATTTATTAGGAATACATTTTCCTAATAAATTGGCCACTAATTTATTAGTAAATAAATTAATAGCCAATGCCTAATTATTCCTAATAAAGTGGCCACTAAGTGTATGTTAATACTTGAGAAACCTGAAATGTGAAAAGGTAGCTGGAGTAGATTATGTTAGACCAGAGGTATAAAAGTTTTTACAGTGGCCACACTTCATAATTCAGAAGGAGTGGTCAGAGGGCCTAGTTCAAATTTTTGAATACAGTTTTCATAATACATATCCATCCATAAAAAGAAAACTGATTGCAGAATTACAGAGGAATTTCCATACTAAGTGATCCAGATAAGATTTATGTAGACATACTTGAGAAAAGACTCAGAAAAATTCTGGAAGAGAAACTTGGAGATGAACAAATTGGATTCATGCCAAATAGAGATTGTCAGGATCAGATTTTTGCTTAGAAACAAATAGTTGAGAAATCATGGGAATATAAAAAGGATCCGTTTTAAGTTCTGGAAAAGGTGTGATAATATGCCAAGAGAAAAGCTGTTCAAAATTTCTATAATTATATGGGATAAATAAGACATATCAAATACTGCAGTCTATATTTCAGTTGTAAGTCAGCATGCAGAATTGAAGGAAATATAGAAAGATGGTTTGATGATAAATCAAGCTTGAGACAAAGATACACATTCTCCTCTGTTATTCATCATTTACATGGATTGCATTATGAAGGAGAGTGACATTAAATGTGATTTCAAAATTGAAGATGCTAATCTCAGCTCTCTACTTGATGCAGATGATATTATTCTCCTAAATAAATCCAGTACAAATCTATAGGATTCCCTGACTAAATTGAATAATCACTGCATAATTGTCATGAAAATCAGCAATAAAAAGACCGACACAATGAAAATAGGTAGAAACATTTAAAACATCAACTACCTCCTGAATGGGAGAATCTATAGAACAAGCAAAACATTTCAACTGTTAAAACACAATTTTTGGTGGAGATAGCCTAAATATGGAAATTTTTTCTTTCAAGGTTACACAGTGGTCAGCATTCATTGTGGAGAATTTATGAAGATTTAAAAAAAAAAAACATTAGAGCAATTACTTATAATTAAGAAAATAACACTCAATGTTTTGGCCTATATATATCGATGTCATCATCAGGAAAGTATATGCACAAGAGACAAGCTACACAAAAGTAAGCTAAATCTAATTGCTTTGTTAATCGTTTATGCTAGCATGACCTCTTGTGAAAAAATAAAATAAAAATGTTAAAAAATAAAATCAATAAATAAATGTGATAACTAATAATTAAGGAATCGACAGCATACACTAGAAATATAAATTAAAACAACTTTAATAAATACTTTCCGATATTTCGGCAACGTCACTTTGCAATCTTCTATGGGAACTTAAAATAAAGAACGGGTGCACGCAAGTACTATATAACAGCAAATGAGAAAAGAAGCGAGGAAGCTACCGTTTTCCTAACGTCCTGATGGTGCCCTCTGGCGGGCTATATTGGTAGTTATTGGCCATTAGGCTGAAGTTTTTCTGATATATGTTTTCCAAATTTGGGGCAGTCTTCTGCACCCAAATATGTTGAGGTTTGGCATGTTCCTAAGGGTCAGTTTTGATGTCTCCCCCTTATTCACAAATGTCCCATCAAAGAAACCTTAGAGCTAATCCAAGCTAAATTTCCTCCCGATATCTCAGCAATATTTCAGTTCACAATGAACTCAGGCTATTTCGTTTGGCAGGAAAAATTCACAAACAGATAGAGGGGGGACAGCCATGGGTTCACCACTTTCCCCACCCTTGGCCAACTTCTTTATGAAGACTTTTGAAGAGAAAGCCTTAAACTCTCAGCCCACAAAAACCTATCATATGGCTTTGCTACATTGATGATGTGTTCGCTATCTGGCCACATGGCCTGGATACACTCCTCTCCTTCTTAACACACTTAAATAACCAACACCCTAGAATCAAGTTCACCCTGGAAAAAGAGAAAAACAATAGCCTCCCCCTTCCTAGACACACTAGTCACCCACCAACCTGATGGAACCTTGATTTTCTTAGTTTATAGAAAACCCACCCATACAGGCAGATACATTCACCAACAATTCCCCCCCCCTCACAACAATATGGAGTTATTAAGACACTATTCAACAGGGCAAAACTTATCTGTTCCACTGATCAAGCCCTAACCGCTGAACTAAATCACATCCTTAACACTCTCTCAGCCAATGGCTACCCCCCCCCCCCCAAAAAAAAAATCCAAAAAATACTTAAACCAGTTATCCACAACCTACCTCCTTCCCCCTTCACAAAAAAAATTACTCTAAATCCATCACCATCCCCTACATCTGAGGCACCTCGGAAAAAATCAACACAATCCTAAAAAAACATGACTTGACCGCCTGTTACAGACCATATAGAAAATTGGTATCCCTTATCTGCTCCACTAAAGACCAACCACTTCCCCTAGACCTACCTGGTTTATACCAGGTCCCTTGCAGCTGTAAATTGGCCATGCAGGCAGGACAGCAAATATCAGAATCTCAGAACACAAGGACTACATCCGATTTCACCAGTATAGCCACTCTGGGCTTGCAGACCATGTTCTGGATACCCGCCACAGAATAAGGTGGAAGAAAGCCACAGTAATACGCTGCAGCAAGTTCAAATATGACTATTCATGGAATCAGCCTCATCCCTTAGGAACATGCCAAACCTCTACAAATTTGGGTGCATAAGACTGCCTCAAATTTGGGAAACATATATCAGAAGAACTTCAGCCCAAAGGCCAATAACTACCAATATAGCCCGCCAGGGGACACCATCAGGACTTTAGGAAAACGGTAGCTTCCTCGCTTCTTTTTTCATTTGCTGTTATGTAGTACTTGCGTGCACCTGTTCTTTATTTTAAGTTCCCATAGAAGATGGCAACGTGATGTTGCCGAAATATCGGAAAGTATTTATTAAAGTTGTTTTAATTTATATTTCTAGTTTACGCTGTCAATTCCTTAATTATTAGTTATCATGTTTAGCCAGCATATAAGCCTTTCAACAAGAAAAAAGGAATAAATAAATGTGTTGTGTGTGTTAAGATCCATCGAGTCGTTTCCGACTCCTTGCGACTCCATGAACATACACTCTCCATTCCGATCTGTCCCTGATCATGTCCTTCAGAACCTCCAAGCACATTCCAGTTGCTTCTTTAACTCCATCCACCCATCTAATTCTTGGTCTTCCTCTTCTCCTGCTTCCATCAACTTTAACAAGCATCATAATCTTCTCCAGACTGTCATTTGCTCGCATAGTATGTCTGAAGTATGACAATTTTTGCTTGATGATCATAGCTTCAAGGGAGCAATCTGGCTTTATTCTGTCTATCACTGATTTATTGGTTTGCTTTGCAGTCCATGGTATTCTTAGTAAGCGTCTCCAAACCCATAATTCAAATACATCTATTCTTCTTTCACTTTTTCTCAGGGTCCAACTTTCACATCCATACAACACCACAGAGAATACCATTGCTTTCACGATTCTGATTTTTGTTGAGGGCTAATATCTTTATCTTTAAAGATCTTGTTTAAATTTGTCATTGCTTTTTTTCCAGTAATAATCTTCTAACTTCTTCAGTACAATAACCATCTTTATCAATTCGATATCCTAGGAACACAAAATTGTTAACTGCTTCCATTTTCTCCTCATCTGCTTCAAAATCATTAAGTCCGCATGTTGCCATAACTTTTGTCTTTTTGAGGTTAAGTTTAAGACAATATTTAGCACTTTCTTCTTTAACTTTCATAATAAGTTCCTTCAAATCTTTGCATTCTGCTAGTAAGGTGGTATCATCTGCATACCTCAAATTATTAATATTTTTTCCACCAATTTTAATTCCAACTGAAGACTCCTCCAGCCCTGCCATTCTTAAAATGTATTCGCTGTATAAGTTAAACAGGTATGAAGATAAAATACATCCTTGTTGCACCCCTTTACCTATTGTGAAATACTCAGTTTCTCCAAGATCTGTTCAGACAGTAGCTTCTTGTTCATAATAAAGATTCGTCAGAAGGATAATGAAATGCTCTGGGACTCCTATTGTTCTTAACACATTACGTAGTTTCACATGATCTACAAAGTCAAAAGCCTTGCTATAGTCAAGGAAACAAAGGTAGACATTTTTGTGATATTCCTGTGCTCTTTCTATTATCCATCTCACATTGGCAATTTGATCGCTTGTTCCTCTGCCTTTTCGAAATCCTGCCTGTTCATCTGGCATTTCTCTCCTCATGAATGGTTCCAGTCTTTTCTGAATGATCTTAAGTAAGACTTTACTTGCATGAGAAATCAATGCTATAGTTCTGTAATTTTTGCACTCTCTTGCATCGCCTTTCTTCAATAAAGGTATATAAACTGATTTTTTCCATTCTCAGGCCATCTAGTTGTGATCCAAATTTGCTGACACATAGAGCTGTTAAAATTTTAACTGCCTTTTCTCCCAGAGCTTTGAGCAGCTCAATGGGTATTCCATCTCCTCCTGGTGCTTTCTTACTGGATATCTGTTGCAGTGTCCACCTCACTTCATTCTCCACTGGTACTGGTTCCTGTGTATAATTCTGCTTTTCAAATTTCTCAGTAATTTTAGGATCCTTTGTGTAAAGGTCTTCTGTATACTCTTTCCATCTTTCTTTGATGTCTGCAGCTTCTGTAAGATATCCTTTGTGTTTACTTTTCAATATTGTCACCTTGGCACTAAACTTTCCTGTTAATTCTCTGATCTTTTTGAAAAGATCTCTTGTTTTTCCTTTCTTCTATTTGTTGGCATTCCTGGTTAAAGTATTTTTCCTTGTCTCTTCTGGCTTGTCGTTGAAACTCTGCATTCAAATGCCATACTTCCTGCAAATTTCCTGTGGCCTTCATTTTCCTCCTTTCCTGAGCAGTTTTGATGGCATCTTCTGACAGCCATTTGGACTTCTTCTTCTTACAAACTGTTGGGATATTCTTCTTTGCTTCTGTTTTAATTATATCTTTAATCTCTTCCCATAGTTCATGTGGTTCTCTTTCACACAAATTGAGTGTGTTGAATCTGTTCTGTATGCTAATATTGTATTCAGCTGGTGTGTTTCCAAGATCATATCTAATAGACATTTGTGATGTTTTCAGTTTCCGTAGTTTCACTTGTATCGTAGCCACTAATAACTCATGGTCTGTTCCACAGTCTGCACCTGGAAAAGTCTTGACAGACTGAATTGCACTTCTCCATCTTCTTTGTCTAAGTATATAGTCAATTTGATTTCTGTGTTGTTCATCAGGTGATACCCATGTGTACAATCTTCTTTGTGCTGTTTAAAGCAGGTGTTAGCAACAAACAAAGAATTTTCTGCACAAAACTCAACTAGTCTCTTCCCTGCAGTGTTTCGAATACCTAAACCAAAACGACCTGTTATTCCTTGTTCCTCAGTCTCTCTCCCACTTTTGCATCCAATCTCCAATAAATACCATAAATCTTGCTTTGGTGCTGCATCTATCATGGAATCTTGTAACTTGTAACTTGAACCTTCTTATAACTTGCCATAAAATTCTTCAGTGTCTTCTTCTGATGCTTCTGTAGTAGGTGTATAAACCTGAATGATGGTCATATTCATTGGATTGTCCACTCACTCTGAGAGAAATGATTCTGTTACTCACCGGATTATAACCCAATACATACCTAGCCATCTTTTTCCTGTGTAAGAAAGATACTCCATTTTTTCGACTTGTCTCATGTCCTGAGTAATACACCATATAGTCCCCTGACTGAAAATGGCCCATTCCTGTCCATCTAAGTTCACTTATTCCCAATATATCCAGCTTCTTGTGCTCCATTTCCAGTTTACCTTGATTCATACTTCTAACATTCCAAGTTCCAATCCTGTGGTTTTTGTGAAACAGGGAGCCTCCCTTTTCCAACTAGCAACATCTGTGACCAAGCTTCCTTCCAGGTTTGACCTGGACTCATCATAAAAACTAGTTCTACTTGTGGAAGCCCTCTGTTCTTCTCCAGTTGCATGTTGGATGCCTTCAGGCCTGGGGGTCTTACCATCCAGCACCATATCATACTTTCTCATTTTTGGCATGTTCGTGGAATGTCCTTGGCAAGGTACAGAGGTGGTTTGCCATTGCCTTTCTCTGGAATATTTTTCAACTTTCCAGTCTAGATCTGCACTGTTCTATGAAAACGGGGGCACCTCTGGAAGGATGTGACTCTTCGCCACACAGTGCTGTCTTGGTAAAGAAGAGGCTAGGTCTCTATAATAGAGATGTATTGCACATATCTTTAGCCTGGAATAAATAAATACTTATACATAATTAGTATAATAACATATACTTTAAAAATAATAAAAAAGATTATTTAAAAATAATAAAAATTGCAGTATAACTGATCTGTGGAATATACCCGTGAGGATTAGCAGCTTGAGGATTACAAAATTTGGTTGATAAGCACTTACTAAAGGAGGGATGGGAGTTTATAGGAAAAGGAAAGATGAAGAAATTTGGGAATGAATAGTCAGTTGGTAGCTTAGTTACAGGGATGGTTGACCAACAGGAGTTGTGTGGGAGTGCAGTGTCCTGAAAAAGGAAGGTGACTAGTGAAAGTAGAAGTTGGAAGTCTTCCAGTAACCTTTCTTTAATCCAGAGTAATATAATAATAAGGTGTGACACCTTTTGATAACTGGTATAGGAAAATATGACTCCTGCATTACTTCAACCTTAGTATCACCTCTGAGTCTGGCTTCTGCTGAAGAGACCTCAATAAAGGTCGAAACCAGTCTGGGCAGTGACCCTTCCTATAATATATAGCATTATACGTGTCTGCAAAGAGATGTGCTTTGCATTATGGGATACTATGGCAAGTGATGTGAAGTCATACCACCTTTACCACGAATTGCCCTGGTCCTGAAAATACTTCAGGTGCAAACTTTGTTTGCTTACGCTTGGATAAAGGATTCTTTTGTTGTCACTCAAACTATCTGATGGAATGAGAGAAAACACTGTGCCCCTCGGAAATTTCATGCTTTCTTTTCATTGAATGCGCTATATATAGTAAATAGTTCTTTAATTGTCCCCAAATCTGTGTAGGGATGTGACGACAATGTGTTTGTTTTAGGATATACAGTAGACGCCACTTGTTGTGATCGCTTTGGGAGAGTCGCTTTTTGATGATAATAACTGGCTGATAACATTACGCAAAGGATATAAAAAATTGCATAATTTATTTCAATTTATTGTTATAAACAACTTTTTAATAAGCAATAACATAAAATTTATTTTGAAAACTTATCTAGCACTGTCTGTTGTGTGTTTGAATGTAGTAGTTCATGAATAAATTGCTCAATACTCATTGAAGTTTGTTGAAGTTTGTTGCTCTATGTTGTATGCCATGACGAAATATTTGTAGCTTCTTGCATCTGGGCATTGGTTGGAAGAGCTTCTAAAATTTGTTCTGCTATACTTGTATTGGGTTCACTTTCTTCTTTTAGTTTAAAGTTCTTATTGGAAGCAGCTTGACATATTTCTGACACTGTCATCATAGCCACCACTTCAACGTTATCAATATCCAACCAATTTTCAAATTCTTCCTTTGACATACTGTCTGGGGTTTTATCAAAAATTTCATTTGTAAGATATTCAAATTCTTTGGAAGAAGGAGTTTCAGAGTTTGTTTTAAAAAAAATCCACTTTTTTGGAAGCAATTTTCAATAGCCTTCTTGGAGATTTGCTTCCATGACATTGCTACCAAATGCAATGCATCAAGAAAGGAAATCTTTTTGCAATTACGCTTGCATCAGATTGGTCTTTTATATAATCAAGTTAAGCTATAATTCTCGCATGAACTTCCCTGTGATAATAGGCTTTAAAAACTTGTATGATGCCTTGGTCACATGGTTGAATTAACGATGTAGTGTTCAAAGGCAAGAAGATTACTTTGATGTTAATTAATGATAAATTGTTTGTTTTTGTGTGCAGTGCAGTTGTCTACTAACAAGACAATTTTTTGCTTTAATTTAAGATCCCACTTAACTAACCAATTATTGAAAATGGCATTAGTCGTCCAAGCATTTGCACTAGAATTGTAGTCAACAGGCAACTTTTTGACACCTTTAAAACACTGAGGATTTTTTACTTTTCCCAATCACCAGGAGCTTTTGTTTCCCAACTTTCATATTAGCACAACAAAGAACTCACTTTCTCTTTTGATGATTTAAATCCTTTATTACTTTTATTTAGAGTCTTGTTTTGTCTGCATTGTAAATATCCCCGGGAGAATATTCAGCAATAATTTTTGGCCACTTGTTCTTAATTCATGCATCAGCTTATAAAAAATCAGCAATTTTTTTCTTCACCATGAATATGCTTGTACACAATATTCTCTCACTTTTTCCACCTGTTAAACCATCCATCAGTTGTGAAATTTTCTTTGCCCATTGTTTTTGCAAGTTCTGCTTTCTGACACTTCCAAGGCCCATTAATCAAGCATTATTTTCACGAACATTACTAAGCCAAATTTTTAATGCTGATTCAACTTTGAGTATCCTTACCAGATTGGGCTCTATTCTGATCAATGTTCTCATTAGTAAGAGCTGAAGTTTCAATGTTTGATCTGGCTTTTAAGATCTCACACAAGAGTGGGCATGAAATTTTTAAAAGTACAGCTGCACTATGCTGACTCATTTTGGGCAACTTATCATAACACTCCAAAATTCTTTGCTTTTCTTGAAAAGAAATCTTTACGTTTTTTACATGCTTCTGCCATAATAATAAGAGCTGTTTTAATGAGCACTTAAAGTCAAATTCACTTATTGAAAGAGAGCAAAAAAATAAAGTCGAAAAATCACAATTCGACTGCATTTATATCCATCTGCATTTGCCTGGAAGATATAAGATATACAGAAGAATAAGATTACAAGAAGATTAACACAAAAGTCAGATTTCGATAAATGTTCTTTGAAAATTTTCTGCTGATTAACCCTTCAAGTTCTTAATTTTGAGATGCAAAAGGCTAAACATTTGAGGATTTTGATAACAATAACCAGAACTTTGATTTTAATAGATGGCTTATTTTTAATTCATTTCAAATGGTGTGTTTTAGGACTGACTGAATTTGATAACAATAGCTGATTGATGATAATATCTGCAATCACAATAAGCAGATTCCACTGTATTAGAAAAGAATATGTAGGAGAATGCTATATTTAGCTGGTATATTGGAATTACTTAGGTGAAAATATGTGAACCATCATTAATAAGCCATGTGAGAATGGAAAATCTAAAGGAAGGAACAAGTGTAAGTAGAAATACTTTCATTACTGGCAAATGAATTATTAATAATTAACATTTGTGATATTATATGTGTGTCTTATAAGTTGTTGGATGGAGTGAATAGCATGTGATCCTATAAATTCAAGCCATGTGTAAGTGAATGTATGATGGCATGAAAAACTTACAAAGGAGAGGGAAAGAGATTTACTTGTAAAGTATAAGTAACTAACCAATAATAAATATCCACTGTATGCATTTGGAGTTTAGTAAATAATGATAGGAGGGACTAATCTAATGAACTAATCTAGATTCATTTAGGTATGGCAGGAATACATGTGGGTTGATGGATCAGCAGATCATCTTGTAAATTTGTTGTACTTGTTAAGAGTATCACTTCTATTTTCTTTATATTTTGCTTAATTTTCTAAGAATTTTCTTTTGTTTACTGAGAATTAGTATACTTTAGTGTGAATAATTCCAATAATAATAAGATACATAATATCTGATCATTATCAGAATTATCCACTCTTTTGCGAATCCTACATTAATTACTTTTTTCTTTTTTGTCATCAGCTTTTATACCTTATCAATAATAGATTTCTCACATATGCTGGTATTTTGTTGTAGATAAATCACTTCTTATAATGCATAGAAGTATTCATTTTTATTCAGGAATATATATAAATTTTTACTATGTCCTTTATTATTTTTTTTTCACCTATACTGTGAAGAAATTCAGTCTCAACAGATGCTATACTGCAGAAGGAAGAAAAACAAGTAGATCACTAAAAACAGTACAGAGGCATTTATTGTCTATGTACTAAATTTAGCAACAATTAATGTAATTAGAGACAACTGGAATGACACCCGTAATGGAAAACACTCTCCTTCCACAGACTATGCTACATACATGCAAGATAAATAGATTTATTGTAGCACTAACCATACCACCTAACTAGACACATTTGTCCTGACATCTTTCAAATTTTCAGTTCCAGAAAATATGTATAATAGCTTAAATACTTAAACTCTCTGATTCCAATCTTTGAGTTTCCTATTTAGTTTTAAAACAATGTGGGATCTAATATCCCCTTAATTTAATTAATGTTTATATCACCGAAATGAAGCCTGTTGGCTCTTTATACATTTAAGTAACTTAATGGATGCACCTTTTGGACAACTCGTATAGCAGAGTATATAAGTTCTTTTCGCTATACTCTTTGGTATTAATTTGGTCTAGCTACTCACTGATGAAGCCTCAATAAAGGCTGAAATCGGTCTGGGTAGTGACCTTCCACCATAATGTAATAACAGCATACGTTTCCTAGGAAATGTGTTTTTACATTATGGAAAATACCAAGAATAGCGATCAGAACTTTCCCCATTGCAACGAGTTGCCCGTGTTTGTACTACGTTCTAGGAATACTTGCATTTAGCTCACGCTAGTATTCGCTGATACTTTTATATAGTTTTTTATACTATATTCAGCATGAAACTCTCTGATTACCATCTTTGAGATTCCTATTCAGTTTTAAAACAATGTGGGATCTAATATCCCCTTAATTTAATTAATGTATGATAGCTGTTTATAAGGCAGCCATTGGAATCAGAAAGCACACAATTTATATAGAGCAAAAAAAATGATCAATATAAGAATGTATATATATATATATATAACTTGAAATTACCTTGAATTACATTTGAGATATTCAGTATCATCATCATTCAGTATTTCATCCCACAAAACAGGCAAACTGGTCAGAACACACAATTTATAGTTATTATATACTGCCCTTGTAGCCTCCTTAGTTGCTTTGGCTATAAATCCAAAACAACCAACCAGTTCTCTAAACTTATCATACTCATCATCATCATCAAATTCCTGACATGTACCCTCAAGGGACTTCACAAATGATAATTGCACAAATAAACTTCTACTGAAAAAGTTGCAACCAACATGTGTATGATAAATTTAGTTTAATCCTTTATCCAAGTGTGATCAAACAAAGTTTCCTCCTTAAAGTATCTTCAGGACTGGGGTAAGGTAGTACAACACCGGGTAACTCGTTGCAAAGGTGGATCAAGCTAACATCACTCCTACCTCAGTATCTCCCATAATGCAAAACACATCTCCTTGTGGATATGTATAATGTTATGCATTAAGGGAAGGGCCACTACCCAGATTAGTTTCGATCTTTATTGAAGTCTCGTCAGTGTGAGCCAGGCCCAAGTGGAGATACCAGACAGAAGCATTAGTAAAGTCATCTCTACCTATAAGAGTTGCCAAACAGTGTGCTACCTTTTTATTAAATTACTCTGGATTTAGAGAAAGATGCTGAAAGTTTATTTTTCACTTGGTTAGACTATAATACATTTAGTTTAATCCTTTATCCAAGTGTGAGCAAACAAAGTTTGTGCCTGAAAGTATCTTCAGGACTGGGGTAAGGTGGTACAACACCAGGGCGACTCCTTGCAAAGATGGAGCAAGCTACCAACACCCCTATCTCAGTATCTCCCATAATGCAAAACACATCTCCTTGCAGATATGTCTAATGTTATGCATTAAGAGAAGGGCCACACCCAGACTAGTTTCGACCTTTATTGAGGTCTCTTCAGTGGGAGCCAGGCCCAAGTGGAGATACCAGGCAGAAGCATTAGCAAGGTCATCTCTACCTATAGGAGTTGCCAAACGGTGTGCCAAGATACTTTCAGGTGCAAACTTTGTTTTCTCACACTTGGATAAAGGATTAAACTAAATTTATTATAGTCTAACCAAGTGAAAAATAAACTTTCAACATGTGTATGAGTTTTGTGAAAATGCAACTGCTTGACGTGGAGGCAGCATACAAAATGCCAAGCTACTTCCTGCCAGCGATTTATGCATGTGCAAAATGTTAAAGAATTCTTTTCCTCTCCTACCCATGACAAGTAAAAATAAATTAAAACTAATCCTATTATAGTGCAAAAAGTGGCAATATAAATTTCCTCTAAACATCTCCAGAAAGCTTGGGTTTTTTCATCCCACAAAACAGGCAAACTGGTCAGATCACACAATTTATAGTTATTATATACTGCCCTTGTAGCCTCCTTAGTTGCTTTGGCTATAAATCCAAAACAACCAACCAGTCCTCTAAACTTATCATACTCATTATCATCAAATTCCTGGCATGTACTCTCAAGGGAGTGTACAGGATATGATAGTACTACATGAAAAATTTACATCATTACTAACTTCCTATCTACAATTTTCCTCCAAATCAGTCTGTTACCTGTCAAGACTCCAACATCACCAGATCTTATATTTCTGTCTTCTAAGGTGCTTTTTACCATATCAATCCACCTATTTCTTGGTTTTCCTCTGGGTCTTTTTTTTGCCAACCTTGCAGAGAACTTTGTTTTGCTAATCTTTCCTCTCCCATTCTATTTAAGTGACTATACCACCTGAGATTAGCTCTGTTAATGCATTCCTGGATGCTGATAGTGCCAAGTTCTTTCCTAATATCCCCGTTTTTAATATGATATTACCATTGGTGCCATCTGTTCATGCCCCTAATCTTTTTCAGGACTCTCATATCTGTGGTCTCTAGTATAATAACCCAGCTCTCGGATCCATTATTTAAAATTGGTTTGAACATTGTCTTGTATACAGTTAATTTAGTGTTTTTGACTAATTTCTCTCTTATTCCATATAAATTTATTCAGTTGACTTCCTACCATACCAGCTTTGTTGATTCTGTTGTCTATTTCCATATTTAATTTACCATCTTCACTAAAAATCATGCCTAAGTAGCTGAAATATTTTACTTGTTCTATAGGTTCTCCATTCTCACAATGCAGTTGATATTTTCAATGCTTCTGCCTATTTTCATTGTCTTTGTCTTGTTATTGCTGACCTTCATACCATATCTATTAAAACAGTTATTCAATTCAGTCAGGGAATCTTGCAGACTTGTATCGGATTTATTTAGAAGTATAACATCATCAGCTTAGAGCAAAGAGCTGAGATTAACATCTCCAGTTTTCATATCAGGTTTAATACCACTTTCGTTCATAATGTGATTCATATAGATAATAAATAATAGAGGGGATAATGTACATCCTTGTCTGACACCAGATTTAACATTAAACCATCTTCCGGTACTTCAATTGTAACTGCTGACTAACACCTCAAATAAGGACTAAGTATTGTTTGATAAAATGCTCCATTGACACCATATAACTGTAGCGTTTTGAATAGCTTCTCTCTTGGCACCTTGTCATATGCCTTTTCCAGACCTACAAATACAGATCTTTGTTATATTCCCATGATTTCTCAATTATTTGTTGTAAAGTGAAAATCTGATCCTGATAGCCTCTATTTGGCCTGAATTCAGCGTGTTTTTCACTAAGCTTCTCTTCCACTTATCATACTTTATACAGTAATTGAAAGAGTTGAACAATTTATGTGATGTCATACAGAAACAATCATTCAAAAATTAGAGCTCACATTTCTTGCTTTCACTTACATGCCACCAGTAATTCCAATCAAAAAATAGCTGAAACATTTTGAAGCAAAATATTTAATATTTCTATAATTCAAATATATATTGATGAAATGTAGCACTAGTTATCAGCAATAATTATTGGGGTGGGGGGGGGAAGAATACTAATATCTCTTAAAAGAAAATGATGGTGGCTTTCCCTACATTTCTCCATTCATTTTCCACTATCATATATATAGATTATGTGCAAATGTAATGTTTCAATCGTATTATGTTTGCTTAAAAGTGTAATTAAATTATTGAAGTGATACTTTTATGTGGATGAATAGGGAATTGTTTTCAGAATATAGCTACTTTGTGTACAGCAATATGGTTTTAATTCATCTATTATGTGCATATGGTTTATGTATAACAAAACGTTATGTTTTTGAATCTTTTGTGGTAAATGATATTGGAGTTTCATTTCAAATGTAATTACTACTCTGTTGATGTTTAGGCATTCATGAGACAGATGTAATTAGAGAAATTTGGTGGAAGATGGAATCTGCCATAATGCAGAATTGTTCAAAACAGAATTACTGAATTGAACTGTGAACAATTTATAATACAGCTTTTTTCTGGAGCATTCTAGACCAGCAGCTGAAGAGGTTTTAAAACTGCATTCTTCATAAAGATGCCAGTGTATATAAGAGTAACAGTGCTGGAGAAGATGATTTTAAAATGTGCAGTGAAGTTTTGTATACAAATGTATTTGTGTGCATGGTCAACTGTGTCACCATGGCACTTTACTGTACCCAGTGAATTTGTTGAAATCCTGAAAAGCTTGATTGAAAAACTGCTGGAAGCCTTCTCCCCCCAAATCACCTTTTTTTTTTTTAAATGATACACAGATATAGACTGAGCAATAACTGCTGTTCATTAACTACAGCAATTTACTCAACTTGGAATCTTTTGCAATTCATTTTCAGTATTATATACACAGATTAAATACAGACCGAAATGAGTTGACTCTATCTTAATGTATACTAATGAAAACAAACCTCTCAGTCAATTATTAATTTATAGACCATTTTACAAAAAATAAATAAATACCAAGAAAGTATTCTGAAAATTATACTTTATTTAAATAAAAAATTACACATTTATTCAAAAAGATAAGAATTTAGCAGTAACTAATGCCTTTGTTTAATTCTAGCATTGCCCAATTTTTAAAAAAATGTCAGTGTCCAGATGGAGGATTTGCAGGTGAGCAGATAATTGTCAGTTTTTTTTTAGCATATACAAGTTCAGCAATTTTATAGAAATATACTTGGTAAAATGCTCTATCATTTAGAGAATTACATTTGCGTTCTTGATGAATTACAGATTGCAACTTGCAATCTGTAATTCATCAGGTATAACGATATAAATGTGATTATGTAATTGAGGATGTTGCAATAAGAAAATTTTCTTCTGTTGCTAATCATATGATTTATATTTTACTGTTGTCTGCCATCTTGATTAACAATAAAAAATGAAATATAAATTATTTAGAAAACTACATAAAGGCAGTAATGCATTACAGACCACTGACTTATCATTCTCATTGTTGAGCAAGGGTTTTCTGAAAATGAACTTTGAAGTTTGACATAACAAGCTTGATTGATAATATGACTTGATGCATATTTATAAATTTGTGAAAATTTCAACGTCAGATTTCATTCAGAGAAATATATCGGAATTGTTTGCCAAAAGACATTTGGCAAAAATATCTTTTTTAATCAGCCTCTGATCTTATTAGTTTGCTAATATGTCATTAATCTGGAAATGCTATTCATCAAAAATGAATGTTTTGAGAATACCCATTTTGTTCATTGTTTATGTAAGTGTTATATTTTAGCAGCTTAAGGTTACCACACTTTGGATTTGTTATATTATAATTATGGCTTGAGCAACTTATTTTGTAATAATAGCCCATGTTATGGTGATTGAATACTAAACACTACAGCTGTAGGAAAAAAAAAAGGACACTATTATAATTCTGAATATTTATTCTAAAGACATCAGCAAACTTGTTTTCTTTTATTAACAATGTCTGCATTCTTCTAGCTTGAATTTTCAATTGCAAGACCAAGTTAATTTTTTTTTATTTGTATGCAACACTTTTCATTGCATGATGTTTATTCAATAAATAATTATTTTGATTGCTTTTGTCAGTTATTTTTTCTCTTATTCATAAATTTGTGCTATTTTTAGGCATCATATGATTACATCTTTAAATTATGCAATATGATTATACTACTTCTTGAATCAGTCTGGTACACTTTTTTGAAATCAGCTGTGTATGCATACATATTTAGATGGTTTTATTATTATTATTATTATTGTTCCGGGAAACTCCAAGGAGTCGACAGACTCATCGAGGGAGACCCTAACATCATGTCAAGAACAACTATTCAACATTCACACAGTATCTATCATACCTTGCCTTGAACTCATTCATGGTCGTAGCACCCACAACAGACTCTGGAAGCTTATTCCACTCATTTACCACTCTCCAAGTAAAGAACCTAGCTCTAACACCCTTGTCAACCACGCTCTTGCCCAGCTTCCATGCATGGCCCCTAGTCCTCCCACCACCAGTCATATTTTCAAAAATATCTTCTGGATCAATCTTATAAAAACCCTTCAGTAATTTGAATGTCTCAATCATATCACCCCTCCTTCGCCTATCGTCCAATTTCTGCAACCCACAAATCTTCAACCTATTCTCATAAGGTTCATTCCACAGACCTGCTATCATCTTGGTCACTCGTCTCTGGACCCTCTCCACTTCCTCCCATCACGAAGAAACCCTGGTGCCCATAGCTGGGCACAGAAGTCCAGATGGGGTCTTATCAAGGCTCGATACAGAGGAACAACAACTTGTTCGTCTCTGCATGTTAAAGTATTTTTCAGAAGCCAAGTGATTTGGTGAGCTGTTTTAGTTACTTTTGCAATGTGCCCCCTAAACTTCAATTCCCTATCCACCAACACTCCCAAATCCCTGGCCTCATCAATCTCCTGGAGTATGGTTCCACCAATGCGATATACTGCTGCTATTCTTTTCACCCCAAAGTGCATAACCTTACACTTTGCCACATTAAATTGACATCCATTTTTCCTAGCCCAGTCCTCCAAACTATCCAAATCATCCTGTAAAATTTTGACATCCTGTGCACTCACAATTGCTCTACCCAACTTTGCATCATCAGCAAACAAGTGAACACTTCCTCTCAGATCCTTTCCAATATCATTGATGAACAAATTGAAAAGCAGTGGTCCAAGAACAGAGCCCTGTGGCACTCCACTAGTCAAAGACGTCTTTTAGACTCCACTCCTGAATAAACCACTCTTTGATATCTCTCCTTCAACCACCCTCTTATCCATCTCACCAACCCTATATCTATACCCATCTGCTCCAGTTTACTGATTAGGGTTCCATGTGGTATCCTATCAAAGGCCTTGGCAAGGTCCAGTAGTATCACTGTAAACCCATTACCCCTATCCAGTTCAGCCGTCACTGTGTTATAAAACGTGAGCAAGTTACTGAGGCATGATCTACCCTTCACAAAACCATGTTGTCCCCCATACAATATCCCATTTTCATCCATCCAATCCTGTATTCTTTTCTTGACTAATTTCTCTAAGACCTTGACAATGATTCCTGATATGCTAATCGGTCGGTAATTTACAACAGCAGTCTTGGAACCACCTTTATGCAGTGGAACTATTTTCCCCTCTTTCCACCCGCTTGTGACTAACCCAGACCCGAGACTCAAATTAAACAAAATGGTCAAGGGTACTGACAATTCTTTAGCTGCTTCTCGTACAACACGAGCTGGTATACCATCCAATCCCACAGATGTATTGACATTGAGGTTATGCAATAGACTACTCACCTCCACTTCATTAACCACAATTCCCGTATAATCTACTGGTTTATTCGTTTCTGCAATGTCACCACCTGGATGATATACTTTTGCAAAGTGCTCACTCAGTAACTCAACTATCTCAACTGATTCAGTTACCTCCCTACCATCGGCATTCTTTAAAATCAATCTGCCATGTACATTTTTCCTTTTACTTGCTACATATCGAAAAAACTGTTTAGGATTCTCTTTAGCCTGCATGGCCAATGTTCTTTCGTAATCCTTTTTTGCTTTTCTTACCACACTCGTCACCCTTCTGGCCTGCACTTTATAGCGTTCATGTGCCTGCCGGTCACCCTTCTCCTTAAATTCCCTCCATAGTTGTTTCTTTTTTTGCAACTCAAGCTTAATGGTGTTATTCATCCATTTAACCCCTACTTGATTTATTATTCGGACTCTAGGTATACAGTCAGCCATTGCTTCATGCAAGCACTTCTTAACTACCTCCCATGCACTATCAACTTCTAGTCCTTGCAGTTGTACATGCCATGGCACTGAACCAATCAAACTCCTAAGCTTGTCATACTTTCCAGTCCGATAAGTCCACATGTACCCTGTCTTAATTGAAAATTCTACACCTTTAGCCACCTCCCAAGTTAAGACCCTATGATCACTCTCACCGATTGGTGGCAACGTGGTCATATTTGTTACAGCCAAATCCTCAGATGTAATTACTAGGTCAAGCACTCTCTGACCCCTAGTATTTTCCATTGCATGCTGTCGCAGATAGTTATCCCTTAATAACCGCATAAAATCCAGTTCCTTCCTCCCGTGTGTCCTCTCCTCACTCCAATCAATGCGACCATAGTTGAAATCTCCCATAATAATCACCCTCCTTCCACCCATTTCTTCTATTTGCTTGTGCATACTGTCACCACAATCTTTTCCATCACCTGGTCTATAGCAGCACCCAAGTGTATATTTAGTTCTGCTAGCCACAATCTCACACCAAATGGCCTCAAATGTGCTCTTTTCTCTATCCTGGAATTCAACTTCTATTCTCCTTGGCTGGAGCTCATCAGCTATCATCAACAATACTCCTCCCCCCATTTTATTCTCTCTGTCATTCCTGAACACACTATACCCATCACATTCAATCCCACTAGTTATATCATCTACAGTCAGCCATGTTTCACTAATACCTATAACCTGTGGTCTGGAAGTGCCAACCATGGCCAAACACTCTTCCTTCTTGTTCCTAATACTCCTAGTATTAGTGTACATGAATTTAAGACCCCCATTAGCCCCAACCCTACCTTGATGCCTTATATTAACTATCCCACTCAGATTTGTTGTCCTTATTGCTCTGGCATATTATATTCATTCTTACATTCAACTGCCTCCATAAGGACTGTATATCTACTCCCCCCCTTAACAAATCTAGTTTCCCTGAATTTGCACATCCACTACATTCAGCAACACTTTCTCAAGTCTTCTTACACCGTAACCATTCAAATGCAAGCCATCCATCTTATATAGATCCTTTCGCCCATCAAACTCACTCCACACATCCACAAATTCCACACCACGCGTCATACATAACCCACGCATAAAGTCATTCGCAATTATAGCCCTCCTTTTAAACATTTCACTGTCATACCGTGGCAAAAGACTAATCATTCGAACTCTCTCACTCTTTTCTTTTGCTACCTCAAACAATTCATTCAGGTCTTCTATCATTTCCATTTTATCTCCTTTGAAATCATTCGTACCTGCCACAACAATCATTTCTTTCACCCTTTCCTTTTGCTCTTTAATAGACTCAGTTACGTCCTTTATGGTCGCACCAGGTTGGTACGATTTTGTCAAATCCTCTACTAACACACCTCGTACTAACGAGTCTCCATACAGCACTCTATCCTTCATTTTGTTCATGTTCACATTCATACGTCTATTTTTCCTGTCATACCTTTTATTATTGGTTGGTTCATTCAGTCTACTTTTGTTCATGCACTCTAGCTGCTGTTTTGCTCTTTCTATCGCACTATTCAACAACGCAATCTCACTCAATGCATCTATCTCATCTTTTTTGTTCTCTGAGAAACCATTTATACTATCATTCACACTTTCTACATTCACACTCTCACAATTTTCATGTACAACCTTGCCGTTTCTTGTCATATCCCTATTTCCTTCATTCTGAAGGTTGAAAAAAATATCACACTCACGATCCGAAATACACTTCAATTCCTCATTCTCCCTACATTTTCTACACACATTCAATCCTTTATTATCTTCTAACCACACTTTGACCGCACTCCGCAAAGCGTACATTTCACAGCTAGTACACTGACTCATTTCTTTTATGCTACCGTTCTTTGATAACGATGCCGAGCCTTCATTACTGGCCGCCATTTTCCTTCGCACAGGTGCCATACTTATTTCAACGTGTTTTGTCAAATTATACGTTATAACACACCAAAAATAGACGCACTAAAATATGCAAGGCAAACAAAACAAAACTACACAATATTAAGTAATTTGTATCGATAACTGAAAATGATACTTATCTTATCTGGAGCTTGCACGAACACTACACATTACGAATTCATCTATCGGCGACTTCCCGACATAGATTATGTTATAAAACACTTTAGTACACTAACCACGCTAATAAAGCTCCAATAATATACCAAAATTACACACTTAAGTCCATTAAATTGAATCCAAAACATCAATAAATCAACAAAAAACACAAATCCAAAGTTTAAAACTCTTTTTGACATACTTCACCATTTGTACACATCATGTCACATTAGATTGTAATAAGTAGATTAGAAAAAGAAATAGCTAAGATAGCATTATCTGAATTAAAAAACAGAAACTAAGAAAATATAGTAAAAGTGACTTTTGAATCTGCCAATCACTTACCGAGATAAATCTTAAAGATTGCAATGTTTATAAAATATCATTCATCATTTAAGAGCACAGAATTCATACATCTTTCATATTATTTGAAAACTTTTTCACTTCTACATGTCATACTGTATTTGTTCCTTGCCATTTTTTTAAAATGATTTACAGGAATGTAAATAATGAATTATTTTTCATTCACCCACGTATTACTAATGTATTATAGTGTTTCCAACCTTGCATGGGATTAATTTAAAAAGAAAAACAATGAAAAACAGTAGTGTTGTATCACAACTGTTTATATCGATTATCATGAAACATGGATTTCAGAGCCTCACCATTTCAGATTCAAGAAAATTGTTCTTTTAAATAAAATTAAAGTGTACTGGGATTAATTTAAAAGGGGAAGATTAACTCAGTCCTGAATGACAACTGATATTTATGTAATGCTTTATCTTAAAAGCAGTTTATTTGATCGAAAACTAGAGCACTCGATCATTGATAATGTTTATTTAAAACACAATGAATATGAAGTCACTAGACTGCTTCAGTTATTAATTCTGATAATAAATGTTTATGTTGAAAACTGCTAAATCAGAAGAGACGTGAGGTCCTCAAATATGCTGAATCAATGTAGTGACAGATTCATTAGCTTTATTTGCAAATAAAGTATGAAATTAAATTATACTGACATTGAGGAATGAATCTTTCTGTAATAATGAAGAAGCACCTATCAAATATTTAAGAATAGTTTTCTCAAATATTCATCATCATCTGGTTATTGGACATCCACAGATGCTGTATGGTTACTCCGATGCTCGGTGATGTGTCACACTAATCCTTGCCATGTAGTCTTGTATGCTTTTCTGGAGGCTTCAACTCTGAAGATCAGTCACTCCACACACACACACACACACACACACACACACACACACACACACCATCTGTCCATCTCATTGAGTCTACCCCTTTCTCTTTTTCCAGGAAATTTCTGAAAAGCCCTCCTTCCATCCTTTCAGTGTGTCTAAAATATTTTAACTTTCTTCTGCCAATATCCTTAAGGAGTCTTAAAGTTCTAATCTTTTAGACAAGTATGACTGTTGTTTTAGCCATTCCTAATCTTCTTATGATGTCTTCTGAACAGCAATTTTGCACATTAATAATGGATCCTAGGTACTCAAACTTGCTGACTTCTTCAATTCTTTCTTCATTAAGGTACACTTATTTCTGAAGAGCTTCCCTGTCTATATTTCCTTTGAGAACTATAATCTTTGTCTTGCTAGGATTAAGCTGAAGTCCTCTGTTATTACTGATCTTGTTAACTTTATCAAGAATTTGTCCTTGTTCTTCCTTGTCATTACAGAGAAGTACAGTATCATCGGCATACCTCAGATTACTGATCAATCTTCTCAAATATTAATGAATGATTATTAAAATAGATAATATAAATAAATTTATATATTTGTCTTTATGTGAGTAATGAATCTGAACACCGAAAAATTTTTACCATCTGATAAGCTGTATACTTTAATTTGAAATAAAAGAATTGTTACAGAGGATAAAAAATTGTAAATTTTTTGAAAATTGTCCATAATCATAAAGAATTTTTTTCTTCAGTGGCAGTATGGAAGAAGAATAGATTTATCTTCCAAAAGAAAAAAAAACAGAAGTGGGAATTGAAAGTTTTATAGAAACTTAATTCAGTTCTTCAGAATCACTGGTTATTTCCTTTAGCTTTTGATCAGTACCTTCTTTTAACTACTATGAAACCTTGACATCATCTATGCATTGAAGCAATGAATGTAATGTAATCTTGTGGTAATTCATGGTTCCATCTTCCCATAATATCATCTACTAATAATCTTTTCTTTACAGGTTTCTTCAAGGCCATTGATGTTTGATTAAATGCCAGAAATTCTCAATCTGATTAACTGGTGAGTTTCCTGGCTATTCTAATGTTGCAATTTTGATTATCTGTCAATCTCTGCATCCTTTTAGCCTAGTAAGCAGTCATAATCACTTCGTAGATAATATCTGTTATGAATTGCTGATATGTAATCAAACAAGAGCTAGCTTTGCTTTTGATTATATAATCAGATTACCAATCTGTGATTTACAGGATGATGCTCATTCAACAAAATCAATGGGAGCTAGTCATAAGAATCAGAAGTATTGCATGAACACATTTAAACTCATTTCTTCAATGCATAGAAACATTGTCAAGTTTGTTATAAAAATTAATAAACCGACTAGATATTAAGAATATATAGTAATTTATAAATTTTTATAGAATAACCCTTGATTAACCGTACTTCTTCTAGAGGTAGAGTTAATGCCAGTATACTATCAGTCTTTCCTGGTGGTGCTTATTTGTGTTTCAGATAAGTAATTCTTTCTGGAATTATCATTTGACAACTAATTTGAAATAAAATTGGTTGATCTGTTGCCAAGAGCAGCTTACACACAGGACATCTGAAAGCTCTAGATCAGGGGTTCCCAACCTAGGGTACCCATACCACCTGGGGGTATGGTGAATAGCAGGTAAATAAGTATATTATGCTATTAATATATTCCAAAAATAGTTATGTTATCAACCTTTCCGGGCTATTCCATGTCGGTACTGTCTGTTAGCCACACCAGCAACATTTCAGGTCTCTTTTCGGACACAGACACAGTGAGGTTGCATAGACTTTTTTCTCACTGCAGGGTCCAGTAACTCAAAATGCCTGGTTAAGATTCAAGATAACTAGTGAAATTGCCAGATTGGTGCCCCCCCTTGAGGCTCACCTCCGCCACATCTGCACCTCCTGCGCATGCATGTGACATACTGTATGGTACACACTCCATCTGCTTCATTTCGACATGCTCACAGTACACACGTTTCAGCGATAACCATAGGTTAGCTAAATCCTTTCTTTCAAGCTAAATTAGTTAATAATTTTTTAAGCTAAATAGGTTAGCTAAATTACACTTTGCTGACTTTTGCTGACTAAATTTTAATCTAATCATAAGTAGCTTATAGTTTATTTTTAGCCTATTCTAAAAATATGAGGATAGATCAAGATTTAAATACATTAAAATATTATTTATTTTTAGCTTATTTTTAAAATGAAAGGTTAGATCAGGATTTATATACAAAAAAATATTATTTTTGCAGACCCAAGGAATGACCATGCCAAAGAAACGTTGTTATCAAGATTCATATGTGCAATATTACTTTTGTGCTTGACAAAGAAGGTGTGCAAAAACCTCATTTAGAATAAAACGAGCATGATTTGGTAAGAATATCACACTTCATGACCATGGATTTATTACCCCGAAGAAGCCAGCACTGGAGGCCAGTTATTGCGTTGCAATGAAGAGCTCCAAAGAAAAGAAACCACATACAATTGCTGAGACATTAGTGAAGCCGTGTGCTATGGACATGGTTGAGTTGATGTGCAGTAAAGAAGCAAAAGAGAAAATTGCACAAATACCATTATCAAATAATACAATTTGTGATCAGATTCAAGAAATGTCAGAAGACATACATGTACAGGTAGTGGAGGAAATCAAGAAAAGTCTGGCAAGAATTAGTTTACAGTTGGATGAATCAACTGATGTCTCTAACTGCGCACAGTGCAGTTAGAGACATCTTGTTGATCAACAAAATTTTACTAATATCTAGTAAAAACATCTTGTTTTTACTAGATATATACATCAGAATGAAATAAAAGAGGAATTTCTTTTTTTTGTAAACCCTTGAAAGAAACAACAAAGGCAGTGGACATTATGAATTTAGTGAATGATTTTTTTTTTTTTTTTTTTTTTTTTTTTTTTTTTTTTTTTTTTCAAATGGCCTTTTATGGGAATTAGTAGAATCTATTTGTACTGACAGTTCTCCCGCTATGTTGAGGAAAAAATCAAGTTTCACTGCTTTAGTTAAAGAAATCAACCCAAATATTTTTACAAGCCATTGCATCCTTCACTGGTATGCTTTAGCATCTAAAACACTTCCACATAATTTGAAAGCTGTTTTGGGTTGTTGTTCAAGTTGTGAATTTTATCAAAGCAAAAGCATTGAATCACTGTGTGTTTAAGTCTTCATGTGAAGAGATTGGAGCAGATCATATCATACTGCTGCTTCATACAGAAGTACGATGGTTATCCAGAGGAAATGTTTTAGGAAGGGTTTTTGAACTTAGACATTTAATTGAAATTTTTTTAGTCGAAAAAGAATCTGCTTTTGCTTCATATTTCAAAGATCCAAACTTTGAGATTTCTCTGGCTTATCTTTCTGATGTATTTGGAATTCTTAATTCTGTGAACATTTCGCTGCAAGGTATAGATTTCATTCTCGCAGAGGCTGAAAAAAAGATGCAATCGTTTCAAGAAAAATTGACTCTCTGGGGAAGAAGGGTGGAGTTAGGTAACTTTGCCAATTTCAAATCTCTTGATGAAATCACTTCAGATCCGGCATATGAACTAAAACAGAAAGTTTGTGATAGCATTATATTGCATTTAAAAACTTTGAAAGAGGCAGTTGCAAGAATAATTCCTCCTGACCAAATGAAAGAAGTTTGGATACGTAACCATTTTCATATTGATTTAGAAAAAAATCAGTGACAACGGCCCAGTGAAAGACCAGCTAATTGATCTCCGCAATAACAAGAAACTCCGAATTGAATTCCAATCAATGAAGTTACAAAATTTTTGGTCCACACTTGGTGACACATATTCTGCTATCACCACACATACTTACATGGCTATAATTCCATTTATAACAACTTATTTATGTGAATCAGGATTCTCAGTTCTGTTTTCAATCAAGTCCAAAACAAGAAACAAACTGGAGCCTGAACATGATATGCGGGTATCTATTTCAAAAATTGTACCAGGAATAAAACTGTTGGTGGATAAGAAACAGAATCAAAGGTCTCACTAGTCAATTTTACTGCAGTTTAATAAAGATTTTACAATTTTATGACAATGTAATTGATTTATTTACCAAACAAAGCGTTTATGAAAACTTAAGAATTTATTTCTTATTACAATGAATAGAGGGTACCGGATAATTTACTAAAAGCCAAGGGGGTATGGGAACCAAAAAGGTTGGGAACTCCCTACTGTAGATTATCCTCAATAAACATTAATAGCTTGAAGCTGTCTGCTTTCTTTCAAGTATTAATTACATTACATATCATATCGCTTTTTGTAATTTTTATATGTATTACATATTTCATGTAGCCAAAGACAAAAAAAAAAACATGCTGAAAATACTGGAAAAATTAGTTCCGATTAATAGATATATGGTTTTATTCTAATTTGATACTACAGGTCACAAAACTTCTCAGTTTGCTTTGTTATGAGTTCCTCTCTCTTCCAAGTTATTCCAGTTGTTGCAGTTGTTGGCATCTACCCATTAGTTATTAGCGTGCTGCATGTGTCTCAGTTAATGATCCAGGGTACTGTTCATTTCTTATTGAATCTTTCAGTGTGGGCTCTTCACCTTCTCTTGTTTCCATAATTTGTTCCTATTACATTTATCTTGTTTATGCATCTTTTTTTTGCTACTATTGCAAATTTGTGCTAAGTTTCGTGCTGATTTATCCTGAAATGATATCTTTTGTTTTTTTCTTGTTTTTTTCATAGGTTAGTCATGAAGTGTTATTGCTTGTTAAATATTGTAATGATATTATATATACGTGAGCTCTAGAGGACTTTTAACTGAATATTTGGGAAAAAAAAAAAAATTCATCTCTAAACCTAATCAGTACTCCTCCTGTTTATTAATATGTGATTAATATATATTAATCACATATATCATGAATATTAATATACATGGGATATGTGATTCTTATTGGCTACCTCAGAAAGCTTCTGTTTGTTTTGTTAAAATATAACTGACCAATTACAATTACAGCTAATAACATTTGGTTTGAAAGTTTGTACTGTCATGAAATTCAACTTAATCTATTTCTTTGTCTTTATCTATTTTTGAGTCCAGATTATAAGAGATCAAGAAGCTGTGGGAAATCCAAAATTCTCCTTTTCTCTTTCTCATATCTATAATTTTATGTGCATTTTTTTTCCAAGGTAGACATTGATCTTTTTCTGTGAAGTTCCATCAAAGTTATATGATCACTTCAGTACTAGTCTGTAAGTTTCCTTGTTAATATTCCATGTTTTAAATAATAATAAAAAAGGATGCTATTATGTCCAGATAAACTACAAATTTAACAAATCAACTAGTTTTGCAGACTAGTCTACTTCAGGATTAAGTTGACAAACTATTATTTAAAAAGATTTTGGATGTCTGGAATAATTACTTTGAATGATTATTAAATGAGATAAGTAGTGATAGAACAGTTCTAGAAAATATTCAAGAGTAATGCATTCTGCATTCAGGAGTACATATCAATAACTTAAGTAGAAAAGTCTTCAGAAACCTGAAGCAGCTGAAATAGACATTTCAGCTGCTTCAGATTATTTGACCTGAAGCAGGCCAAATAACTTCAGGTTATTTGGCCTGCTCCATATTTGAGCATTTCTGAAATAACCAGAAATGCTCAAATATGGAGGTATAAAAGTTTTACAGTGGCTGCAGAAGGAATAGTTAAAAGGTTGAATTTTAGATTGGAGAAGAGTTCTCATTGTACCTATCCATAAAAAAACAAAATGAAATAATAAGATTTTCTTAATGAATATTCTGAGTAAGATTTATGTAAGCATACTTGAAGAGATGCCAAGAAAAGTTGTGACAAAGAAATTTTGAAAAAAGCAAAAACAGGTATATCTAGTGCAAATATGAGTGGAAAAGCCATGAAAAGACTGATAGACATATTGATGCAGTTAGACTGAAATTAGTAGACTTGAGTTATTGCTGCATTGGAAAGAGAGGCAACCGAATGAAATGATATCACAGCTGAAGGTTTAAGTAAATATATCAGAACATAATTTCGTAGCTTCACTAATGATGCTTTCAGATTTATTACCTCATTTATCTAACTTGTCTGGATCATGGCAAAGGCAAGATGTTGACTTAACTGAAATAGAGCCAGTCTTAGAAGCCAGAAAACTTTCCATCATTGAGAAAGACACTCCTGGCAGTCATTTACAAAATCTTCATCAGCATCTTTCAGGTGAATGGTCAGACCTTCACATCGATTATTCAAATTCTAATGTTATTACGTTTAAGACTACAATATATAATAAATACATAGGCACAGTTATTAAACACCTAGGAGCAAAATTTCCAGATATGCCAATCATTTCCTGCTTTTTCGAGACTTCAATGCAGAATGTCATGATCAACATGAGGCTTCTGAGATTCTTTTTGATTATTATTCTAGAAATGGAAGTCCTGTAGTTTTAACTATTATTACTTTATTATTACTACTATTATTAAACTATGAAAGTACTAAACTAGAATGGGCAGTTGCATCAAAAATGATTAATGGACAAGCATACAAAAATCTAGATTCAAGACAAATTCTGCTGAAATTAGCAACAATATCTGAGCTCAAAGAGTTTTCCAAATGTAGCAAAACTAGCTGCTGTTGGACTGGCCATACCTGTGAGCACAGCTGAATGTGAAAGGGGTTTCTCTGCATTAAAAACCTGTATGAGGAATCACATCAGTCAGAACACTCTAAATAATCTGATGCTGATTTCACTGGAGGGACCAGATCCAACAGATTTTAATTACGAAAAGCTGCTGATTCTTTGTACATTAATTCTTCTCTTCTACTTAGAAGCCCAGTTGTGAGCTTCTAAGAAGAAGAGAAGAATTAATGTATAGAATTTTAAGCTGTGAGCATTACAAAGTTTTTCATTACTTAATGAGAAAATAAGAAAAATCCTAATCTTGTTTGTTATAATTACTATATAAAATATTATCCTTGTTTGAAGTAATGTCTAATAAAATTACTATTTTAATTTCTTATGAAAAAGGGTCTTTCTTAATTCATTCAAAAATTTTATACGCCCGGCTAATGCTTCATTCCACCCGGCTGGTAAAAATTTCTGGGGAGAACACTGGTATGGAAATGTTTTTTTAATTGGATTTTCTGTTTTTTATAATTTTTTTGTCTAATTGTTGAGGGATTTTTAATTATATTAATCTATGATTATTTTTCTTTCCAGGTTAATTTAAATGAATGATTGAATAGAGTAGTTAAAATGCAGAGCAGAGACACTTTTTGGACATTCTGTCCATAGAGTACTAAATCTCCTTACTGCATCAACCGATTAGGAAGCTTTATAGTTGCTATCAGTTTATCTTGTGTACTATCTGATGGCAGGCCTGTGGAATATTTTACTAATGTATCCTCTCGTAGACAGGCTTATATGTTAGTTATGCATTAATAAATCACTTAAGGAATTGAACAACATATATACGAATATAAATTAAATTACACTTTCATAAATATTTCCGATATTTCGGCAACGTCACGTTGCCATTTTCAAAAGGAACTTACAGAAAAAGGCACGTGCACGTAGGCAATACAACACAGTAACTGAGAATGAAGAGATGAAGCTATTGTTTTCCTAAAAGTCCTATTGTTTTCCTAAAAGCCCGCTAGAGGGCACCTGATGGTGCCCTCTAGCGGGCTAAGTAGGTCTTCTTGGCCATTGGGCTGAAGGTCTGCTGATGTAAGCCTCCCAAATTTGGGGCATTCACATACAATCAAATTTGTTGAGGTTTGGAGAGTTTCTTAGGGCTGAGGCTGATTCCATAAATAGTCTTTCGAATTTGTAATTGCTACGATGTATTACTGTAGCTTTCTTCCACCGTATTCTGTGGCGTGTATCCAGAGCATGGTTTGCCAAGACCAGAATGGCTGTACTTGTGAAAGCGGATGTAATCCTTGTGTTCAGAAATTGTGATTTCGCTGTCCTCCCTGTTTGGCCAAAGTAAGACAGTTTACAACTGCAAGGGACATGGTATACACCAGGTAGGTCTAGGGGAAGTGGTTGGTCTTTGGTGGAGCGGATAACGGATGCCAATTTTCTGTAAGGCCTATAACAGGAGGTCAGATCATGTTTTTTTAAGATTTTGGTAATTTTTTTCCGAGGTGCCTCAGATGTAGGGAATGGTGATGGATTTAGAGTAATCCTTGTTGTGGAGGGGGCTGTGGTTTGTAGGTTTTAATATTTTTTTGGGGGGGGTAGCCATTGGCTGAAAAAGTGTTCAGGATGTGATTTAGTTCAGTGTTTAGGGCCATGTCATTAGAACAGATTAGTTTAGCCCTGTTGAATATTGTTTTCACCACTCCATATTGTTGTGAGGGGGATGGTGGGATTGTTGGTGAATGTACCTGCCTGTATGGGGTTTTCTATAAACTGAGAAAACCAAGGTTCCATCAGGCTGGCAGGTGACTAGTGTGTCTAGGAAAGGGAGGCTGTTGTTTTCCTCTTTTTCCAGGGTGAACTTGATTCTGGGGTGTTGGTTGTTTAAATGTGTTAAGAAGGAGTGTATCAGAGCCATGTTGGCAAATAGCGAACACATCATTAACGTATTGAAGCCATATGGTTGGTTTTTGTTTGGCAGAGGCTAAGGATTTTTCTTCAAAGGTCTCCATAAAGAAATTGGCCAAGGGTGGGGAGAATGGTGAACCCATGGCTGTCCCCTCTATTTGTTTATAGAATTTTCCCTGCCAAACGAAATAGCCTGAGTTCATTGTGAACTGAAATAGGACTGAGATATCAGGAGAAAATTTAGCTTGGATTAGCTCTAAAGTTTCCTTGAGTGGGACATTTGTCAATACAGCCATTCAGGTCTTGCAGACCATGCTCTGGATACACGCCACAGAATACAGTGGAAGAAAGCTACAGTCATACACCGTAGCAAATACAAATTCGAAAGACTATTCATGGAATCAGCCTCAGCCCTAAGAAACTCTCCAAACCTCAAGAAATTTGGTTGTATGCGACTGCCCCAAAGTTGGGAGGCTTACATCAGCAGACCTTCAGCCCAACGGCCAAGAACACCTACTTAGCCTGCTAGAGGGCACCATCAGGACTTTTACGAGAACAATAGCTTCATCTCTTCATTCTCAGTTACTATGTTGTATTGCCTACATGCACATGCCTTTTTTTGTAAGTTCCTTTTGAAAATTGCAACGTGACGTTGCAGAAATATCAGAAATATTTATTAAAATGTAATTTAATTTATATTCGTATCTACGTTGTTCAATTCCTTAAGTGATTTAGTAATGTACCCTCAAATGGAAGTGGTTGTGGGTCTCATTCCCATTGTAAGGGGTGAGGAGTAGAATTTGGAACTTTCAATCTGGAGTATACATGTGACATTAGTCGCTAACTAACCCTTCTTATAGATCTTACTTCCATTCCATTTTACTTGGGTAATTAATTTAATCATATCTTGCCATCTCGTTTTTTTTAAGTAACGTATTCTAATAATAGCTGGCCTGGTTGGCTGGGTGGTTAGCATGTCCACTCTCCAGCCAAGAGGCTGAGAGTTCAAATACTGCTATGAGCATTGATGTTTGTGATTGTCCTACAAACTCTCCATGGAAAGGGAATCTGCAATCCTACCACTTATTCTGGCAGAAGACGTCACTCCCTGGTGAGGTACAGGAGTGACGATGTGGCATCTACAGACGTCAAATATGGGGGGTGGGATTCTACTAATATGATCTCTGATGGTGTTTTGATGTTCCAGTGTCTGATTTCACATCCCAATTTTTAAGCTGTGGTGATTGTTAGTTTTTCTGTATTTATTTGACTTAAATGATATTTAATTTTTGGCAACATGAGTTGTTAGCAGTTAGTTTTGGTGGTAAAGCTACTACCTCTTTAAAATAGTCAGACATGCATTTTATGTTTAATCAGTTCCTTCCCATACAGATGTTATGATTCTACTAATGATACCTGGTCACCAGAGTCTGTTTTGTGATAACAGGTTCTACCACAAGAAGGTGAGATTAATATTTGATTGGGCAAGGGCTGTATATGTACACTATGAAGCTGAAGACTTAAAAACATTATACATCATGTTTTCTGTGAAGCTAGGCAATCACCTATCAGAGGCGCAATATGGCACATTATACAATCGGTAGCTCACTCACAAATGTAAAAATAAACTTTTCTAACTTCAAATCTTATTCGCAGTTTTGATGATTACCCTCCATTCCTCTTCATTATAGAAACCTATAGTACTTATATGACTCAAGCTGCAAGATCTATAACTGATGTCTTAAACACTGATCGCCTCCCCATCCTCAAGTGGGGTCTAGTGCAGTGGTTCCCAAACTTTTTCGGTTCACGGTGCCCTTAGTGTGTCAGGATTTTTCCACGGCGCCCAAAGTCAGAACATAGGCCTACCGAACAGTTGCAGGGTGCAGTTGGTGTGGTTAGGTTGGTTAAGTTAAAAAAGTAAATGAAACACTTATTTCAAATTCAGATATCAGAGAGTAGTTTATTCAGGAGTAAAGTCAAAAAGACGGCCTGTGACTAGTGGTGTGCCGCAGAGTTCTGTTCTTGGACCACTGCTGTTTAATTTGTTCATTAACGATATAGGGAAGGATCTAAGAGGAACAGTTCATTTGTTCGCTGATGATGCAAAGTTGGGTAGGGCAATAGTGAGTGCAGAAGATGTCAAAATCTTGCAGGATGACTAGGATAGATTGGAGTTCTGGGCTAAGGAGAATAGATGTCAATTTAATGTGACAAAATGTAAGGTTATGCATTTTGGGGTGAAAAGATTAGCAGAGTATACCACATTGGTGGAACTGTACTCCAGGAGATTGATGAGGCCAGGGATTTAGGAGTGTTGGTGGATAGGGAGATGAAGTTTAGGAGACACATTGCAAAAGTGGCTAAATCAGCCTCATCAACTCATCAAGGTTGTTGAAAAATAATTTGATGAGCAGAGACAAGCAAGTTATTGTACCTCTGTACTGAGCCTTGATAAGACCTCATCTCGACTACTGTGTCCAGATTTGGTCACCTAGGTTTCTTCTTGATGGGAGGAGGTGGAGAGGATCCAGAGGCGAGTGACCAAGATGATAGCAGGTCTATGGAATGAACCTTATGAGAACAGATGGAAGATTTTGTGGGTTGTAGAAATTAGTTGATAGGTGGAAAAGTGGAGATATGATTGAGACATTCAAATTGCTAAAGGGTCTATAGGATTAATTCAGAGGATATTTTTGAGATCACGTTGGTGGTGGGAGAACTAGGGGACACCTATGGAAGCTGGGCAAGAGTGTGGTTAGCAAGGGTGTTACAGCTGAGTTTTTTACTTTTAGAGTGGTAAATGAGTGGAATAAGCTGCCAGAGTCTGTTGTGGGTGCTATGACAGTGAGTGAGTTCAAGGCAATGTATGATAGATACTGTGAGAATGTCATATAGTTGTGTGGACATGATGTTTGGGCCTCCCTCGATGAGTATAAGGACTCCCTGCAGTCTCCTGTAATAATAGTAATAAATTCACAAACAGTTTATGTAAAAAGTATTAAATAAGTATATATGAATATTTTGAACAATCAAATCATTGAATAAATAAATTGTAATTAGTGGGATGTGTGAACCTGTTGTTGACTGCACATCTCAAATCTTGGAATCAAACTGGACACAGCCAACCTCATTTCCTGTTCCACAATTTTTAGAATCAGAATTTCCAATTCCATTTCTAAAACCATGTGGGCTAAGTGTCATTTCAGTGAAAATACTGGAATATCTCACGGTGAGCAGTTTGGGAATCACTGGTCTAGTAAATTTCAGAGCTATCAAAACAGTCTTGTTTTATTACCCTGAAGAAAGATCTTTCTTCACTCCTTGCTTTTGATAATGTTCAAATTTCTAGTCAAGATCAGTTCCCCCCCCTTCTTGGACTGACTCACAAATGTTTATGCTAGCTTATGTTGGCATAAACATATATCTATTCTTCCTCAGCCTCCAAAAAACTTGTTCTTTGTTGTTCAAGACACTACTATCCTATCAACTGTCAACACTTTAAATCCCAAATCGAACAAACTTGGAGTATTAGTCTCACATATAGGACGGTATACTTGAAATCCCCCTAAGAATTCCTGACTGCCTACAGAAGAGAGAAATTAGCTAATAGACAATCCCACCTCTTTCCCAGACTTGTTCCAGTCATTTTCTCATAGGCTGTCTATTTTTGCATTATACCTGCCTTTTTCACAGGTACTTTTGTGGGCATTGCTGTATGGAACTGACCTCTTCCTTTCACTTGTTCATGTAAGAACATGAACATAATTTATTATTATTATTACATGATACTTCCAGGGAGTCCAAAGACTCATTGACGGAGGGAGGGCACCTACTCTTACAACTCTGTCTCCGCCAATTACAATGAACTGTAACTACACCAATGCCAACTACTGCCCACCACCACTAGTGTTTTCACAGACAATCACGAACATCCATGCCCATGGCAAGATTCGAATCCATTGCCTTTTGGCTGGAGAACAGGTATGCTAATCACTCGGCCAACCAGCCAGCATTTAGATTCCTTCTTCCTCCCTTATTACTTGTTCTTGTAAGGAGGATTAATCAGGCAGGAGTTAGGTGGATGAGTATTATCATTAAGCACGAGCTGCAGAAGAAGAAATGCTGTGGAGGGTATATAAAGAGACAGGTGACCTGCATGGCAAGGAAGGTAAAATCGAATTATGAGAAGAATTTAGCCAAGCAGGCCAAAGGAAATCCCAAAGAGTTCTTTCATTGCATGGGAAGTAAGAAGAAGAATGACTATGGAAGATTAACCTTAATGAGCGATGAAGGTCACAAGGTAACAGAAGCAGATAAAATAGTCGAGCGCTATTGGGTGACCACTTTGTAACGATATATTATCCTATGGAGGTTTATTGCTTTAACATATGTGACAGACACTAATGCAAGAACAGAGGTGGATGAATTGGAAGTTTTTAGGATTTTTGCAGAATCTCAATGAAAATACAGCTGTTAGATTAGATGGGATATAAGCTAGGTGTTGCTAAAATGCTAGGCTCTTTAAGTCTCAGCTGTGTACAGTTCTATGGGAGTGGAAAGAGGGCAAAATAATTGGTCTATAATTTGCTACTGTAGGCTTAGAACCTTCCTTACAGGAGGTTCTAAGACCACAATAGCAAATTATAGACCGATCAGTATCTCAGGCATGGTGGTAAAAGTACTGCAAAAATTGGTCAAAAAGAGAATTCAAGAATGGGTAGATAAAAATATACTGTATGAGGGGTAACATAGCTTTGTGAAAGGGTAGGTCATGCCTTAGTAATTTACTGACTTTTTATAATAGGGTAACAGCTGAGTTGGATAAAGGAAAAGGCTACACAATTTTGCAAAGGCATTTGACAGAATACCACATGTAACTCTGTTACATAAATTAGAACAAGTGGGGATGGATATGACACTTGGTAAGTGGATAAGAGGATGACTGCTGGACAGATATCAAAAAGTGGTATACGGAGGAGTAGAATTTGTGCATATATGATATAGGAAATAATCTGAAAGAAAATATTCAGTTGTTTGCTGATGATGTAAAATTAGTTAGAGTAATAGTGAATCAAGGCAATGTCAATAAATTGCAGGATGATTTAAATAGGCTGTCAGTATGGGCAAAAGATAATGGGTGTCAATTTAATCTGGAGAAATGTAATGTTATGCAATTTGGGATAAACAGATAAGCTGTGTGCCACATTGATGGAACTGTACTCAATGAAATAAATTAAGCTGGAGATTTAGTGGTGGCAGTAGACAGAGAATTGAAGTTTAGAAGACATATTGCTAAGGCAGCACATAAAATTACATGACTATTGAAGAACACACACAAGTAGATATAAGGAAGTTGTTAATCTTTATTAGGGTGAGATGCATCCACATCTGCATTACTGTGGTTAGGTCTGGTTTCTTGGGGATGAGGAAGTGGTGGAGAAGATTCAGAGGTGAGTTACTTCAATTGTGAGTGGTCTGTGGAATGTTCCCTATGAAAATTGATTGAGGGTGTGTGGATTGCAGAAGTTGGTTGATAAGAGAAAAGTGAGGATATGATAGAAACATTTAAGTTACTTAAAGGTTTTATAGGATTGATGCAGGGTAAATGTTTTGATCATTTGGCTGGAGGGACCAGAACAAGGGGTTATCCCTGGAAGTTGAATAAAGGGGTGGTTAGTAGAGGTGCGAGGACTAGATATTTTGCTTTGAGAGTTGTGAATGAGTGGAATGGATGCCAGAGTCAGTTGTGAGTGCTTTATCTGTTAATGGATAAGATAGGTATGATAGATTTTGTGAATAGTTTGGGTCTCCTGTGATGAGTCTTCGGACTCCATGGAAGTGCCCATACAACAATAATAATAATAATAATAACTTTGGAGGTGGAGTTCAAGAAAAATGGGCAAATGGCTTCTCTGTAGCAGTTCATGCTTGTAAGATAGGCAATGCTACACATAGCCACTAGGACTGGCTGAAATATAGTTTGAATATCAAATTTATATCCCCCCCCCCTTGGACTGCAAGATAAAAGCAGAGATAACAAAGTTTATGTTTGTGCTTGAGGCATGGACTTGCATTTAGCAATTCCAGATATTATCATTTATGAATGAAAATTATAGTTCTGTTAATTTGATATGGAAAAAATAATGCTTACTATAAAAGTTTTTTCCTCCCTTTTAATACATTTAGGAGGCCCCAGTCAGCAAGCTCATTTGGCACCAACATATGCAGCAGTGAATACTTTATGTATATTAGGTACTGAAGAAGCATATGAAGTGATTAATAGGTAAGTACATGTCTGAAAAGTGAAACTGATTTTTGTTTTTTAACATATTTTTAAACATGTTTTTTTATTTATCTTTGAATTTAAAAGTGGATATCTTCATTTGATTATGATGTCAGCTTTTGTTAAGAAGAATTTCTCCATTCAGTTAATGGAGATAAGAGAAAGGAAGGGAATGGTCAAGACCATACTGTGCTTAGTGGTGTAAATGAAGCTCATATGTTATGCAAGTTAATTGGATATCAGTAGTTAGATGATATGTTAGAGTAGTTGCTGTAGACCTGTATGAAGAAAAAACTTAATCTGTGTAAATTTTGCTAGAAACTCTGATAGCACCTTCTGCCAGCTTTAAGATTATACTGGCTGGTCTGCCTTATTTTCCATTAACCTCTTTTTTTTTCTTTTTTCTTTTTTTTAATAGAGGTCATTTGTTGCTGATTGTCTAGGAAAACGTTAGCTATAAACATCTGTTTGAAAGCCACTTGGCAAATATTATTATTATTATTATTATTAAGAGAGACCTCCAGGGAGTCAGAGACTCATTGAGAGAGGCCACATACTACACACACACACACACACACACACACACACACACACACACACCAGCTATCATCCTTATTCTTGAATTCATTCATGCTGCTTGCACTCACAACATCCAAAGGCAATCTATTCCAATCACGCGCCACCCTCTGAGAGAAAAATCTAGCCCTCACACCCTTCATTCTCAGATTCCAAGGATGCCATCTTGTCCTTTCTCCACCCTCCATAAATTGAAAAATTTCATCAAATTGAAATCCTGTATGACCCTTTCAGAAGTTTGTAAGTCTCAATCATATCACCTCTCTTTCTCCTGTTTGCTAGTGTCTACAGTCTACAAATTCTCAATCTGTCTTCATAATCAATATTCCACAATCCTGATATCATTTTTAACACTCTCCTTTGTACTCTCTCTCTCCAGTATATCAGAATCACAACAGAAACCAGGAGACCAGACCTGCGCACAATACTCCAAGTGAAGTCTATCAAGGCCTTGTAAAGAGGCAAAATGATATCCTTATCTTTACATGTGAATGTTCGTTTCAGCATTGCAATTATCTTTTGAGTTGTATTTGCAATCTTTGCTTCCTGGTCCCCTGAACTTCAACTTGCTATCTACTAACACTCCAAGATCCCTAGCCTAATCAGTTTCTTCTAGTATAATCCCACCAGTATAATACAACATTGGAAGATGGTTCTAACTTCGCTTTTCTGGACAGCCGCAGGCGTGGGATCAGCCATCTAAGTGATGGAATCCTGAGCCTGTTGTCCTTCACTCTTGTGTGGAAATATGCAGCAGTCGAAGCCATGATCTCGTGGCTGAATGGATAGCCCTGTCCATTCGGGACAGTACCAAGATATATGTCCTACCAAGCACCAACTTGTGTTAAAAGCAAGGTAGGAGATAGTGGGAAAGGAGAAACCGTCTTTGCTAGGGCTTGAGAGGAGCTTTCTTCAAAGAAGCGATCCCAGCTTCTAGGATAGAAGGGACAGAAGACCTTCCCTTTGGGATGAACATGATACCGAGGTATCTCCACTCTTCCAGGATGGTCAAAGCATGCAACAGTTCTGTGCAGGGAAAACTCTATAGTCTTGACCTTCAGCTTCTTGTCACAACCAGAGGGGACAAGAGCTAAAGAGCAGGACTTCCCTACATTAATAGAGAAGGTAATCCATTCATTCTACAATGTCAAAATCATTGTAGAATGAGATGTAGGTTCATGTTGACAAGGCATCAAGTGTTCAGAGAAAACAGCATGGAGGTAGTCATTTAACTGATCTGTGATATCCATTCCCAGAAGGTGAGTCTGGTGAGAGATTTAAGAATTTGATGCTTATATTCTGGAAGAGGAAGATCACATTGAGATGATGTCAGTATGAGAATCAAAGCCTCTTCTTCAAGAGCAGGATGGTGACTGGAAGATGGAGAGGCAGGGAGAGGAGATACTGAGATATTACCTGTCCCATCTTATGGCAGATGGGCAACCAATTCTTGAACTAAGGCTTTGTAGCTGGCTTTCCGTCTATGACACGTGATGCCATCCAAAGATCTTAATGGTAATACCCTAAATAAAGCCTCATTGATGTTCTTGATCTCTCAAGCTGTCAACTCAATCTCATGAGCGGCGAGGATCTTTTCTTCTTCGGCAGTCCTACGTACTCAGTTCTTATTGCAGCATTGACTTCTGCTGGATGTTTTGAGGTGCGATGCGTGCCAAGGCTGACTGCGGTGGAGAATGCACGATCACAGACCTGACACATGAAGTGTCTGAGATTTGGAACTCCTTGACTGCCGGAACAAGCATGATGAGAACTTAAAGAAATGGATTGATGACAGTCCTTGCAGAGCTTTCTTTTAACTTTCTTCCTGAGGACGCAACTGGGACGGTGTGACAGGATCACCTCTAAACAAGAAACAGACATCTGGAATCACACTCGACAAGTTTCCTGGCTCCAGCCTATAAGAGTTGAAGCCTTCATCTGATGAGTTATTGCAAGTGAGGAAACTTAACACTACCAGGACTTCTAACCCTGGAAGGGAGGAATAGCATTACAGGTCAGTCAGTCACCCGAAGGTGTCCAGGAATCGCCCCTAGGAATCGCCTACTGCTGCACTTGCGAAGTGTCTCAGGGGATGTGCAAGCCAAGATGACAACGTTTCGGATTCCCAAACCTTGTAGACTCAGATCACCCGTATACCACTTTTTTGATATCTGTCAGTCAGCCATCCTCTTATCCATGCTAATATTGTATAACCCAACCCTATTTTCTCCAATTTATGCAGCAGTCTACCATGTTGTATTCTGTCAAAAAGCCTTAGCAAAATCCAAAAGTATCATGGTGTATCCATTCCCCTTGTCTAGTTCAATGGTAACATTGTTATAGAATATGAGCAAGTTGCTAAAACATGACTTTCCCTTATTAAAAGAAAGAATGAATATGTAAGAATAACTCTTCTAAATCCAGATTGTTCTAAACCCATGTTGTTCATTGCAAAGTAGAGATTCACTGTCAACCCATTTCTGAATGCAGACCCTAACCAATTTTTCCAAAATCTTCGCCACCATTCTTGAGATACTAATTGGTCGATAGTTGGATACATCGGTCTTTCAACCACCCTTGTGCAATGGAATTACCATACATTTCTTCCATTCCTGCAGAATCTTCCCTGTTCTGAGACTGATATTAAACAGCCTGGTCAAAGGAATGGCCAGTTCAGCTGAACACTTTTAGCACACGTGCTGATATTCCATCAGTCCCTATTGCTGAATTCTTATTCAGTTTGTGCAACAGCTCTAATATCTCGGCCTCATACACCTGCGTTTCTTCATTTAATGAAGCGGTAACAGTGAGCTCAATGTTGCATTCACCAGGTTGATAGCTTTTAACGAAATGGGCACTCGTTAACTGAACAACCTGTTCTGCATCTGTAACCCTCACGCCATCTGGATTTAGAAGCGTTATTCTTACATATTCATTCTTTCTTTTACTTGCAGCATATCGATAGAATTCTTGTGGGTTGTCTTTAAATGTAGAGCTAGTTTCTTTTCATAATCAGACTTTGCTTCCCTTACAACATTTGTGACTATTCTGGCCTGCTGCTTATAACATTCATAACAGACATCATCCTTATGCAAATAGTATTCCTTCCATATCGTCCTTTTCTTATAAATCTCTTGCTTAATAAAATTACACATCCATTTGACTCCTACTCTATTTATTCTTCAAACTCTTGGGACACATTCTGATATCGCATCGTTTAAGTATTGTTTAAATGCTTCCCATGCACTGTCGATATTCTTTCCATCCAGCAGCCGATCCCATTCCACTGAACTCAATATACTCCTCAGTTGGTCATAATTTCCTGCTTTGTAGTTCAGCATGTAACCTTTTCTGAATGGAACATTCATAAACTTAGTCATATGCATTCAGATGTGAATTTACTGGGGTTGTACTGAACCTTTGGCAATCTTTTGATTGCTTATGATTTTGCAAAAAAAAAAAAAAAAAAAATCCTGTGACACTTAAATTATATTTTATTCTGTTGTATATTTATATTTATGTTCATTTTTGCACAGGATTGGTCTAAAAAGATTCAATAAAACTATGGAAGTACATCCATATACCAAAAAGATGAAATATTTTATGTGAATGTGGGTCTAGGAATGCTTTCTTGCCAACTTTTAAATCATTTTTTTAACATGTATAGGCAAACATAACATGATAGTAGAAAACTAAAGGTTCATAAATGCATGCACAGCTAGTAGGCTGTCCACAACAGTGCTGCAGCATCATCAACTTGGGAAGGGGGGGGTTGCTCTTGATGCAGCTTACATATACTGAAATGAGAATTTGGTGGATAAGCACTTCACTTATAGCTTAGCAGATGGTAATAGTCTTGCAGAGATATCCAAAATGATGTCCAGACATTAAATTCCTTAAATCCATTCGTTATCCTCTTAGGGAATATGGACAGCTTGTTTCTTAAGGTTTTGTGCAGTAGCATGCTGCATAAGTTGCTGAAGGAGGAGTTTGTGCAGCATGGGAAGGGAATCATGAATTTCTGTAATTACCACTTGTGAATTCTTACTTACTAAACAAGAATTCTGATGGAATTGTTCCATTGTATCACCATGAACAGTTCTTCGTCATATATTTGAGCCACTGTTGTTAGTGATTGTTTATTATGTACTATAGTTCTTACACCCAGTCTTATGGCATCAATTTTTTTTTTTAATAATAATAATAATAATAATCTGCTTATTTTGTTTTGTGCATAATGGAGCCTCCCCTGCCTCTCATTCTAGCTTTGCTCTTTGCAAGTTTCAGAATCATACTTATTCTAAGTTAAAGATTCTACGAAATTTTATTCTTAGTTTCATCCTTTATCCAAGTGTAAGCAAACAAAGTTTGCACATGAAGTAACTTCATGACTGGGCTACTTGTATGTAGAGGCTAATGAATTCACATCAATTGCTTTAGTATCCTATAATGCAACTCACTTATCCTTATGGCATGTATAATTCTGTGCATTATGAGAAAGGCCACTACCCAGACTGGTTTCGACCGTTATTGGGGTCCCATCAGTGGAAGCCAGATGTGCATCAGTAGTGTCAGAGATCTGTGGTGCACCATGTTTTTGATCAAAGATCACCAAACCTGATGTATTATCATATCTTGTTTATTTTTACATTGATTAGGTTCTAAGTTTTTAACATTTCTAATGTCATGTCTATTTGTGTGCTCTTGTCTGCACTGCTAGTCCTAATTTACCTGGATGAGTGCTAACATGCATATATATATATATATCTCCTGAAACAGCTTGTTTGTTCTGCATAGTAAATTCCTTATGAATAATTGATTTTGTTTACTCTTGTTTTTGAGAGTAGTGAATGGGAAGGTTTTGTAGGGTGAAGGAGACTTCAAATCTTATTAGCAAGGTGAAAGTTACTTTTATTCATTGTTGATGCAACATGTTTGATATCTTTTGTCTGTGTTGGATCGTATGTAAGGGAATAATACCACTCCTGTATATCTGTTTGTCTAGGAAGCTTCTTTAAAATGTTCATGATTTTTTTTAATTATAAATATTTTATGGAAGGATAATACTGAGGTTTTTTTGGCTTCTCCCTGCTGCTGGAATATGCCCTATCTTGTAGAGTTTTTATAATATCAATTTTTTTTTGTCTGTCACAGATGGTAGTGAGACTTTGCATGGAGGTCTCTTCCTGTGTGCATTAGTTCTATGTTATAAAAATTATAAAGAAACTCAGTCACTGATGTTGATTAGCAATGCTTGTGTTCACTTAACATTTCTTTATTAGCTTTGTCACTCTCATGCTTGTTTGTGCTACATTTTCAGTTTGAGTTTCACCAAATTCTCTTCTATTGTACACCCAACCAATTTTTCACTCTTGTGGTGGTGTACCTAAAACTTTCCTTAAAATCCTTGAAGCCATCCAGATGCATGTAATTGGGCTCATTGATGATCCCTCACTTCGACCTCTATCTCACAGACACAGTGTTTCAGCTCTGTGTTTATTCTATAGATACCTCCATAGTCACTACTCCAGTGAATTGGCAACGATCATTCCTCCACTTTCTGGTGCGCCTGTTAATACAAGAGCTGCAGCTGTCCATCACCTCTTTACTATGCAACAACTGCAATCATACTGAACCTGCTTTTATTCATTCTCTTTGTTTCCATTCACTGTCCTCTGGAACAGCCTTCCTCAAGAAGTATTCCCAAACAATTACAACCTGCGACTCTTCAGAAAAGAACATCAATAAACTTCTATCTTCTCAGCACTGATGTGCCTATAGGTTTACTCGACCTCTCGTGTATGAGATCAATATAAAAAATAATAATAAGATGAAGAATTGAAAATACAACAAAATTGCTATCTTCTTACTATCCCTAGCATCTTGAAACTCAACTGACATAGAGGAAATTCTTGGGATCATTTCAGCTGAATACCTTCACAATTATTGCTTTAGTAGTTTGGTTGAATGTGAGTTATCCCTGTTCTCAAGATTTTTATGCCAGCATTACTATTGAGAAAGGACTGATTTTCCACATGTATTGAATCTGATTTGTCATTGTTCTTTTTTTGTATTGGTATTGTGTGATGTTTTGCTTATGTAATGCATGTTATAGGTGCACTGGATTTAGTATATATCTGAGTGGACCAAGGGAAGAGGGTGATCTTTGGAGAAGTTGAATTAGTTCTTTAATTTTCTGTGAGTTTTAAAATGTGCCATTAAGGTTATATTTGGATAGCAGTTATGCTTATTTTTTTTCAAATATTATTTTTATGTACAGGATGTCTGTGGTCTGAATTTTGTGTGTGTGTGTGTCCCATCACCTTTTCATGTCAGGCTCAAATCGTCTGTTCAAGGCCAAGTAACTTGCTTTTGGTAAAGTGATCCTATCTTCTGTGGTTGTAAATGGTTTATTATTCTTATGGAGGGAAAACCCTGCCATCTCCATATGAGACTGGCTAACTAGCCTTCAGTTGTAAAGCCCTGATAAAAGTTCTTCACATCCTAGACTGAATTTGAACCAAGCTCTTTCCAACCCATAGGCTTTGTCTATACTGACTGAGCTACAGAGGCTTTCAAGTGTGTATTCTGTTTAGAATTTTCTGTTTTTTGCTAGAGCAATTGTTCATAAATATGTTCAGTTGATTATTTATACTTCATTCTTTAAAACTTGCTCATCTGAGCAAATTATTGTGCTATTTTTAAGAGTGCTAACACCTACTTTTTGTATTGAGTAATGGTAGAAATATGTGTATTGGCCAGTTGGACCCAGATGAACAAAAATACGTTGATATTTTCATTTATATTTTGGATTTTAAAGCAGTAGAATCTACTTTTCTTCTGCAAGTAAAAGTTATTTTGTCCCACAACACATGTAAAGAGGATTGGTATCAGGCAGAAATTTGTCTTGTAAAAGAATAATGGCATCAGTGATTGGGACATATATATCAAATTGAAATAAAACATTAAAGCAAAGGTGAAAAAAAATTTTAAAAATATCTTAATTCACAATAGCTTCCAAATTGGGCTCATCAGCCTGGTGTTACCATCTTCATGAGTTTGTTCCTTACTCTTCATGTCTGTTGCTAGATGTCTACCTTTCAGGAACCAGGAATTGACATATGGTAAGGGTTGAAAAACAGACAGAGGAGGCCCAACCAGCTTGATAAACATCAGTGTATTCATGGTCTTCATTTGTAGAGAAGCTCTTAGATACAAAATTAATAACAGAAAAAACTCGCGTACAAATATTATTTAATAGTATAATTTTTGCCTGTGTGTCACAGGCATCTTCAGTACATATTAAGCTCAAATTAAACAATAACTGACAATTCCAAAAAGCACCACCTAAGTAGCTGGTGTAAGATAACTAAAAAGGTCAATAAATTTCCTAAAAATTAATACAATAAAAAGTTAGGAAAGATTAGCTGATTTGTAAAGTACTATCTCCCATAAAGGGGATAGACGTAAGCCGTTGGATCTGTTTAAGTTAGGAGAATGAAGTAGAGTTTCATGTATTTCTTTAAGATAATCCACAAGAGCACGGAATCTGGTAGACACCTGGCATCAGTGATTGGGAATAATGGCATCCATCTATGGCAACGGCTTACGTCTATCCCATAAAGGGGATAGACGTAAGCCGTTGGATCTGTTTAAGTTAGGAGAATGAAGTAGAGTTTCATGTATTTCTTTAAGATAATCCACAAGAGCACGGAATCTGGTAGACACCTGGATGATTAAGATGTGGAAGCTTGTGGATTATCTTATTTCGGACAAACGGGAAGATCTGCCTCTATTCGGCTAGAAGAACACCATGCAGAATATGCCATCTTTACTAGACATAGAGTTCATTGGAGAAAGACAAAAGTTCTTCACAAAAGTCAGTTCCTTATGGAACACCTTTATAAAGAAACATGTGAAACTCTACTTTATTCTCCTAACTTAAACAGATCTGACAACTTACGTCTATTCCCTTTATGCAAGATAGTACTTTACAAATCAGCTAATCTTTCCTAACTTTTTATTGTATTAATTTTTAGGAAATTTATTGACCTTTTTAGTTATCTTACACCAGCTACTTAGGTGGTGCTTTTTGGAATTGTCAGTTATTGTTTAATTTGAGCTTAATATGTACTGAAGATGCCTGTGACACACAGGCAAAAATTATACTATTAAATAATATTTGTTCGTGAGTTTTTTCCGTTATTAATTTTGTATCGATATGTCTACTCACGGTATACCTCTTTTAAAACTTAGAGAAGCTATTGTCGGTGTGATAATCAGGTTCATCTGGGAAAAGCCACGTTCACATTCAGCAGTAGAAATAGGGATGCTGTTGATAGTGTTTATTAACTGCAATAGTGCAGCAGGCATTTTCTTCTCTATCAGGAATTCACGAAAACCTCTAACAACGTGTCTTTCTGGAATTCTTAGCCTCTTACACAAACTCTCCACTTCAGTCTCACCGAAAGTAATATTCCTTTCAGCACCGTCTGGCCAACGTTCTGGATACAAAATTTTTGTCCATTCTGGAATTTGCATCTCTTCTGCAGATAGAAGGCGATCCTCCATTCGTTGTTTCAAGCAGTCATAAAATTTTGTAGGATCAAGAGAACAATTCACATTTATCGACTGGTTATCCTCTTCTCCAAATTCACTCCTTTAAAGATCACATTTTCAACTGCCTTTACATCTTCACGATAAAAAGGCCTGCCGTTGACTTTCCTGTCTTCAAACAGCCGAATCTGCCATGATATACTGCTATGAGCTTTGTAGAGTGTAATATCCCTTTCTTGCAGTTCAACATTAACCTCTGACAATTCTTGGAGAGCATCACACATCAATCCAAGATCCAAAACAAAATCAAAACTTGTTATTTTCTTCAGAAGGCCTTCAGACATTACTCTTTCAGACTTGTCTCTGTTTTCATCTTGTTTTGATGCTGTAAAATGAGCCACAAGTGCTTCATAATCTTTCCACACCGTGGACACACTTCTAAAACTAGAAGCCACCCAATGTGTACTTAAAACTCTTCCAATTTTGAAGATTTCCTTGTCAAGATCTTCAGCTACTTTGCCTAGTTCTCTGACATTTTTGGGTGACTGGTGATAGAGAAAATAAAGTTTGTCGAGAAATGACTTGAACTGGTTGATTTGTTCTGGGAAGTCTTTTTTTACAACATCACCAACAGAGAACTCGAGTCTATGGTTGGCACTGTCGTGACGTTCTATTTTCATGTTATGTTCTAAATCCGCCATCTTGGTTCAAGTCACTCTTATCAATATAATAACTAATTGCGAATTGATCACTGATCCAAAAGTAGGGAAATTTATAATTATACTGCGCCACCTTAATTTTAGATTAGTCTATATAAATTAGTAGGATCAATTCTTAATTAAGTTAGCAGTCTTCTCATTAGGCCGAATCATTTATTATTATTCTACTTGGGGCACCCGCAAGATTCGAATGTTTTATGAACGGTGCAATAAAAGGGAGTTCAGGCAAACACAATATTTAGATTAACAAAATAAAACATTTAATACACGATATGTAGCAAATACATGAATTCTTCTTTTAAATGAAACAATACAAATAACTTAATACATCTTGCTAAGTCACTCATTCCAATTCAATGTTCTAAACTTTAACATACAATTCACTGCTTCAAAATTATAAATTTTCTTAATACAAGTTAATAAAACAAAACTTCTCATTTGATCAGTCTGCACACATCTATCAGTTGTACTTAATGTTTAAATTCACAGCAGGCACTAATCAAGGTAGAAAATACTCCAAGCAATCTTATTTCGGACCTTGAACTTCGAAGATACGTTATAGTTAATGTTAGAATAAACAAACATGTATGACTACTCTTACCGGATACAATCTTCAATACATCAATTTATTGCGAGCACACTTATGAATTAACTTAGTTGAGCTAGCGGAACACATTAAATAAAATTCTCCAACGCTTTAACTGAACTACTGTTAATCGCGCTTCACTACTCTAAAAAAACAGCAATAAGGTACTGATATCCTTCCTTGTTTACTTTCCTGCAACTAGTTAAATTCATTATAATTCTTCTCAGGGCAACATAGAATTAAGACGTAATCCTAAATTAACTGGAACTAATCAGAATTTCCCATTGAATGTCCAGTTCTTTATTTATCCGATTACGACATCAATTTTCCTCTATAACAACAGCTGATTTCACTTGCAGCTGAGTATAAGATTCACTACGTTTCTTGCTTACTTCTAAACACTATGCTCTTGAATTTCTGCCCTAAAGAATTTACAATTTTCTTTTACTTCCTTGCTTATATCCTACTTTCTTTCAGGCTCCGTAAAACTCTTCCCTTTTCTTTCTATAAAATTCTTATTGCCTCCCTTTCTCCTTTTTGGTTCTAAAGTCACGCACTCTTCGACTGTTTATTTCATGCGTCTCCATGACAACCGATAAACGTAAACATTCTCGCGAATGTTACATTAGGCTATACAACTAGATTCAGTTATTACATAACGTTAAACTTTCACAAACAAGAATAAATAGAATATTTGCATTTCAATAAATGCGTAGTTAAATTACAAATACAAGTTCTTATAATATTGACATAACAATAAATAAAATAACTTATGAATATTTAATACAGTCTTTTCATTATTCATACATATATCTTTGATTAAATAATTAGACAAAATTAAGGCAGTTATATGAATATTAAATTTTAAAATAAGTTATATACATTAAAAAATATTTACAAGTCTAGTCTTTGTGATGGAAGATCATGTTGGATTCTGAAGCAAATAATAATTACTCTAATCTCTACATAATCAGAATCCAACAGCACAATGCCAAACCAAAATGTGAGGATAACGTTCCTTAATCAAAGCCACTACTCCTTTTTTCATACCCAACATCACAGGCAATGGCAACAAGATTTTTCCTCTAATAATCATCATGAAACCTCCAATTCATTAAGGGTATTCATCAAGCTATGGAAAATACCTTGTGCGGATACATTTTCTAACTCTACAATGTAATTAACATATTTGATTAAGGATACTTGTGACATAAAGATTGTATAATATAAGCACGTACGCCCAAGAAAGATATTTAATTAGCCAAATATTTCGGTCTGAAAATTGCAGACCATCTTCAGTGGCAATACAAGGTGGAATACTAACAATAGATCATTTATAAATAAAACAAGCTGCGTGATGTTATATCACTAAGTATTAAAGAGAAATAATTTTTAGCACAGACATGATTGAATTAAAAATACTAATTAATAATTTCGGGGTGCTTAAGGGTCAAAGCTGTATAACTGAGAGGAGACCTCCACATAGCCTTTAAAGGAATGCGGAGAACCGACCAGGGCTTCTGACCTAATGTCCAATCCTCACCTTCTCGTGGTGCACCCTGTTGGGTATCTACTTTGATACTGAACGAACGAGGATGGGCTGGCAATTTGGGATTTAGCCGACCAAATTGTATTCTTATTGGTTAAACCAAAATAAAAAATGATGGTACAACATGACAAAATTTCATGCCGGCTGGGGCGTCGCCCGGTTAAACAAGGCCCCCGTTGTTTTCGCCAGGGAACCAGGGCGAACAGCGAAAAGTCAGCTACTGGAACAAATCTGAAAACAAACCCCAACTCAACATCACCAGAGTTAAAGATCGGTACTATCAACTTAAGAAGCCTGAATGGCAAAGAAATGGAGCTAGCTGAGGAATTAGATAAGTACCAGATCGACATAATAGGTGTGACTGAAACAAAAAAGACTAAAACTGGTGAAATCTTTCTGAGCAATAAATACAAAATGTTATATTCAGGCAATAACAATCAAGGAAAAGAAGGAGTAGCCATAGTATTCAACACAAAATACGAGGCTAATCTTCTTGAATGGCAGTCAGTCTCAAGTAGAGTAATGTGGGCAAATATGAGAATGGGGAACTGGACAATGAGACTTATTTGTGCCTATGGTCCCACAGAAGGTTCTACTAAGGTAGAAGTGGAGGAATTTTTTGAGGCTTTAGAAAAAGCAACTGACACAATGAAAAAGGAAAAGTTGGTCCTTGTTGGGGATCTAAATAGTAGAGTAGGAAATGATTGTGAGACATACAAAAATATTTTGGGAAAATTTGGAGAAAAGAGCAAAGCTAATAATAATGGCAAATATCTGTTGGATTTCTGCTCAGGACATGGACTGGTTATTACTAACACCATGTTCCAACATAAAAATGTGCACAAATTCACATGGAGAGAAGAGGCTAGGAATAAGAAAAGTCTCATTGACTATGTTATTGTTGATAGTGATGTTTTCTCCCTGGTGCAGGACACCAGAGTGTACAGAGGATTTGAAATTGGAAGTGATCACTATTTAGTCTTGAGCAGGATAAAATTGAATTTCATATTGAAAAGAATAACATGTAAGAAAGTTTTAAAGCAAATAAAAGTTGAGCAGCTCTCAGATGTAAACTGTAGACTAAAATACAGAAATATTATTGAAAAGAAAATGAAAGAGTTTGAGAACAGGAATCAAACCTTGGAGATTCAGTGGCAAACTCTGAAGGAAACATTGATTGATTCTGCCAGAGAGGCATGTGGTGAGGTTGTGTGCAAAGATAAAAAAATCAGAACTCCCTGGTGGACACAGAAAGTTAAAGAGGCAGTGAAGGAAAAGAAGAAAGCATATCAAAAGTTCCTGGCAAATAAGTCAGCTTTTACTCTTACAGAATACAGAGACAAATGTAAGAAAGCTAAACAATGTGTAAAACTAGCTAAACAAAAGTCATGGGAGGACTTTGGCAAGAATATAGAAAATAAATATCAAGAAGGTGGCAAAATATTCTGGAGGTTGTTGAAGAAGCTTAGGAATGGAGGAAAGAGTGCTGTAAAAGGAATTAGAGATGATAAAGGTGAAATGAAAACAGGAGAAAAAGATATCCTTGAAGTATGGAGTAATTACTTTGAAAAACTGCTAAATGAAACAAGCAGTGATGACAGCACAGTGATAAAAAACACTAACCAGGCATGCAGTCAGGAATACATATCCATACTTGAAGTAGAAAAAGCCATCAAAGGCTTGAAATGTGGAAAGGCAGCAGGAGTAGATGATATTCGACCAGAAATGCTGAAGTATGGTGGTATAAGAGTCTTACAGTTGCTGCACTGCATAGTTCAGAAAGCCTGGACAGAGGGACGAATTCCCGATGATTGGAGTAGAGCTCTCATAGTACCCATATATAAAAAGGGAAATAAAACTGAATGTGAGAATTACAGAGGTATTTCCCTACTGAGTGTTCCTGGCAAGATCTATGCAAGTATACTTGAGAAACGGTTGAGAAGAATTGTGGAAGAAAAGCTTGGTGAAGAACAAGCTGGATTCAGGCCAAATAGAGGCTGTCAGGATCAGATCTTCACTTTACGACAAATAGTCGAGAAAGCATGGGAATATAACAAAGATCTGTATTTAAGTTTTGTCGATTTGGAAAAGGCATATGACAAGGTGCCAAGAGAGAAGCTATTCAATACGCTACAGTTATATGGTGTCAATGGGGCATTATATCAAGCAATACTTAGTCTTTATTTGAGTTGTGAGTCAGCAGTTAGAATTGAAGGAAGTACAGGAAGATGGTTTAATGTTAAATCTGGTGTGAGACAAGGATGTACATTATCCCCTCTGTTATTCATTATCTATATGGATCACATTATGAAGGAATGTGGTATTAAACCTGATATCAAAATTGGAGATGTTAATGTCAGCTCTTTGCTTTATGCGGATGATGTTATACTTCTAAATAAATCCGCTACAAGTCTGCAAGATTCTCTGACTAAATTGAATAACTGTTGTAATAGATATGGTATGAAGGTCAGCAATAAAAAGACAAAGACAATGAAAATAGGCAGAATCATTGAAAATGTCAACTGTGTTGTGAATGGAGAACCTGTGGAACAAGTAAAACATTTCAGCTACTTAGGCACAATTTTTACTGAAGATGGTAAACTAAATATAGAAATAGACAACAGAATCAGCAAAGCTGGTATCGTGGGAAGTCAATTGAATAAATTCATATGGAATAAGAAAGAAATTAGTCGGAACACTAAATTAGCTGTATACAAGACTGTGTTCAAACCAATTTTAACTTATGGATCTGAGAGCTGGGTCAGAAGTAAAACACTTGACCAAAGACTAGAGACCGCAGATATGAGAGTCCTGAGAAAGATTAGAGGCGTGAACAGATGGCATCAATGGCAATATCATATTAAAAATGAGGATATTAGGAAAGAACTTGACATTGTCAGCATCCAGGAATGCGTTAGCAGAGCTAATCTCAGATGGTATGGTCACTTAAATAGAATGGGAGAGGAAAGATTAGCAAAACAAGTGTTCTCTGCCAGGTTGGCAGGAAAACGACCCAGAGGAAGACCAAGATATAGGTGGATTGATACGGTACAAAGTGCCTTAGACGATAGAAATATAAGATCTGATAATGTTGGAGTCTTGACAAGTAATAGACTGATTTGGAGGAAAATTGTAGATAGGAAGTTAGTAATGATGTAATTTTTTCATGTAGTACTGTCATATCCTGTACACCCCTTGAGGGTACATGGCAGGAATTTGATGATGATGATGATGATGATTAATAATTTCAATAATTTTAAATAACATAAAATTAATATGAATTAATGAGTTATCCTGATTAGACTTTCCCAGATTTTTGATACAGATATACAGTCATTCCGATTCAGGTTAGGACGATGGAGTAAGGCCTCTATGCTTTCATTGAATAAATGTTCAAATTTATAGCGAGTTTTTGACCAAAGGATGTTGTGGTTAGTTTCTATCCCATGCTTTCTAATCCAGAGTTTTCAGGTTTGTTGTGATGAATGGAGGATTGATGTTCATGGATTCTTTTTTTTTTTTTCTAGAGAGCGTCCAGTTTGTCCAAAATATGAGAGATCAGTTGCAGGGAATTTGATAAACTCCAGGAGGAGACATAGTTGAGCGTTTGTCTTTAGAAGAAGGAAAATGGGAAAATAATTTGTTAATAGGTGAATAAGTAGCTGTTAACTCACATTTCTTCAGAATTCTTGAAATAGGTTCTGAAATCCCGGAGATGTATGGAATTGGAACTCGACGTATTGAATCTTTGTTGTTTAGTGGTGGATTATAAGAATCGAGAAGATGTTGTGTACTCTTTTTGGAAAAGCCATTGAGTTTCATGTGCTGTTGGATAGTAGAAAGTTCTTTCTGTAGAAAATTAGAAGTAGAACAGTTAGTTTTGGCTCTTTTGATTAGACATTTTATGATTCCTGTTTTTTGACAAGGATGATGGGCAGATTTTTTAAGAATATAACGACCTGTGAATGTTGGTTTCCTGTAAACTGTAGTTGTAAGAGTATTTGAAGGTGACCGGATGAGGAGAACGTCTAAAAATGATAACTGGTTTTTTTTTTTTTTCCCATTTCCATAGTAAACTTTATACAATGATGTAAGGAATTGATACTGTTTAAAAAAGAAGGTAACAAGTCTTTGTTGTGAGGCCATACAGTAAAGATGTCATCTATATGACATCTTTACTGTGAGAGTGAATTTAGATTAAGAGTGACTGACCTGCAGAGGGAGATAGATGAGCTGAAAGAGGAGGTGGAATGTCTTGTGAATGAGAGCAGAAGTATGAAAGATAAGATTAGGAGAATGGAAGAGATAAATGTAAACCGAATCAGAGTAGGGGAGAGAGAGAATTTTGGGAGCGTTAGAAGTGGAGAGAAAGAAAACAGTAGAAGAGAGGAATGAGTGAGAGGTATGGGGGTGCTAGAAGAGAAGAGAATGGAAACAGTAGAAGAGAGGAAATGAGAGAGAGGTGTGGGAATGCTAGCAGACAAGCGGATGGAAACAGTAGGAGAGATGGAATGAGAGAGAAATATGGAAGTGCTAGAAGAGGAGAAGAAAATGGAAACAGTAGGAGAGATGGAATGAAAGAGAGGTATGGGAATGCTAGAAGACTAGAGGATGGAAACAGTAGGAGAGACGGAATGAGAGAGGGATATGGAAGTGCTGGAAGAGGAGAAAATGGCAACAGTAGGAGAGAGGGAATGAGAGAGATGTATGGGAGTGCTAGAAGAGGAGAGAATGGAAAGGAGAGAGAGGTATGGGAATGCTAGAAGAGAGAATAGCAGTAGAGGAGAGGGAATGAGAGAGACCTATGGGAATGGAAGAAGAGGAGAGAATGGAAACAATAGGAGAGAGGGAATGGTAAGAGGTATAATATATGGTGACTCAATGATCCGTGGTGTTCACGATAGGATGTGTGAGGAGTGTTTGCCAGGAGGAACAATAGAAAGGGTGGATGAGATGATTGTGATGGTAGGAATAAATGACTTGAGTGGTAATGTAAGTCGGGCAGCGAGAGATATGAGATTTTTGCTTGAGGCTGTACGGAAGAAGACAGAGAGAGGAAAAATAGTGTGCGTGTTGCCTAGGTATGATAATGATGAGATGAGCAGAAGAGCAGTGATATTGAATGGCATAATAGCGAGAATGTGTGACAGAATATGTAGATGCTTGGAGTGCATTTGAGGAAAGAGAGGAATTGTATGCGAGAGACTGCTTACATTTGAATGAGGAAGGACGTAGGCATCTGGAGAGATTGCTGTTCTAAACGAGTCAGTGTGTCCCAGGGAGGATGATAGCAGGGGTGGCCTCTTGTGGGAATGGATACTTGGGAGAAGGGAGACTACATCAGGTAACACTGAGCCCAGTGGAGTCTAGAAGGGATAATGCTGGGTATAGAAACAATGGCATTTATATGCTTTATACTAATGCCAGGAGTATCCAGAATAAGGGAGAGGAATTGGTGGTGCAGACAGCATCAGCCTGGGCAAAAGTTATTGGGATCACTGAGACGTGGTTGACAGAAGGGGATATAATAACAGGAATAGAAGTTTCTAGGTACAGCATTTTTTGTCAGGATAGGAGGGGAATGCATGGTGGTGGGGCACTGCTTATGATAAGTGATGGCCTATGTCCTCTAAGAGTGGAGGCTTTGGAAGGAAGTGAGACAAATGATTTTGAGAGCATATGGTGTGAGGTAGAGGTAGGCAAGACAGGATATTTAGTGGGGTGTTGCTACAGACCCAGGAGCACAGAGGATGGGGACCAGGAGATGTTTAGACAGTTAAGTTTGGCAAGTGCAAGAAGAATGATTGTTATGGGAGATTTTAACTACAGTAGTATAAATTGGAGAGAGGAAGATGCATGTAGCAATAGGGGAATGGAATTTCTAGAATTCTTGAGGGACAAATGTCTTAGGCAACATGTAACAGAGGGAACAAGAGGTTCAAAAGTTTTGGATTTGGTTATAGCATCAGAAGAGTTGTTGACATCTCTCCCACCAGTTGGAGAGAGTGGCCATATGGTTTTGACTTGGAAAATGAATAGACATGCAGGAGTATCAAAGAGACAGTCACTTATATGGAATTATAAAGCAGGTGATTATGATAGTCTTAGACGTCAACATCGGGAAGTTTCATGGAGGGAGGAATTGGAAGGCCGGGATATCATTAGTGCGTGGGAAATTGTGAAAGAATATGTTAGCAACAATGGTAAGTTGTATACCACGAGTGGAGAAGAGAACACAATTTGGAGTAAAGTGGATGACAAACAATATTAAACAGGAATTGCATGCGAAAAAGAGGCTATGTAAGAGATATAAGGAGACAGGTGAAGAGAAGATGCATGAAGAATATAAAGAATATAAGGCACAGGCCAGAAGAGTGACTAGTGTGGTAAGGAAAGCAAAACTGGAATATGAGAGGAGATTGGCCCTAAGATCCAAAGAAAATTCTAGGGAATTTTTTAGCTATGTGGCCAGTAGGAGGAGAAATGACTGTAGAAGAATGATATTGTGGGATAAAAATGGGAATAGAGTGATTGATGCAGAGGATATAGTGGAATTGTTCAACGAACACTTTATTGGAGTATTTCATCCTGGAGGAGTCAGTTTTAATGCTAGAGGGATAGGGCTGGTTTAGAGGTACAGGAGGAGTGTGTTTCAGATACTGAGAACTCTGGATGTCAGTAAAGCTTTGGGACTGGATGGTATTTCACCACGAGTTTTGAGAGAATGTGCTAGAGAACTGACAGTGCCAGGTTAAAACCTGGCTTTTCAATGAAAGTCTGGCTCTGGGAAAGGTGTTCAGGGAATGGAAGGAAGGTAAGATAGTGCCATTGCATAAGGGTGGTAACAGACTGGAAGTGTCTAATTATAGGCCAGTCTGTGTGTCATCAGTAGTTAAGATCTTGGAGAAAGTAGTGAGGGACCGTATACAGCATTGGGCAGATGAGGGTAATGTTATCTGTGAGAGTCAACATGGATTTGTGAAGGGGCACTCTTGTTTTAGCAATATGCTAGCCTTTTATAATAAAGTTACAAGATGAGGGAAAGGCATATACTGCAATTTTCTTAGACTTAGTGAAGGCATTTGACAGGGTGCCACATGATAAGCTGATATTTAAGTTGCAGCACATGGGTCTGGATGTCAGATTGGTCAACTGGATTCAGGATTGGCTGTCTGATAGGTATCAGAGAGTTGTATATGGTGGAGCAGTTTCAAGGAGGCAGAGGGTTACAAGTGGGGTCCCACAGGGCTCAGTACTAGGACCCTATATTGTTTAACCTTTATATCAATGACATTGCCAGTGGATTGCAAGGGGATATTCAGTTATTTGCGGATGATGCGAAGCGGGGAAGGATTATTAGTAATAGTGCAGATGTGGTAGCCCTGCAAGAAGATTTGAATAAGCTAGATAGATGGGCAAATGAATGGGGGTGTCAGTTTAATGCAGCAAAATGTAAGGTCTTGAGGTTTGGGAAACATCGATGGGATGCAGTATGCTCTATGGGAGGAGTTATACTGGAGGAAGTAGGGGAAACAAGAAATCTGGGGTTGATGATTGATAGAAACCTGAAATTTAGGGGACATATTGCAAAGGTAGTGAAGGTAACACAGAGGATTGCTGCAATTATGAGGACACTGACCTGCAGAGATAAAAGGGTTATCATTCTGTTGTATAAGTCTCTGATCAGACCACACTTAGACTATTGTTCTCAGATTTGATCCCCAGGATTTGAAGGGGATAAATTAACTGTGGAAAGGATACAAAGACAGATGACAAAGATGGTTTCAGGACTGTACAAGGATAGTTATGAGGATCGGCTGAGGGAATGTGGACTGCAGAGTTTGGTGGATAGAAGAAGGAGAGGTGATATGATTGAGACTTTTAAACTGTTGAGAGGTGGTTACAGGGTTGACACTGGGGAGTTCTTTTGCTTGGTTGAACAGCGGGAAGAAGTGATGACAAGAGGCCATCCGTGGAAGTTATGAAAGGAAACTGTGAGCAAGAAGGTGAGGAGTGGTTTCTTTGCATGGAGGGTGGTTGAACTGTGGAATGCATTTCCCCTTGTCAGCTTTGGTGATAATGAGGTGATGGAGTGGTGAGAGCGAGAACAGTCAATGAGTTTAAGGAGTGGTATGATAGACTTTGTGTTTCTTAAGGGGGACCTCCCCTCGATGAATCTTGACAGACTTTATGTTCTTAGGAAGGACCTCCCACGATGAGTCTTTTGACTCCATGGAGGCCTGAATAATAATAATAATAATATATCTTACCCAAAAGGATGGTTGAGGGAATATAGATGAGAAGAGGACTTTTTCTAGATGGTCTAAATAAAAGTTGGCTGAAGCAGGAGAAAGAGGACTTCCCATGGCTGTTCCTTCTACTTGGCTGTAAAATTTGTTTTGACATAAGAAATATCCAGAGTGTATTATGAAATCGAATAATTTTGTAATGTCTTCTGGAAAGATGTCAGCCATAATTTTAAAGTCTCTTTGAGAGGTACATTTGTATATAAAGATTCTATATCAAAGCTCACCATGAGATCTGGAGGTTGCAATGAGATATTTTTCAATTTTTCTAAGAAATCTGAGGAGTTTTTAAGAAAGGAACTAGAGTTGCCTATGTGAGATTTCAATAATTTAGTTAGATATTGGCTATACGGTAAGTAGGAGAATCAATACAATCTACTATTGGATGAAGAGGAAAGTCAATCTTATGTATTTTAGGAAGACCATAAAATCTAGGAAGTCTTGTAAAATGAGTTTTAAGTCTTTCAGTTGTGTCACTATCTAAACTGATGACTTTATCTAGGAGAGAATTTAATTTCTTAGTTGTCTGTTGGTTGGATCATAATCAAGTTCTTGATATGTGAAATGATCTCGAAGTAAAAGAGAAAGTCCTGTAATTTGCGGAGTTCATAACTACTGTTGCTTTCCCCTTGTCAGCTTTGGTGATAATGAGGTGATTGTTTTTTCTCAAGGACTGTAAAGATTTCATTTCAGAAGGAGATATGTTGGAAGGAGGAAGTTTGGCCTTAAGTAGAGAAGAAGCAACTTCTAGGCGAAGAGCTTTATCACTAGTTAGATGACTGAGGTTCCGTTCAGTGTTAACTAGGAAATCTAGATATGGTATCTTATTAGGAACAATAGAAAAGTCATGTCTCCTTTTGAAAGGATGAGAGTTTTGCTATTAGTTAGAGGATGTCCGGATATATTGACGATCCAATTATCTGGAGCTTTCAAGGGCTTGAATTGTTTAGAAGAAAGAGCTTCATATTTCCAGTTTAGATGTTGACTTAGTTTATTATATTCTTGTTGAGTAGAACGTTTAGCCACATTTAGAACTACGTGTAAAAGATGTGGATCCAAGTTTGTAGAAATATAGGTGCGAAGATCAGAAATATGATGACTGTTAATAGCAAGATCACGTTTAGCAGCTTTAAGTTGGTTACGGATTGAAGATAAACTGGTGTTCTGGTAAATATGAGCTCCAGGCTCATATTTACCAGAATACCAGTTGCAGTCGTTGCAGCTTTTTTTTAAAAAATTGATCTTCGCTCGTAACCTACCTTGTATAACTGAAAGTTTTTCTAATTTACCGGTTATTTTGGTGGCATTTTCCCCGTGAAGGATTAAAATTTGATATTTTAAGGATACTTGTGACATAATGATTGTATAATATAAGCACATACACACAAGAAAGATATTTAATTAGCCAGATATTTCTGTCTGAAAATTCAGTGGCAATACAAGAACAGTTTTAAAATACAAGGTGGAATACTAACAATAGATCATTTATAAATAGAACAAGCTGCGTGATGTTATATCACTAAGTATTAAAGAGAAACATTTTTAAGCAGAGACATGATTGAATTAAAAATATTAATTAATAATATCAATAATTTTAAATAATGTAAAATTAATATGAATTAATGAGTTATCCTGATTAGACTTTCCCAGATTTTTGATACAGCTATACAATCATTCCGATTCAGGTTAGGAAGTTTAAAATGGAAGCAGTCCTAGTTTTGAAATACAGGAATACCTCGATCATCGCAGTTATTGTTGCCACGAAAAATACCGCAATAATCGAATCCACGATAATCGGAATAAATAATGCGTGCAAAATGGGTGATCATTGCCAAGGATTTTTCAAATCTATTAATTAAATTTTATATATGAAGTAAAAAAGAAATGTGTTAAATGTGTTAAGTAAAAAATGAAGATTCATTTAGAAAAACAAGATTATTCTTTAATCTTTGTTTATATATAAGGAGTACATACAGTGCATACAATTATTCCTTCTTGGATAAAAATTGGTGTAGAGTTGTCTGGTGGAATTTTTTTCATTTTTCTTCATATAAAACTTGGTAGCAACGGATGGAATTTTCAATTTCCTGACGAACTTTCATTGATCGCTCGAGATTTGGATCGGCGTTCAAGATTTTTTTCTTTAAAATTTTCAGCAGTTCTAAACATTTCGTCCATTTCTTTGAGGGTAAATTCCTTCGTTCCACGTCAATTTGTTCATCATTATCATCGATTTGAGCATCGTAAGCACGTTCTTTCTCTCGAGGTTAATTAGGTCTTCATCATCCAGCTCCTTATCAAGTGACTGAAGCAGGTTCTGAGCATCACCTTTTTCAATTTCTTTTAGTCCTAGATCGAAGCCAAGCTTAGTATGTCATTGATAACATGGTTTACTTCATTTTCAAATCCTTTAAAATCATTTGCACAATGAGGAATAATCTTTTGCTACGCCGCTCTCAGGTTGCTAGACGTTACTTCCTCCATGCTTCCTTGACATTCTCAATGCAATTTTTGATATTGAATGCCTTCCAGAATTCTGTCAAAGTCATAGCTTCATCTCCTGTAGTCCTTTCTGTTGAAAAAGTTCTTCGTAGGTAATATGCCTTAAAGAATGCGATTACACTTTGATCCATTGGCTGGATGATGGAAGTGGTATTAGGTGGTAAATAAATAACTTTTACATTTTCGCACAAATCATTCAGTGCTGTTGGATGACTAGGTGCATTATCTAATATCAACAAGATTTTAAAATCAAGATTTAATGACCTGCAGTACCTTTCAGCTTCAGGACAAAAACAGTTTTTAAACCAATCCTCAAAAATAGTTTTTGTCATCCAAGCTTTTCTATCGAATCTCCAATGGACAGGGAGAAATTTTTTATCTAAACTTCTAAGCGGGTGAGGATTTTGTGAACGATAAATAAAAAGAGGCTTCATCTTGTAATCTCCAGAAGCTTTGCCACATAGTAAAAGTGTTACACGCTCCTTCGAAACCTTGTAACCAGGCTGTGATTTTTCATTTTTTGCTAAAAATGTTTTAGTGGGCATTTTTTTCCATAATAAGCCTGTTTCGTCAGCATTAAATATCTGATCATCAGTATAATTTCCTTCATCAATGATCTGTTGCAATTCACTAGGTGCTACTTTTTCATTGGCACTTGCAATTTCACCTTGTATACGAAACTGTGAATGCTCGATCACTTTTTGAACCGATCAAACTACTCTGAACTTGCAGAGAAAGTTTCTTCCACTACTGACACCGAATCATTTTCGCTTTCTAATTGCTTTCTTTTTAAAATTTCAAACAAATTTAATGCTTTTGTTTTTATAGTCATTTGACTAAGAGGAATTCTCTTTTGGCTACAATCTTCTATCCACACTGACAATAGCGTTTCCATTTCAATCATAAGATGGCTTCTGTTTCTCGTAGTTTGGGGGACCCAGACGAGGTCGATGCACTTTGTTCTAGTTGCGTATAGTTTGCAGCATGGTTTAAAATATGGCGAACGGTTGATTCATTTAGACCGTACTCTCTTGCAATTTTGGCTTTGGTTATGCCTGCTTCATACTTATTTATCATATGCAACTGATCTTCTAAGCTGATCACTATGTTTGTTCTTGATAGCTGTAGATTTGATATCATCCTTGTTTCTTTTAGCATTCATTGTAGGGGTAAATAAGAAGAGAAATAAATATCCACATGTACTTCAGGCAAAGACGGACAGTTACTGGTGAGTAGTGAGCAGGTGCCGTCGGATAAAAACGAAGTGCTACAAGAGAATGATATCTGGAGAGTGGCGACTTGAACTGATTGCATGTGTAGTGGGCTACATCTCGTGGCTGCGATAATTTGAATTTGGAGCGCAATAATTGGAATTTTGGTATCAAATTACAAACCGCGATAAATCAAGAATCGTGATAATCGAGGTATTCCTAAAAGTTTACTGGAACGCGTTCCGGTTGAACAAAAGCCCTGGATATTCCTAATGTTTGTTTTTGTATGATAACTGTTCTTATCTTGTTATTGAGTCTTTGAAATTTGGATTTAAGAATTTGGTTATTTCCCTTCAAAATTATTACTGAGCTGATATGAATTAAACACTCTGAAGAAAAATATTTTCCAACTGCTTAAAATGAATAGTATTCTATATAACGAAATCTAATGAACTCCAATAATTTATTGGTGTAATTTGTGTAGTTTTATAGTTACCAAAATACACAGTGTAATGCCCATTAAATAATGAGACCCATTAGGTAATTAAAATACCCATCGAGTAATGAGATAACAATTTTGTGTATTGTCAAATACACAAATTGAAAGTAATCTCCCTCCAACTGCACACAACATTTATATCTGTCGTACAGGCATTCGAAGGCACAGTGGAAGTCCTGAACAAGAATCTCCTTCTGTCTGGGTCACGCAATGTTGCTGAAGCACTTCCCTTTCAAGGCATATTTCATCTTTTGGAAGAGGAAAAAGTCTGCCAGTGCCAAATCTGACTGTTCACTGTGGTGCCCTCAGGAACAAATTCACCGTGGATGATTCCAGCAGCATCAGAAAAAACAACGACCATTGTCTTGACACGTGATTTTTTGCAACCTGACTTTCTTCTGCTTGGGAGGAGATGTTCCACACCATTCCATGCTCTGGTGTTGCGTTTCCAGATCAAACTGAAAACACCAACTTTCATCACCAGTGACAATTCTTTGTAACACATCATGATCTCGATCAATTGCATGGATGAAATTTTGACAACATGCAACTCAGTGCTCTCTCTCTCTCTCTCTGTTCGTGTGTGTGTGTGTGTGTGTGTGTCAAATTATGTGCCACAAGCCCTGAACAAATCTTACTTTTGTGCAGATCTCTTTCTAAGAATAATCTGTCCATTCCCTAGCTTTCATCACATTTTTATTTGTCTGTGCAGAAACTGTCCATCCCCAGTGATTCATCCTCCATGGACTCCCTTTCCTCTTTAAGCATTGAAAACAAGTTCACGAGTCAGATAGTCATCGCTGTAAACTTTTTTTAGGTCTTGGTACACTTCTATAGCAGTTTTTCCCAATTTATCACAGCTCTTTGCTCCATGATGCAACTTCTGGCACACGAAAACTGCTGTGTCACCCAATTTGAAAGTTGCATCTGCAATTACAACACACTCTAGCAGTCAAAACTATAAACATGTTTGTTACTTCTTTTCAAAGGGCTGTCCTGTAAAAAAATCAGTCTCATTACTTAATGGACACACTGTGTATATTCTCGTAGACAGGCTTATATGTTGGTTATGCATTACTAAATCACTTAAGGAATTGACAACGTAGATAAGAATATAAATTAAATTACACTTTAATAAATATTTCGATATTTCGGTGTCACGTTGCCATCTTCAAAAGGTACAAAAAAAAAAAAGGCACATGCATGTAGGCACCATAACACAATAACTGAGAATGAAGTGATAAGCTATTGTTCTCCTAAAAGTCCTGATGGTGCTCCCTAGTAGGCTAAGTAGGTTTTCTTGGCCATTGGGCTGAATGTCTGCTGATGTAATCCTCCCAAATTTGGGGCAGTCTCATACAACCATATTTGTTGAGGTTTGGAGAGTTTCTTAGGGCTGAGGCTGATTCAATGAATAGTCTTCAGAATTTGTATTTGCTATGGTGTATATTACTGTAGCTTTCTTCCACTGTATTCTGTGGTGTGTATCCAGAGCATGGTCTGCAAGACCAGAGTGGCTGTGCTTGTGAAAACGGATGTAGTCCTTGTGTTCCGAAATTCTGATATTTGCTGTCCTGCCTGTTTGGCCAAACTAAGACAGTTTACAGCTGCAAGGGACCTGGTTATACACCAGGTAGGTCTAGGGGAAGTGGTTGGTCTTAGTGGAGTGGATAAGGGATGCCAATTTTCTGTATGGTCTGTAACAGGAGGTCAAGTCATTTTTTTAAGATTTTTTTTTTTCGTGGTGCCTCGGATATAGGGAATGGTGATGGATTTAGAGTAATCCTTGTTGTGGAGGTTGTGGTTTGTTGGTTTCAATGTTTTTCTTTGGGGGGGGGTCGCCATTGGCTGAGAAAGTGTTGAGGATGTGATTTAGTTCAGTGTTTAGAACAGATTAGTTTAGCCCTGTTGTATAGTGTTTTCACCACTCCATATTATTGTTGTGAGGGGAATGGTGGAATTGTTGGTGAATGTACCTGCCTGTATGGGTGGGTTTTTTATAAACTGAGAAAACCAAGGTTCCATCAGGCTGGCGGGTGACTAGTGTGTCTAGGAAAGGGAGGCTGTTGTTTTCCTCTTTGTCCAGGGTGAACTTGATTCTGGGGTATTGGTTGTTTCAGTGTGTTAAGAAGGAGTGTATCAGAGCCATGTGAGCAAATAGTGAGCACATCATCAAGTAGTGAAGCCATATGGTTGGTTTTTGTGGGGCAGAGGCTAAGGCTTTTTCTTCAAAAGTCTCCATAAAGAAATTGGCCCAGGGTGGGGGGAGAGCGGTGAACCCATGGTTGTTCCCTCTATTTGTTTGTAGAATTTTCCCTGCCAAACAAGATAGCCTGAGTTCATTGTGAACTGAAATAGGGCTGAGATATCGGGAGAAAATTTAGCTTGGATTAGCTCTAAAGTTTCCTTGAGTGGGACATTTGTGAATAAGGAGGAGACGTCAAAGCTGACCATTATATTGGAGTGTAAGGTTTTCTATGCTGGCTTTGAAGTGGGCTGAGTTTTTTATGTGTGATGGTGTGTTGCTAGTATAGTGTGTGAGCACTTTGGCCAAATGTTTAGCTAATTTGCATGTAGGGGAATCAGTGCCATCAACTATGGGACGTAATGGCACATTTTCTTTATGTATTTTTGGGAGTCCATAAATACGGGGGGGGGGGGGGGTTATAGAGTTAAACGGCTTTAATCTGTTGGTAACTTCTACAGGCCAAGAGTGACTTTCTTAAGGAGCCTGTGAAGTTTTCTGATTTGTGAGTTGGTGGGATTGTATTCGATAGGAAGGTAAGTAGCCCGATCTAATAGAAGAGCATTAAGCTTACCTGTGTAGCTCTTTTGGTTAAGTACTACCTTTGCATTTCCCTTATCCGCTTTGGTGATAACTATTTCTTTATTATTCCTCATTTCCTGCAGAGCTTTATATTCCTTGTTGGATATGTTGGTTTTTGGTGGTCTTGCTTTGGAGAGGACACAAGCTACATCCAGTCTTACACTGTTGGTGATTTGATTTCGAAGGTGGCAGATTCTGCGTTCCATCTGGATCATAATATCCTCACTAGGTATTTTTCTGGGAGCAATGGCAAAGTTGTGGCCACATGAAAGCACGTTGAGTGCTTCAGGGTGACTGAAGAAAGGTTGATTACAGTGTTGGTAGGAAGTTTTGGATTGACGGTAGAGTTTTTTTTTTAATTTTTCGAATTTTTTGATCTGTTGACCTCGTATTTTTTCAAATTCTTTGTCTGCGGTGGTACACGGGACATCATGTAAAATTGACCAAAGCTCATGATTTAAGTGCAACGAGAGCTCTTCTTCAAAAGCACGAATAGCTTTGTTAATGTCCGCTAAGAGAAACTGCGTGGCGGCGATTTGTTCCCGAAGCAAAGCGTAGCTGGTGTGGTTATAGATACGGAGAGCTTTTTGTGAAACAAAATGATGGTTGAATTTTACACAATTTGGGATTACCTGATTATCCCGGCAGCATTTTAGGAAAGTTAGATGATTTAATTGTCTCAATAACTTCAACTTCATTTTACAGTATTGGTAGGCCTTCCGTGCGATGGCATTTCCGTTGATGATGGTAATTCTCGTAGACAGGTTTATATGTTGGTTATGCATTACTAAATCACTTAAGGAATTGCCAATGACCAAGAACATCTACTTAGCCCGCTAGGGGGTACCATCAGGACTTTTAGGAGAACAATAGCTTCATCACTTCATTCTCAGTTACTGTGTTGTAGTGTCTACGTGCACGTGCCTTTTTTGTAAGTTCCTTTTGAAGATGGCAAGATGACGTTGCCGAAATATCGGAAATATTTATTAAAGTGTAATTTAATTTATATTTTTATCTACGTTGTCAATTCCTTAAGTGATTTAGTAATACTGTGTGTGTGTGTGTATATATATATATATATATATATATATATGGATATTTTTATTTTTTTTTTCAGAGATTACACCGCTAGGGTCAGTTGTTGATCAAGTTATAGTAGTTCTAATTTGATCAACAAATTAGTGTTGATCAAATTAAAATTAAATTAAAATGCAGTATTTATAATGTCATTGCCATTGTGAATACTGCATTTTGGATGTCAAAAAATGTTGGACTTCAGTCTTTAGTGGAATTAGGACTAAAAGCTGTTCATTTTTGCAAAGAATTTCAAAAATTTGACATCAGAAGTTGCTAGGCCTGGGTACTTGGGAGGAGACTTATACATGATCTATAAAGAAACCTGGAGTTCTTGACTAATTTTTCCCTTTCCTTTTGGGCTCTCTGTTATTGGATGTGTATTTGGATGCTGACTGTACAAGAATGGGTTGGTAATTTAGTATATAACCAACCAGATGGTATTCCATATTTACTGAAACTTAAAATACATTATATTATGATGGTGCATCATAATTGGATATGGTAACTGAGATGCTGCCTTGTTATACAAGATCCTCTACTGTCTCTGTGATAGAACTAGAGTAAACAGTAAAACTCCTGCAACAATATCAGCAGAATTGAACATTGACAATCAAAGCAAGACACTTCAATGAAGAAAAAAAAGAGAAGTTTGAACAATCAGCAGGTTTACAGAAATACCAAATCAACATAATTGGTGTTTCTGAATTTCTTGAATTAGAGTCAGCTTCAAGTAGAGTGGTGTTGTCTCAAAATGTGAAATTGTTCAGTGAGATTTTTATGTCTTGGTCCCATAGAATGTAAGAGAAGTGAGTCTAGGCTGCTGATCTCTAGTATCCATCCTATTGGCCTTGAATTTGAAATCCACTTTAGTACAGATATTTTTTAATGTCTAGGTGTTAGATGATTTTCATCACCCCTTCTCAGTAATATCATTGCTATATCCTTACAAACTTTTGTGTATGGAATTTAAATAGAATTTTTCAGGTTTTTAGAGAGGAAAGTTAGCAAAGAAAAAGGAAAAGCTTTTTTTTTTTTTTCCTAGTTCTTGCTGGAGATCTAAATTGCAAAGTAGGAAAGGAATCTGGAGACTTGTAGAAATTTTTGTAGAAATTTTGAAAATAGCTGGACTAATAATAATAACTACTTGTTAGATTTCCACTCAGGATATGGAATACTTGTTACTAACAGCATGTTTCAATATAAAAAGTGCATAAATTCACATGGAGTGTTCTTGTAGAATGTGTTGACAATACAGTCATATTTTGAATCAGAAAGGAATCAGTTGTATGCTTGACTCTACATTTCAGATTGTGAACCCAAATACTGGTAGAAAGTGAAAGAGGTTGAAAACAAAAATCAAGCCTTAGAGAATGAGTGGAAAAATATGAAGAAATTCCATAGCATAGTTGGAAGAATAATGGAGACATTCACCCTTCAATTGGGAAAGACCAAAGTTGATTCTTATCATAGCTAGAGGAATCTTTATATCGTGAATACAGACAAACTGGCCAGAGAACACATGTAATTAATAGACAAAAATACAATTACTGGGCAGTAGATAATGTAGTGTGTTGATGAATGGTAGATTATTGTCCTCCATGATTAGCCCTAGAACCACATGAAGGTATCAAGTAAAATTAATAATAAATAATAAAACCCTAAAATATGAAAGTGTATAGTGAACTTATCTACACATACACACAGAAAAATATAATCCCATAAATAAATTAAAAGAAGCAGTCTATGAAAAGGAGAAATACAATGTTCCTGGCTAATAAGTAGCATTGATAATATGGAGAAAAGGTAATTTATATGTCGAAATAGCTAAACGTTATTCATTTGGGGGGGGGGGGGGGCTTTGAGAGACTCCAGATATTCAGCCGGAGGAACTTAGTGAAGGTGAACTTATCGACATAAATGAAGGGGTTGTTGATGGGTTGTAAATGATATAGATATTATGAAAGTAGCAGTGTTATGGAGATCACCAAGAAATTTGAAATGAGTTTCACAAAAGAACTGGATAAAGATATGTAGAATAATCATTCAAGTGTGTATATCTGGAATAATTACTGTGGGATGGGGGATCAGTTACTGCAGTATATTAAATGTGAGTAATTGCATAAAGTGCAAGCTTTGCTGCTAGCTCTTAAAGCATGCAATTGTAAACATTCAAGCATCATGGCAGGAAGTAACATCGAGTGGTATGTGTGCAGTATGGCAGAAACTTTAACAACACTGTGCAAATAACTTCAGGATTCAAATTTTAAAAAAAAATGGAGTCATAGAAGAAATAGATGACTATGGAATTATTGACATGCCACCATTTGAGAGACTCTAGATATGCAGCCAGAGAAACTTAGTGAGGGTGAACTAATCGACATAAAAGAAAAAGGTGGTTGTGATGAAAAGAATGAAGCTGTCCCAGAGAAAGTGATGCAGGCAAAAAACTTCACATTAAAGAAACTATCAGAGATATTTCACAACAATGAAAGTGCAAACAATAAAATCTTGGATGCTAATCCAAACTTAGAAAGGCCAATTCACCAAGGCATAGAAAAAATGCTTACTCTGTATCATAAGTTATACGAAGAGAAGAAGGCAAGCACTGTTCAAATTGCTCTTGATAAAGACTTTAATTCTCAATATTTCTAATGTTATAATTCTATAATATAATTATATTATTATAAATATTGACTGTTAAATTATTTAAGGAATTTACAACGTATACTGGAATATTAATTAAAAGAAACTTTAATAAATACCTCCTATATTTCGGCAATGTTGCATTGCCATCTTCATGGGAGCATACAACCATGTAAGTGTGAAACATTAGTGAAACATGGCTGACAGAAGATGACACAGCTAGTGGGATTGAATGTGAGGGGTATGGTGTGTTCAGGAGAGACAGGGAGATTAAAATTGGAGGAGGTGTGTTATTGATGATAGCGGATGAGCTACAGCCAAGGAGAATAGAAGTGGAACCACTGGATAGAGATAAGAGCACATTTGAGGCTATTTGGTGTGAGATTGAAACTAGCAGAACAAAATATACAGTTGGGTGCTGCTATAGACCAGGTGATGGAATAGATGGTGGAGATAGTATGCATAAGCAAATAGAAGAAATGAGTGGAAGGAGGGTAATTATTATGGGAGATTTCAACTATGGTAACATTGATTGGAAGGAGGAGAGGACACATGGGAGGAAGGAATTGGATTTTATGTGATTATTAAGGGATAACTATCTGCGACAGCATGTAATGGAAAATACTAGGGGGTCAGAGAGTGCTTGACCTAGTAATTGCATCTGAGAATTTGGCTGTATGACCACGTTGCCACCAATTGGTGAGAGTGATCATAGGGTCTTGACTTGGGAGGTGGCTAAAGGTGTGGAATTTACAATTAAGACAGGGTACATGTGGAATTATCGGGCTGCTAAGTATGACCAGCTTAGGAGATTGATTGGAACAGTGCCATGGCATGTAAAACTGCAAGGGCTAGAAGTTGACAGTGCATGGGAGGCGGTTAAGAAGTATTTGCATGAAGCAATGGCTGACTGTATACCTAGAGAGTCCGAATAATAAATCAAGTAGGAGTTAAATGGATGAATAACACCATTAAGCTTAAGCTGAAAAAAAAGAAACAACTATGGAGGGAATTTAAGGAGAAAGGTAACCGGCAGACACATGAACGGTATAAAGCCCAGGCCAGAAGGGTAACGAGTGTGGTAAGAAAAGCAAAAAAGGATTACGAAAGAACATTGGCAATGCAGGCTAAAGACAATCCTAAACAGTTTTTTCTATATGTTGCAAGTAGAAGAAAAAATGTATATGGCAGAATGATTTTAAAGAATGCCAATGGTAGGGAGGTAACTGAATCAGTTGATATAGTTGAATTACTGAGTGAGCATTTTGCAAGAGTATATCATCCAGGTGGTACATTGCAGAAATGAATGAACTAAAAGTTTATACGGGAATTGTGGTGAATGAGGTGGAGGTGAGTAGTCTATTACAAAACCTCAATGTCAATACATCTGCGGGATTGGATGGTATACCAGCTCGTGTCATACGTGAAGCGGCTAAAGAATTGTCAGTACCCTTAACCATTCTGTTTAATCTGAGTCTCGGGTCTGGGTTAGTCCTGAGGGGGTGGAAAGAGGGGAAAATAGTTCCACTGCATAAAGGAGGGTCCAAGACTGCTGTTGTAAATTACCGACCGATTAGCATATCAGGAATCGTTGTCAAGGTCTTGGAGAAACTAGTCAAGAGAAGAATACAGGATTGGATAGATGAAAATGGGATAGGGGACAACATGGTTTTGTGAAGGGTAGATCATGCCTCAGTAATTTGCTCACGTTTTATAACACAGTAACGACTGAACTGGATAAGGGTAATGGGTTTTCAGTGATTCTACTGGACCTTGCCAAGGCCTTTGATAGGATACCACATGGAATTCTAATCAGTAAACTGGAGCAGATGGCGATGGATATAGGGTTGGTGAGATGGACAGAGGGTGGTTGATGGAGAGATACCAGAGAGTGGTTTATTCAGGAGCGGAGTACAAAAGATGGCTTGTGACTAGTGGTGTGCTGCAGGGTTCTGTTCTTGGACCACTACTTTTCAATTTGTTCATTAACGATATAGGAAAGGATCTGAGAGGAAGTGTTCACTTGTTTGCTAATGATGCAAAGTTGGGTAGAGCAATTGTGAGTGCACAGGATGTCAAAATTTTGCTGAATGATTTGGATAGTTTGGAGGACTGGGCTAGGAAAAATGGATGTCAATTTAATGTGGCAAAGTGTAAGGTTATGCATTTTGGAGTGAATAGATTAGCAGCAGTATATCACATTGGTGGAACCGTACTCCAGGAGATTGATGAGGCCAGGGATTTGGGAGTGTTGGTGGATAGGGAGTTGAAGTGGGGGTGGGGGGGGGGCACATTGCAAAAGTGGCTAAAACAGCTCATCAAATCACTTGGTTACTGAAAAATACTTTAATGAGCAGAGACAAACAAGTTATTGTTCCTCTATATCGAGCCCTGATAAGACCCCATCTGGACTACTGTTCCCAGATATGGGCGCCAGGATTTCTTCTTCTTGATGGGAGGAGGTGGAGAGGATCCAGAGACGAGTGACCAAGATGGTGGCAGGTCTGTGGAATGAACCTTATGAGAACAAATTGAAGATTTGTGGGTTGCAAAAAAATTGGTCAATAAGCAGAAGAGGGGTGATATGATTGAGACATTCAAATTACTGAAGGGTTTCTATAAGATTAATCCAGAAGATATTTTTGAGAACAGGACTGGTGGCGGGAGGACTATGGGCCATACATGGAAGCTGGGCAAAAATGTGGTTAACAGGGGAGTTTGAGCTAGGGTCTTTACTTGGAGAGTGGCAAATGAGTGGAATAAGCTGCCAGAGTCTGTTGTGGATGCTATGACCATGAATGAGTTTAAGGTGGGTATGATAGATACTGTGTGAAAGATGAATAGTTGTTCTTGACATGATGTTAGGACCTCCCTCGATGAGTCTGTCGACTCCTTGGAGTTGCCCGTAATAATAATAATAATAATGTAAGCACTACAAAAAGCAAATGAAGCAGAAGAGAGAAAATTACTGTTGTTCCTAGAGTCCTAAAGGTGCCTCCTAGTAAACTATATTGGGTTGTCTTGGCTGTTGTGTTGAAGTACTCAAGATGCAAGCTTCCCTAATTTGGGGCAGTCTCATGCACACAAATTTTTTGAGGTTTGGAAAGTTTTTTAGAGCTGAGGCTGATTCCATGAACAATCTTTCATATTTAAATTTGCTGCAGTGTATTAAATTGGTATTACAATTTTTTTTTTTTTTAATTTCCCTATACATTTGTAACCAACAAAAATTTTCCCATTGATTATTATGATTGTTTTGCATGGTTTCAGCTTGCACTATCATGTTAACAATCCCACACTGCCGGGAAAAGTGAGACCTGTATTAAATGAAGAAACATGTCATATAGCAGTAGAAAATATCCAGGAGGAATGCTATCAGAAACATATTTTTCTGTCTCAAACCTTTGGGGTAGAAAAAGCCATCAAAAATCTGAAATGTGAAAGCTAGTTGGATTAGATACTATTTGACCTAAAATGTGCCAGTAGTATGAAAGTTTTACAATGGCTCCAATGCATAATTCAGAAGACTTCATCAAAAGGTTGAATCCAAGATTACTGGAATACGACTCTCTGTAATGATTTAAAAAGGTGGTGAGGGAGTAAAAGTAAATCAAAGGAATTTCTGTACTAGACTGCATTAAGAAAGATTTATGTATGCATACCGAGAAAAGGCTAAAATATTGATTAAATTTTCCCACACACAGCATTTGTTTGCTGTAGGCTTCTCTACCTTATGCATGTGTAGGAATATAGGAAAAAAAAAAAAGGATTAAATCACACATTACATAAGAAAGGAATATAAGATTAACCACATAGTTCATGATGAGTATCTCATTACATCAGAGTGAATGCACAAAAAAGAGAATGGACCATTACATGAAGCAAGAGAGGAATGAACAGAGCTTTACAGAGTGCTTTTGTTCTGTCTCTCTGTGCCAGTCACAGAGTACTATTAGGAACTGGGAACCTAGTCATCAACATAGTTAAAAACAAACATATCCAGAGAATAAAGAATTGCAAATCTCATTACAATGATGTAAAAAAGTGTATGGTACAGAGAAGGTTTATAAAGAGAGATTAATAATTAAAATTAAGATATTTGCATACAAAATTGTATACTGAGATATATACAATAAATAGAAAGCGTATATATATATGTGTGTGTGTGTATACAGTAATACCCCACTTTATGATACTTCACTTTACAATGATCTGCTTATACAATGGTTTTAAGTTATAACCATTGCTCATTTATATGATGTTACTGAATCAACCAATATTCAGTTTTTGTGAGCTGTTTATTGATGGTGTTGCTTGCTACATCTCTCTGCTTTTTGCTATGAATTATAAACTGCTTATAACAATTATTTAATTTTATTATTGTTAATAATAATTGTAAATAAAATAATTGAAGTAAAAGTATTAAATGTATCAAGGATGAATTTAATACTTTGCTTCATTGTTGATTAAAACCTATGGAGTTCATCACTAGAAGAATAATTAATAGTAATTGATTTATTCAGAACCAAACTTAAGATTCATTTGCTTATACTAAGCAGAATTGTTAGATCTACTATTTATCAAATGATTTGACAATACTTAATCTGAAATATTAACTTTCATTTATGCATAATAGGGAAAAGCTGCAAGACTATCTGTTTCGAATGAAAAATTCAGATTGTTCGTTCTGTATGCATGAAGGTGGAGAAGTGGATGTTAGGTAAAATTATTTTTCAGTTTTGCTCAAAAACACTGAAATGTGTAAACAAAAAAACTCATACTTTTTAATGGCTTCTTTGCTTGTAACTGTTAGAATAAGGAAAATGCAGTTTACAGATAAGTTCTAGGTTCGATTTCTATCGACGATGTGAGGAGCTCAAGGATCTTCCTCAGCCATAGCCAAGTTAGCCGGTCTCGGGCGTGGACAGCAGAGTTTTTCTATCAGTTTATGTGGGGTTTATTCATCCTGCAAGCAGGAAAACCAGCCCTGTAAACACACAAGGATACATACAATCATGTGTATTGCCCTTAGGGGATGCAGCAACACGAGTAGTGAACTGGCTGCATTAATATGCCAGTAACTCCTCAATAGGAGGGGACTCAACTCGTCCTAGGATGGATGAGAAGGATAGGATAGTTGTAGAAAGCTATAAACTTACATTGCTGATCCTTCACCAGACATTTTTAAGGGGCATAAATTATCTACAAGTAATCTTTCATTACTTGCAAGAGTTATGCTCCTTCCATTCACAGCAAATTATGATTTTGCAAATTTGGAACTTTATAACCAATCTTCATCAGAAGGTATTATTATTAACCTTCTACCAGAAAGCTTGAAACCTGCAAAAGTGTCATTGGACTGAACACCACAAATTACCTAAATTCATATTTATACCTTGATAATACGTATAACTACTACCAGATGTTTAAGGTCATTTTATAAGAGCGAAACTAGAGTGTTTTCCCAACAAAAGAAAGTATTCCACAATCTGATTGACTCAGTGCTGAAAAAGAAAGTGGAGATGCAAAAAAGAAAAGCAGGTGATCCCATGCACCAAACCAGAATAAATAACGAGATTCACCACATTACATATAAGTTATCATATGTATGTTCATTCATAGTATCTTCTCCTTTTTTTTAAAATTTTTTTTTTATTCATCATCATCATCATCAAATTCCTGCCATGTACCCTCAAGGGGTGTACAGGATATGATAGTACTACATGAAAAAAAAAATTACATCATTATTAATTTCCTATCTACAATTTTCCTCCAAATCAGTCTGTTACTTGTCAAGACTCCAACATTATCAGATCTTATATTTCTATCGTCTAAAGCACTTTGTACCGTATCAATCCACCTATATCTTGGTCTTCCTCTGGGTTGTTTTGCTGCCAACCTGGCAGAGAACACTTGTTTTGCTAATCTTTCCTTGCCCATTCTGTTTAAGTGACCATACCACCTGAGATTAGCTCTGCTAACACATTCCTAGATGCTGACAATGTCAAGTTCTTTCCTAATATCCTCGTTTTTAATATGATATTGCCATTGATGCCATCTGTTCACGCCGATAATCTTTCTCAGGACTCTCATATCTGTGGTCTCTAGTCTTTAGTCAAGTGTTTTACTTCTGACCCAGCTCTCAGATCCATAAGTTAAAACTGGTTTGAACACTGTCTTGTATACAGCTAATTTAGTGTTCCGACTAATTTCTCTCTTATTCCATATGAATTTATTCAATTGACTTCCCACCATACCAGCTTTGCTGATTCTGTTGTCTATTTCTATATTTAATTTACCAGCTTCAGTAAAAATCATGCCTAAATAGCTGAAATGTTTTACTTGTTCCACAGGTTCTCCATTCACAACAGAGTTTACATTTTCAATGATTCTGCCTATTTTCATTGTCTTTGTCTTTTTATTGCTGACCTTCATACCATATCTATTACAACAGTTATTCAATTTAGTCAGAGAATCTTGCAGACTTGTAGCGGATTTATTTAGAAGTATAACATCGTCTGCATAAAGCAAAGAGCTGGCATTAACATCTCCAATTTTGATATCATGTTTAATACCACTTTCCTTCATAATGTGATCCATATAGATAATGAATAACAGAGGGGATAATGTACATCCTTGTCTCACACCAGATTTAACATTAAACCATCTTCCTGTACTTCCTTCAATTCTAACTGCTGACTTACAACTCAAATAAAGACTAAGTATTGCTTGATATAATGCCCCATTGACACCATATAACTGCAGCGTATTGAATAGCTTCTCTCTTGGCACCTTCTCATATGCCTTTTCCAAATCGACAAAACTTAAATACAGATCTTTGTTATATTCCCATGCTTTCTCGACTATTTGTTGTAAAGTGAAGATCTGATCCTGACAGCCTCTATTTGGCCTGAATCCAGCTTGTTCTTCACCAAGCTTTTCTTCCACAATTCTTCTCAACCGTTTCTCAAGTATACTTGCATAGATCTTGCCAGGAACACTCAGTAGGGAAATACCTCTGTAATTGTCACATTCAGTTTTATTTCCCTTTTTATATATGGGTACTATGAGAGCTCTACTCCAATCATCGGGAATTCGTCCCTCAGTCCAGGCTTTCTGAACTATGCAGTTCAGCCACTGTAAGACTTTTATACCACCATACTTCAGCATTTCTGGTCGAATATCATCTACTCCTGCCGCCTTTCCACATTTCAAGCCTTTGATGGCTTTTTCTACTTCAAGTATGGATATGTATTCCTGACTGCATGCCTGGGCAGTGTTTTTTACCACTGTGCTGTGATCACTGATTGTTTCATTTAGCAGTTTTTCAAAGTAATTACTCCATACTTCAAGGATGTCTTTTTCTCCCGTTTTCATGTCACCTTTATCATCTGTAACTCCTTTTACAGCACTCTTTCCTCCATTCTTAAGCTTCTTCAACAACCTCCAGAATATTTTGCCACCTTCTTGATATTTATTTTCTATATTCTTGCCAAAGTCCTCCCATGACTTTTGTTTAGCTAGTTTTACACAGTGTTTAGCATTCTTGCATTTGTCTCTATATTCTCTAATAGCACACAAGCTGACTTATTTGCCAGGAACTTTTGATATGCGTTCTTCTTTTCCTTCACTGCCTCTTTAACTTCCTGTGTCCACCAGGGAGTTCTGATTTTTTTATCCTTACAGACAACCTCACCACATGCCTCTCTGGCAGAATCAGTCAATGTTTTCTTCAGAGTTTGCCACTGAATCTCCAAGGTTTGATTCCAGTTCTCAAACTCTTTCATTTTTTCTTCAATAATCTTTGTGTATTTTAGTCTACAGTTCACATCTGAGAGCTGCTGAACTTTTATTCGCTTTTAAACTTTCTTACATGTTATTCTTTTCAATATGAAATTCAGTTTTATCCTGCTCAAGACTAAATAGTGATCACTTCCAATTTCAAATCCTCTGTACACTCTGGTGTCCTGCACCAGGGAGAAAACATCACTATCAACAATAACATAGTCAATGAGACTTTTCTTATTCCTAGCCTCTTCTCTCCATGTGAATTTGTGCACATTTTTATGTTGGAACATGGTGTTAGTAATAAACAGTCCATGTCCTGAGCAGAAATCCAACAGATATTTGCCATTACTATTAGCTTTGCTCTTTTCTCCAAATTTTCCCAAAATATTTTTGTATGTCTCACAATCATTTCCTACTCTGCTATTTAGATTGCCAACAAGGACCAACTTTTCATTTTTCATTGTGTCAGTTGCTTTTTTTAAAGCCTCAAAAAACTCCTCCACGTCTACCTTAGTTGAACCTTCTGTGGGACCATAGGCACAAATAAGTCTCATTGTCCAGTTCCCCATTCTCATATTTGCCCACATTACTCTACTTGAGACTGACTGCCATTCAAGAAGATTAGCCTCGTATTTTGTGTTGAATACTATGGCTACTCCTTCTTTTCCTTGATTGTCATTGTGTGAATATAACATTTTGTATTTATTGCTCAGAAAGATCTCGCCAGCTTTGGTCTTTTTTGTTTCAGTCACCCCTATTATGTCGATCTGGTACTTATCTAATTCCTCAGCTAGCTCCATTTCTTTGCCATTCAGGCTTCTTACGTTGATAGTACCGATCTTTAACTCTGGTGATGTTGAGTTGGGGTTTGTTTTCAGATTTGTTCCAGTAGCTGACTTTTCACTGTTTGCCCTGGTTCCCTGGCGAAAACAACGGGGGCCTTGTTTAACCGGGCGACGCCCCAGCCGGCATGAAATTCTGTCATGTTGTACCATCATTTTTTATTTTGGTCTTTTTGTTTTGGTTTTTTATTCATTCATAACATTTTTAGACAAACACAAATATTTAGCTGTTATATCAAGTAATTAGATAATTAAATGAAAATTTTAATTAACATATCTCATTGAAGAGAGAAAATGTGAAAATTGTACCTAACTATGACAAAAATGAATTAAAAAGAAGGCTATGATGACCAAAGATTTGATGTGTAGGCTGTGTAGAAGGAATGGATGGGAGTTTGAGGGAGATTGGATTTGTATAAGAGGGATGGCCTACACTTGAATGTGTATGATATTGGATGACTTGAAACTAGAGTGTTTTCCAAACAAAAGAAAGTATCCCACAATCTGATTGACTTGAATCCAGTTATTGTTGAGCCCTATGATTGTAATACTAATAACAGTTTTTCATGTGGCAATGAGTTTGAAACCATGTTGTGTGAGGTGGAATATAACAAGATCAAATGCATAGTAGGGTGTTGTTACACACCTGTGGATCAGTTGCTGATGATGAATTGCATCACCAAGTAAAGACAGTGAGTGCGAAAAGAGCAATCGTGAACGGGGAACTTTAATTACCCAAACGTTGATTGGGTAACAATAAAATCTCATGAGAAGAATAGAACTGAATTTATTGAGTTGCTGCGAGTCAACTTTCTGAAGCAGCATGTGACAGAAGGAACTTGAGGTAAAAGAGTGTTAGATTTGATTATAGTGTCAGAGGATGTTTCAGTTAAAGAAACTATTCTGCCTCTGGTTGGTGACAGTGATCATGCACTACTCACTTGGGAAGTTTATGAATGTTCTATTCAGGAACGGTTACATGCTAACTACAAAGCAGCAAATTATAACCAACTGAGGAGTATACTGAGTTCAGCACAATGGTAACTGTTGCTGAATGGAGGAATATCAACGGTGCATGGGAAGCATTTAAAAAATACTTAAATAATGCAACAGCAGAATGTGTCCTGAGAGTTTGAAGAAAAAATAGGATAGAAGTCATTTTTACTTGGCTATGCTACTAATTATATATTGGCCTTTATCCTTTATCCAAGTGTAAGCAAACAAGTTTGTGCCCGAAGTACTTTCAGGACTGGGGCAACTCGTGGTAAAGGTGGTATAAGTTCTCATCACTTTCCTTAGTATCTCCCATAATGCAAAGCACATCTCCTTGTAGACATGTATAATGCTATGCATTAAGGCAAGGGCCACTACCCAGACCAGTTTCAACCTTTATTGAGGTCTCATCAGTGGGAGCCAGACTCAGAGGTGGTGATACTGAGGTGGAAGTAATGGAGAAGTTATATTTACCTATACGAGTTGCCAAAGGGTGTCACACCCTATTGTTAAAATTCTCTGGATTAGAGATAAGACTATGGAAGTTTTTTCACTTGGCTCTGCTACTAATGTTATATTGGGTTTTATCCTTTATCCAAGTGTAAGCAAAGTTTGTGCCTGAAGTACTTTCAGGACTGGAGCAACTCGTGTATAATACATTACTGGAGTTTTGCTTTATTGGAGATACTAAGGAAAGTGATGAGAACTTATATCACTTTTGGCACGAGTTGCCCCAGTCCTGAAAGTACTTCAGGCGCAAACTTTGTTTGCTTACACTTGGATAAAGGATAAAACCCAATATATAATTCGAGTAGAAGTCAAATGAATGTGTAATCTTATCAAGCAAGAGATTCGTTAAAAAAAATAAAAAAAAAAAAAAGGATGATGTGAAAGGAATATCGTATGCATAAGGATGATGTCTGTTATGAAAATTATAAGTGACAGGCCTGAAGAGTCGCAACTGTTGTATGGAAAGCTAAGTCTGAGTATGAAAAGAAACCGGCTCTGCAAGGTAAAGATAACCCCCCAGAGAATTCTATCGATATACTGCAAGTAAAAGAAAGAATGAATATGAAAGAATAACTCTACTGGATGCAGATGGTGTTGAGGGTGACAGATTCAGAAGAGGTTGTTCAGCTGAGTGCCCATTTTGCTAAAACCTATCAACCTGGTGTATGCAACATTGAGCTCACTGCTACCTCTTCACTGGATGAAGAAACTCAGGTGTATGAGGAGGAGAAAGTATTAGAGCTGTTGCACAAACTGAACAGGAATTCAGCAATTTAGCACCTGTGCTGATATCCAATCAGCATAGGTGCTAAATTGTGTTCAGCTGAACTGGCTTTTCCTTTTAACCAGGCTATATAATTTGAGTCTCAGAAAAGGGAAGTTTGCATAGGCGTGGAAAGAACATATGGTAATCTCATTGCACAAGGGTAGTGAAAAGAAATATCCAACTGTCGACCAATCAGTATCTTAGGAGTGGCGGTAAAGATTTTGTTAAAATTGGTTAGAGCTCACATTCAGAAATGGGGTTCAGGTTTTCAACAGAAAAAAGTGTCTGTGTACACTTCTGTCGAAAATGCACTTTTCATCCAGATCCTGAATTAAGAATGGGACAAACTGTTATTCCAGTAGGTACAGAAGCCAAGTTCTTGGGAATCTTTGACATTCCTTGCACACGTTCGTCAACTAAGAGAAAAGTGCAATAGAGCATTGAACCCCCTTTGCATTCTATCCTCTACTTAGTGGGGTGCTTTTCAATATTCATTGCTCTGTCTTTATTGTGCACTTATACATTCAAAGCTGGATTATGGGGGTAAAGTCTATGGTTCTGCTAGACAGAGTAACCTGCAATAGTTGAATCTTATTCATCATCAAGGTATACGGATAGTTATTGGTGCCTTTTGCACATCACCCACTCGAAGTATGTTGAAGCAAATGAACCAGCTCAATCACTTAGATGAAAACAGTTGTATCTTAATTATACCTTACATGGACCTAGTCTCTTTTCTCTGTGTTGGGAAGCTCAATATCACACACTTCAGACTGCCATATGTCCTTTTGGTATGTGTGTGTGTGTGTGAAAGAGAATATGCAAGTTGTTGGCATGAATGTTGAACCAAACATCCCTCCATGGACATCCCAAATGACAATCCTCCATGGCAGGTTTGCACTCCATCCTGTGACCTCTCACTTTGTCAACTATAAAATTCTCATAATATATCATCTGTCTACCTGAAATTGTTTAATGCACACACAGAGCAACTTACTCTGATTTCTTGCCCATCTATACTGATGGTTCAAGAACTGATAGCTCTGTTGGCTGTGCTGCTGTGTTTCCTGACATTATTACTCCATCCAGATTCCACCTGAAGCAGCAATTATACAGCAGAGTTGCATATAAAAGAAAAGTGATACCAAAAGTGTGCAATTCATACAGACTCATTGAGCTCTTTACAGGCTATCTTCTCTTCTATATATAATCCACATCCAGTGCATAAGGCGTCACACCTGTTGTACAAAATGAAAATCTTTAATTTTGATATTCAGTTGTGCTGGATTCTCAGCCACATTGGAATTAAGGGAAATGAGACTGCAGATGCTAAATCAGCCTCAAACTTTCCATTTACTGTTTGACATTACTATATACAGACTACAGACTATTTGTAATATCAAAGCTAATTGCTCAATGGCAGTCATCATGGTAGAAAGCATTGACAAACAAATTATATGACATTAAGCCTGAAATTAAGCATTGCCATTCTAGTCAGTGTATACAGAGAAGAGTGGAAGTTGTTCTTGCTAGTGTTGTGACGGAAAAAGAGCTGACTCGCTATCCGTAAGCCAATGTGTTTCCGACACAACACAGAGACAATGAAAACCTAAGGATAAGGATATGCTTATGCCTCCAAGAACAGGGCTAAGGGAGTACTGTATATATTCACTCAAAGGTATATCAACTCGACTGAGATTAGTAATATTAAATAAGCTAAGGAAATCTGTGTTTAGAACTAATATTGTCCTTGTAAAATAAGCAAAGGAAAACTGTGTTTCAGGACCAAAATTGTGGTTATTAAATGTGCTTAAGAGATCTATGTTTTAGAACCATGTTAAAACAGTTCAGAGTTAAGGTGACCAATCGGCCGTAACTAAGTATATAACGTAGTCAATGAGAGAGGGCGCTTGCTAGAGGATGCTACCAGACAACAATGACAACGACTGTTGACTATTTATGTGCTGCTGTAACTTTTGACTGTGTATGTGTTGCTGTGACCTCTGCAGTAATTTTGTTTATATGTAGATGCTGCATTGTGGAACTTTATTTTTGTGCATGCATATTGTTTACTAATTTCTATTTGACTGTATATGTGCTTCTGTAACCTTTGTTGTAATTTTGTTTATATGTATATGCTGCAGTTAGATAGGGTGAACGGCCCCGCCTATTCCCTATACGGGAACAAATAGGCATTAGCTGGTTTTTTTTTTTTTTTTTTTGTATATGCTGCAATGCTCAGCTTGGTTTTTGTACATGCATATTGTTTATAATTTTTCTTTGTTTATGTATAGCTGTAGCCTTTTGACTTTGTGTATTGCTGTAACCTTTACTATTGCACAGTATGATGTTGTTGTTTTTTGCCAATAAACTATAAACTAACCAACCAACCAGCATTCAGAAATGGGTTGATAGAGACCCTCTACTTTGCAATGAACATCATGGGTTTTCTAAGGGAAGGTCATTTTTTAACAACTTGCTCACAATCTATAATAATGTTACCATTGAACTAGACAAAGAGAATGAATACACCGTGATACTTTTGACAGAATACTGCATGGAAGACTTGCATAAATTGGAGAATATGGGTTTGGATTATAAAATATTAATGTGGATAAGAGGATGGCTGACTCACAGATATCAAAAAGTGGTATAGAGGGGATGTGAGGCTGCAAAATTTAAGGTAACCAGTGATGTACCACAAGGATTAGTCCTTGGTCCACTGTTATTCAGTCTGTACATTAATGACATTGGGAAGGATTTGATAGGCAACATACAGCTATTTGCTGATGATGCAAAGATAGGCAGGGTAATCAGGAATGTAGCTGATATGGACTACTCTCAGAATGATTTGAATAGGCTGAAACTATGAGCATGTGAAAATGGATGTCAGTAAATGTAAAATAATGCACTTTGGTGTGATTAGATATCCAATGTTGTATTGTATTGTATTGTGTTGGTGTCATGCTGTATTGTATCAGGCTAGGGATCCTGAAGTGTTAGTAGATACGAAGTTGAAGTTCAGGGGACTATGTAGTAAAGATTGCAAATACAACTGAAAAGATAATTGCAGTTCTGAAATGAAATTTGACATGTAAAGATGATGAATGTCATTTTGCCTCCTTACAAGGCCGTGTTAAGACCTCACTTGGACTGTTGTGCACAGGTCTGGTTTACTGGTTTCCATTGTGATTCTGATACAGTGGAGAGAGAGAGAGAGAGAGAGAGAGAGAGAGCAATGGAGAGTTAAAAATGATATCAGGATCGTGGAATACTGATCATGAAGACATTGAGAATTTGTGGACTGAAGATACTAGCAAACAGGAGAAAGGGGAGGGTATGATTGAGACAAACTTCTCTAAGGATCATACAGGACTTCAATTGATGGAAATTTTTATTTTATAAAGGTGGACAAAGGACAAGAGGGCATATTTGGAAGCTTAGAATGAATACTGGTAAGAAAGGGATGAGATCTAGATTTTTTCTCTCATAGAGTGGTGCATGATTAGAATGGATTGCTATTGGATGTTGTCTATTCAAGAACAAGTGTGATAGCTGCTGTGTGTAGTATGTGGCCTCCCTCAATGAGTCTCTGACTCCTTGGTGGTCTCTCTTATTAATAATAATAATAACCTCCAGCCATAAGAGCTGTCTAATTATTTCTTAGTCACATTAATTTCCCATTTTAATAACCTGTTAAGGCCATTCTACATATTTTCAACCCTGGAAATAAAAAATGAATTTCATATGTTTGTTCTTTCTGCCCTCCCCCATCTTTATTATATCCTTAAAGTCTGGTTCAGGAGAGTTCAGCAAACTCCTGCATATCTGATGTCTAAACTATGAATGCCAATTAAATCTCCTCACCAGTTCCTGTTGAATAAATTCATCACATTACTAATAATTAATTGATTCTCATAGCCATTATGATAGAATTCTTCTAATCATTTAATGAATCTTCCCTGAATATCTTAAATTCTCAGGGCATTCATTAAAATACTAGGATGCGTAAAATTTTGAGGTATGATCTAATCTTGGCCTGACCAGAAACATAACCATATCATAAAGTCCTTTCTTCTACAAGTGAATCATCTTTAATTGAACCTACAATCTTCTTACCTGTACTACTTGTTGAACCAGTATGATTCCTGAATTTGAATTCCTTACCAGAATACCTAAATTCTTCTATTTGTTAACTCTTTCTGAAGCATGTCCATTTAACTTATTAATAAGTTAAATGAATAGGCTTCAGAAAGAGACTTATCTTATTGACATTACCTTCTTACCTATTTCCGTGTTGTTGTTGTAATCTTTTAAGAAAATCCTGTAAAGAACTTAAGTCAGTTGAGTACTCTTTACTGCTCTTTACAACACATCCAGCTCCATATCCTCAGCAAGGAGCGAAATTTTATGCTTAATATTTGAACCATTATAATTCATGATTATATTAAGTAACAAGAGCCCTAACATTAAACCCTAGGGCATAGATGGCGAACCTATGGCACGCTTGCCAGAGGTGGCACGTCAGCAATATAGTTGACCATTTTCTTTGTCAAAATAAGTTTACAGTCCAGTTGAAGAAACTGCCACCAGAAGCCCAATCTTGCAAACTTCTATTTAGAACATTTAGAAGCCATCCTCTTCTCATTCATACTGTACACCATCAGCCTTCATTTTGGGTTTGTTATATAGTGATTTTTTGTGATCTGGACCCATAATGAAGAAACATTACCTACTCTTTTTTTTATCTAATATAAACACTGTATTCACTATATCCATGAATTAAATTTACTATGGAAATGGAAAAAGACGACAAATCTTCCATTTTAGATATTCTACTCCTCCACTCATCCCAAGTGAATTAATTCTGTTTATCAAAAACCTCCTTTCACTGGAAGCTACATTCAACATCAATCTGCTCACCATCCCTCACAGAAGACTGGAATTATAGTATGACATGCTCACACTATATGTTCTACATCTTACCAATTACAGCAAGAACTCATAAACATCAAATGATATATGAAACTTAATGGCTTCTCAGAAAGGACCACACAACATCTTTTTGATTCTATTAATCCTAGCTCAGATAACAAGCAAACAATATGTCTGGTCCCTATCTCATACATTTCAGAACCAATTTCCAGAATTCTTAAATGCAATTTAGTGGCTACTTTTCTTCCTGTCAACAAATTATCATGATGGTTCCCATCTTTCTAAGATAAACACTCGCCTCTGGCTTTTCCTTGCTTGTACCAAGTTCCGTATGTAATTCTTGTTGATAAACTTATACATTGGTGATATATAACTGTCAATTTTTAGGGAAAGACTTTAATTAATATAACAGTATATGTTGTCTTTCCCTAAAAATTGACAGTCACGTTCCTTATGATTGTCATTATTCTTTCTTCAGACAAACTGGATGCTCAGTGCAAGAGAATGACAACAATCTTACATCAGGAACAGGAAATTTGAGAAATCTGTCTTGGCACAGCACAGAATAGATCCTATGGGTAGAAATATGATTTCTACCCATGGTAGAAGTCATATTTCCATATACAAGTATGAAAATGTGTATCAACATATTAAAATCTCTGGATGAGAGAGAATTAAAGCAAGTTTTTTTTCAGTAGATTACCAAGAGACTATATACTTATAGATTGGACTGTTGTATAATTTGTTATATTTAGCATTATTTTCTCTTTTTTTAGAAAAAAACTTTGGTATTGTTAGTGGAGTGGAGGAATAGGAAAAAGTATTAATTATTTCAAAGATTTTTTTTTTAATTTGATTTTTTTATAAATTTAACTTTCAGAGGAGTATATTGTGCATTAGCTGTGGCCAGGCTAACTAATATTATTACACCTGAACTTTTTGAAGGGACCAGTGAATGGGTTATGAGGTTAGTTTCTATATGTTTTATTAGCTTTGATTTATTTCATATGGTTTGAAAACATAATCTTACTGGAATAATTTAGTGTTAATAACATAAGACTGATATTTTTACTGTTGTGAATATTTTACCTGTTCTATAGTAAAACCTGCTTGTTGATTCCGAAAACTTAATTTTTTGATTTCAGTGAAAGTAACCTACAAAATTCTCATGTCTATCAAATCAATATAAAGAACATTATAAAAAGAGGAGTCAGGTAGGAAGACCCTATCTCACCAAAATTATTTTCTACAGCCCTTGAATATGCTATGAGAAAACATGGCTGACTATTGATGGAGAATACTTATGTAATTTATGATTTGCTGATGATGATGATTACCAAAAGAAAAAGAGCATGTGATTATTGAATTAAATGAAGTAAACTGGAGATAGGCTTACAAATAAATATAGATAAATCAAAAATATGGAAATACTCCAGAACAGAAACAAATTGAAATAAATCAAAGACAGATTGAAATAGAGTTGATATGAATATCTAGGACAAATCATTATAAACAAACATAAACTTGATAGTGAAATTTCAGTGAATAACAGCAGGATGAAAAGTTTTTAACCATTGTAGAAAGAGAGAGATTTAAAGGCAATTTTCTAAACTGCCTAAAAAAAAAAAAAGCTCTACAACCAGTGTATTGTCAGACTCTAGGTAGTGAAACCTAGAATCTGACTAAAAACACTTAGAGAAACTGTAAACAACTCAAAGAAACATGGAAAGTTCCATTTTGAGAATAATCCTTTTATATAAAAAGAATAATATTTAGATAAGGAAGCAAACAAAGGTAATCAACATTTCATTAGTAATAAAAGGCAACAAATGATGCTGGGCAGAATATGTAATGAGAATATCTGTCAGTAGATTGATAAAGAGAACAACAAAATGGACACCAAGATTTGGTAATTGGAAACCAGGTAGACCTAGTAAGATGGGACAATGAGATAACAAGATGTTATAGACATTTATGGTGGAGAGATGCACAAGACTGGCCAAAATGGAAGAAGCATGGAGAGGCATTTGTCCAGCAGTGGACCAAAAAAAGCTGTTAATGATGATGCTAAAGAATATTGGCTACTTTGTGAATGCCTAAAAATGACCTTTGAATCTTGCTCAACAGTCTGGTTGCACAGTGTTTTCTTGTGTTGAACTGTCACTGCATGATACAGAAGTGGTAGCCAAGAATAATCAGCCTGACACTAAGTTCCAAAAAAAATGTTCAGTGCATAATAGCCATATGGAAATTTAAAAATTTTCATATGGCTATTATGAAATGATTCATAATAGCTATAGACAAAGATAAATTGTAAATTATTCGAGTATTGATGGGATAAATTTCCTGTTCTTTCAAGAGCAAAGAGTACATAAAACTTATGTACTCATAAGCAGTTTGAAATAATAATAAAGGGGGTGCTTAAGGGTCAAAGCTGTATAACTGAGAGGAGACCTCCACATAGCCTTTAAAGGAATGCGGAGAACCGACCAGGGCTTCTGACCTAATGTCCAATCCTCACCTTCTCGTGGTGCACCCTGTTGGGTATCTACTTTGATACTAAACGAACGAGGATGGGCTGGCAATTTGGGATTTAGCCGACCAAATTGTATTCTTATTGATTAAACCAAAATAAAAAATGATGGTACAACATGACAAAATTTCATGCCGGCTGGAGCGTCGCCCAGTTAAACAAGGCCCCCGTTGTTTTCGCCAGGGAACCAGGGCGAACAGCGAAAAGTCAGCTACTGGAACAAATCTGAAAACAAACCCCAACTCAACATCACCAGAGTTAAAGATCGGTACTATCAACGTAAGAAGCCTGAATGCCAAAGAAATGGAGCTAGCTGAGGAATTAGATAAGTACCAGATCAACATAATAGGGGTGACTGAAACAAAAAAATACCAAAACTGGTGAAATCTTTCTGAGCAATAAATACAAAATGTTATATTCAGGCAATGACAATCAAGGAAAAGAAGGAGTAGCCATAGTATTCAAAACAAAATACGAGGCTAATCTTCTTGAATGGCAGTCAGTCTCAAGTAGAGTAACGTGGGCAGATATGAGAATGGGGAACTGGACAATGAGACTTATTTGTGCCTATGGTCCCACAGAAGGTTTTACTAAGGTAGAAGTGGAGGAATCTTTTGAGGCTTTAGAAAAAGCAACTGACACAATGAAAAAGGAAAAGTTGGTCCTTGTTGGCAATCTAAATAGCAGAGTAGGAAATGATTGTGAGACATATAAAAATATTCTGGGAAAATTTGGAGAAATGAGCAAAGCTAATATTAATAGCAAATATCTGTTGGATTTCTGCTCAGGACATGGACTGGTTATTACTAACACCATGTTCCAACATAAAAATGTGCACAAATTCACATGGAGAGAAGAGGCTAGGAATAAGAAAAGTCTCATTGACTATGTTATTGTTGATAGTGATGTTTTCTCCCTGGTGCAGGACACCAGAGTGTACAGAGGATTTGAAATTGGAAGTGATCGCTATTTAGTCTTGAGCAGAATAAAATTGAATTTCATATTGAAAAGAATAACATGTAAGAAAGTTTTAAAGCGAATAAAAGTTGAGCAGCTCTCAGATGTGAACTGTAGACTAAAATACAGAAAGATTATTGAAAAGAAAATGAAAGAGTTTGAGAACAGGAATCAAACTTGGAGATTCAGTGGCAAACTCTGAAGAAAACATTGGTTGATTCTGCCATTGAGGCATGTGGTGAGGTTGTGTGCAAGGATAAAAAAAATCAGAACTCCCTGGTGGACACAGGAAGGTAAAGAGGCAGTGAAGGAAATGAAGAAAGCATATCAAAAGTTCCTGTCAAATAAGTCAGCTTGTGTACTATTAGAGAATATAGAGACAAATGCAAGAATGCTAAACACTGTGTAAAACTAGCTAAACAAAAGTCATGGGAGGACTTTGGCAAGAATATAGAAAATAAATATCAAGAAGGTGGCAAAATATTCTGGAGGTTGTTGAAGAAGCTTAGGAATGGAGGAAAGAGTGCTGTAAAAGGAGTTAGAGATGATAAAGGTGACATGAAAACAGGAGAAAAAGATATCCTTGAAGTATGGAGTAATTACTTTGAAAAACTGCTAAATTGAAACAAGCAGTGATGATAGCACAGTGATAAAAAAAACACTGACCAGGCATGCAGTCAGGAATACATATCCGTACTTGAAGTGGAAAAAGCCATCAAAGGCTTGAAATGTGGAAAGGCAGCAGTAGTAGATGATATTCAACCAGAAATGCTGAAGTATGGTGGTATAAAAGTCTTACAGTGGCTGCACTGCATAGTTCAGAAAGCCTGGACAGAGGGACGAATTCCCGATGATTGGAGTAGAGTTCTCATAGTACCCATATATAAAAAGAGAAATAAAACTGAATGTGAGAATTACAGAGGTATTTCCCTACTGAGTGTTCCTGGCAAGATCTATGCAAGTATAATTGAGAAACGGTTGAGAAGAATTGTGGAAGAAAAGCTTGGTGAAGAACAAGCCGGATTCAGGCCAAATAGAGGCTGTCAGGATCAGATCTTCACTTTACAACAAATAGTTGAGAAAGCATGGGAATATAACAAAGATCTGTATTTAAGTTTTGTCGATTTGGAAAAGGCATATGACAAGGTGCCAAGAGAGAAGCTATTCAATACGCTGCAGTTATATGGTGTCAATGGGGCATTATATCAAGCAATACTTAGTCTTTATTTGAGTTGTAAGTCAGCAGTTAGAATTGAAGGAAGTACAGGAAGATGGTTTAATGTTAAATCTGGTGTGAGACAAGGATGTACATTATCCCCTCTGTTATTCATTATCTATATGGATCACATTATGAAGGAATGTGGTATTAAACCTGATATCAAAATTGGAGATGTTAATGTCAGCTCTTTGCTTTATGCAGATGATGTTATACTTCTAAATAAATCCGCTACAAGTCTGCAAGATTCTCTGACTAAATTGAATAGCTGTTGTAACAGATATGATATGAAGGTCAGCAATAAAAAGACAAAGACAATGAAAATAGGCAGAATCATTGAAAATGTAAACTGTGTTGTGAATGGAGAACCTGTGGAACAAGTAAAACATTTCAGCTACTTAGGCACGATTTTTACTGAAGTTGATAAATTAAATATAGAAATAGACAACAGAATCAGCAAAGCTGGTATGGTGGGAAGTCAATTGAATAAATTCATATGGAATAAGAAAGAAATTAGTTGGAACACTAAATTAGCTGTATACAAGTTAGTGTTCAAACCAGTTTTAACTTATGGATCTGAGAGCTGGGTCAGAAGTAAAACACTCGACTAAAGACTAGAGACCGCAGATATGAGAGTCCTGAGAAAGATTATAGCCGCGAACAGATGGCATCAATGGCATTATCATATTAAAAATGAGGATATTAGGAAAGAACTTGGCATTGTCAGCATCCAGGAATGCATTAGCAGAGCTAATCTCAGGTGGTATGGTCACTTAAATAAAATGGGAGAGGAAAGATTAGCAAAACAAGTGTTCTCTGCCAGGTTGGCAGGAAAACGACCCAGAGGAAGACCAAGATATAGGTGGATTGATACGGTACAAAGTGCCTTAGACGATAGAAATATAAGATCTGATAATGTTGGAGTCTTGACAAGTAACAGACTGATTTGGAGGAAAATTGTAGATAGGAAGTTAGTAATGATGTAATTTTTTCATGTAGTACTGTCATATCCTGTACACCCCTTGAGGGTACATGGCAGGAATTTGATGATGATGATGATGAATAATAATAAAGAATGTTGTGGGGAAGATTGCATTTAACCACCTAACCCTAAACAGTTACATAGATGTAACCGTTTAAATGTCCATCTGTGTTGATGTATAAGCACATCCTGGACACTGTGCTGGTTAAAAGGCAATTTTTTTTTGTAGAAGACAACATTCCGGTAATTTGCATCATTGTTAATAAAAATTGTATGCTCGAGCACAAAGTGCTTGAGTGTACTTGTGCTAATCTACCGTCCTATGGCGTCAAGCTAGTAGTGGGAGATATCAACGCGAAGCTGGGGAGAGAGCGTGTGTGGTGCCCTTTAGTGGGTAGTGAGGGCCTACATGAGGAGTGTAATGATAACGGGATCCGACTTGCGAGTTTTGCTGCCGCTACAGGATGCTTTGTAAAGAGCACTGTTTGTGCATAAAGACATCCACAAGTAGACCTGGAGATTGCCGGACGGTAGAACAGCTAACCAAATAGACCATGTATTAGTATATCGACATCACCACAGCTCCATCTCGGATGTGAGAAGTTTCAGAGGAGCAGATGGAGATAGCGACCACTATCTGGTAGCCTACAATTTCAGGCATAGAATTGGTGGTTCAGAAACACGCGTGTCATACCATACAATTGGCATGGGACTTGGACAAGTTGAAAACAGCGGAAGGCAAGCGGGCTTTGCAGTTAGAGTTGCAGAATCGTTTTGGGGAGTTACAGGAGGAATAGGATGATTCGGATGGGATGTGGGACACCATCAAAAATATATGGTCACGTTATCTGCCTCGAGAACCGTGGGAAAGAGAAAGAGGAGGAGAAAAGCATGGTTTAATAGAGTGTGAAGAAGCTGTAGTGAAACGAAGGGAAGCACTATTGAACTATCTAGCAGATAGCAGGAAGAAAGCTGCATATGAGAGGATGAGAAGAGTGATGAATACATGTCTACACAGGGAAAAGCAGAAGTATCTTAATGAGAGAGTGGCTAGTATAGAGAGAAATAGGGTGACGAATAATGGACGGGAGATGTACCGAATGATCAAAGCCATGCGAGGTGCCCAGACACAAGCGGCAACCATAAGCGATGAGAGTGGAAATCTGTTAACAAACGCAAAAGATGCTCTCGCTCGGTGATGTAGATATTTCGCAAACTTGCTGAATGTCAATGCTGGAACGTCAATATCGGAGGATTATACTCCTTATCAAACTGCTGAACCATTTATTGAAGAGCCGACATTTAGTGAGATTACTCGTGCTATCCACATGCTGAAAAATAATAAGGCTCCAGGAGTGGACTGCATACCGGCAGAGCTTTTGAAGAATGGTGGGGATGTCCTGCTGGAGCAGCTGCAATGGCTCATCTTGATGATCTGGTGAGAAGAACAGCTGCCAGACGAGTGGAAGGAGTCGCTGATCATCCCAGTATATAAGAAAGGAGATAAGGCTCAATGTAGCAACTATAGGAGCATCTCACTGCTGTCTACTGGCTACAAGGTGCTGTCTAACATCATGCTAATGCGCCTCACACCATATGCAGAAGAGTGCCTTGGTGAATACCAGATGGGCTTCAGGAGGAACCATTCTACAATAGACCAACTCTTCACGCTGCGCCAAGTTTTTAAAAAGTGCTGGGAATATAATTGGGAAGTTCATAATATTTTCATAGACTTTTCTAAAGCCTATGACTCAATAATATGCCCAAAAAAGAGCTGGGAATTCCTCGAAAACTCTGAAAAATGGTGCAGGTGTGTGTGTAGCTGGTTCGAGAGCAAGAGTGAAAGCAGAAGGTGACCTGTCGGACCCGTTTCAAGTACAGACTGGTGTGATGCAGGGTGATGAGCTTTCTCCGATTTGCTTCAATCTAGTGTTGGAAAAAGTAATTAGAAACGCACAGCAAGTGGCAGGTGGAGTCGACATGGGGTGCAAGTTAGGATTCTTGGCTACGCGGATGACCTGACTGTCATGTCGCATCAATGGGACGATGCAGTGGCATTGGTTACTTACTGCTATTGAGGAAGCTGCAGAAGAGGTTGGCCTAAAGATAAATGCCGAGAAGACAAAATACCTTTTTATGAGTCGCCATGCTGCTCAAGATCCCGAGGGAGCTGCACAGTTTGAGAGGGTGAAGGTATTTGGGTACTTAGGTTCTTTTGTGACAGAAGACAACAAAGTTGAGACTGATCAGAGTCAGGTAAATGCTGCAAATGTGGTCTAATTATCAAGTGCGTCCCCTTTTCGCCTCGCGCTTGCTGTCTTGGACTAAAAAGGTGGGACTATACAAGACTTTGATCAGGCCTGTTCTCCTCTACGGTGCTCTCACGGCGAGACAAGCTGATCACCTGAGAGTATTCAAGAACAAGATGCTACGACGTATTTCTAGAGGGGATCATGGCAGACGGAGTCTGGAGGAGGTGGTCCAATGCTGCCATAAACGTTTTATACAACTCGTCCGATGTCTTGATGGGCCCCAAAAGGACTGTGAGACAAGTGTGGGAGGCCTGATCAGGGAGGCCGCCAGGGAGAAGGAGATGGGCAGATCAGGAGAAGGAAGACCTGCAAGCTGTCGGGCTGGAGACCAGAATGTGGCAGACAGTCGTCGCAGAGGACCGTACCCAGTGGCGACATGTGGTGCTTGAGACCAAAAGTCCCCCCGGGCTGACAATGCCTGACTAATGTAAAGTAATGTTAATAAAAATTGCAGTAGATTCAAAGAGTTGTTCTGAGGTCTTGGTTTGTGCAATCGAATCTTACTCTGTATTAGTGACAATATAACTGTCAGTGTGGGAGTTGCTTTGGCTTGTACTACCAAGACCTGAACTCAGCCCATGAGCTCCTATATTCAACTTTTATTAGTGCATTTAAGATTCATTGGCCTGGCAGCTGTTTTGAACTGTTTGATTCTTATCAGAGACCAGGCAGAGACCTATTGGACTTTGTTTGCTAGAATAAGACCTTTGGCTCTTTATTTTTACTAATTGTTTTTCTGTTCTTTAAGTTTTTTTATAGTAGAATTTTTACTATCAACAGCTATTTCAAGTTGTATCTTTTCTAATTTTTTCCCTCAAAAGGCCTGATATCCCCATTGCAGACCACACACATTAGGAAATGTTGGTTTATAGAATAACATCCAGTTATTTTCTGATAATGCAAAGTTGAAGAAAATGAGATCAACAAAAACTGATAAACAGTCCTTGCAGGATGATTTGAACATATCTGAGCAAATTATAATGAATGTCAATTTAATGTTGCAAACTTAATGTTATGCAGTTTGGACTGAGGACATTTCAAGGTGAAATTTGGTATAGGTAGTTAGCGAAGCAGGAAAATTGGGAGTTGATGGTGGATAGAGTAAAATTTTAGGCACCACACTGCTAAGTTTGATTATGATATCACATAACAGCACTGCTGTGGAGGGCACTTACTTGAAGTTATTTTCCCACTTTTAGAAGGCTTTGGTAGTCCACATTGGGATTACTCCGAGCAAATATGATCATCTGGTTTCTGTAGAGTGGGGAAAGAGTTGAAAAGATCCATTACTGGGTAACTAAGATTATGTTCAGATTGAGGATAAGAGATGGTAGACTGCAAAATCTAACTTGTGTAGATGCAAGCGATATTTTGCAGTTTGTGGCAGGTGGAAATTAGAACTCAGGATCAACCCTGGAAGTTGAGTAATGTTTAGGAAGATTGTGAAGTGCAGTTTTTGCAGGTAGACCAAAGGATGGCAATTTACTAAGTAGGCCTTAATGACTGATATGATCAAATGCTCTTGAAATATCAAGAGTAACAGCACATGCATCTCCAAACCTTTCCATAGCATTTGTTCAGTGATGGGTGATGTAGGCAAGAAGTCAGCCATGGATCTAGAGTGGCAGAGTCCCTACTGTGGTCATTGATTTACTGGTAAGCCTCTTAGTAGTGAAGCTGACTGTTGATGACTTTCTTCATTATTTTGTTGAGGATTGAGGTGATGATGATGATCAGTCAGTAATTGGATAGCAGATTCATCTTCCTTTTTTTGGAATAGGTTGGATATATGCTTGCTTTTACACATTGTGTTAAGTGCCACTGTATAATAGGTATTTTGGAACACATTTTGAGTGCTATTGGAAAGATGCAGTCGGGATCAGAAGACTTTTTAGTGCCTAAGTTATTTAGTATTCATCTGACATCTTTTTGTTGAAAAGTCACAGGAGACATAGTGCACTGTTTCTAGTATTGTAGGAGGCAATTTGCCTTGGTCATATATGCAGAATTTGGAGGAGGTGATCTTTATTTTTTGGCTGCTATCTGGATGAGAGAGAGAGATGGAAACAATGGTGAACAGAAGCATCCATTGGCCTTTGCAAGGAACTGAAAGGTATGACTTTTAGGCACAAGGTGAAATTTCTGGTATTGATTTTTATGAAGTCATATTTTGGTTTGCTGATATTTGTTTTACATTTATTGCATGCATCACTGTGGGCTGAGTGTATAGTAGGGTTCTTGTTGCAAGTCACTTGCAGTATGTGAATTTTTTTTTTCAGCTTCTTTAATATCCCTATCCAAGTGTATTTGAAGAGTGAATAGGCTATCAGATATTTGGATTGGTAGTGGTACAATTTGCAATAAGTCAAATTGCATTGAAACAGCTGTAATAAGCAATTTCTACATATCCAGCTTAATCTGTAGTGTTAGAAAAGGGAAACTAGTTGAAATTATGGATGCTGCTATCTAGGAGGATGACACTGTGCTATTTCAATACTGAATTACAGAAAGTTGAGCTTCATGGATAAGAATGTGAAGAGGTCAGTGGTTTTTGAAACTTGGAAAGCGGTAAATGCAGCAGATGAATGTTAGTGAATGGAGCAAGGAAACCTTAAGATAGAGGAGATCAAAAGCAGAGGATTCTTATTTGGCAATTTTTGGTAAGCAGTGTTTGATCTCACCAAGGCAGAGTAGCCATCTTTGTGGCAAAAGGAATCGTGTGTAATTTTGTGTTTGGCATGTGGGATACGCTATCTACTTGGCCAACCAGGCCACACACATGTTGTGTGTGGCCTGGTTGGCCGAGTGGATAGTGTATCTGCTCTCCAGCCAAAAGGCTGTGGATTCGAATCCCACCATGGACATGGATGTTTGTGATTGTCTGTGGAATTACGAGTGGTGGTTGGTGGTAGATGCCATTGGTGTAGTTGCGGTCAGTTGGTGATTGAACGCTGAAGACAGAGTTGTAAAGCAGGTGCCCTCCCTCGATGAGTACTTGGACTCCCTGGAGGTGTCAAATAATAATAATAATTTGGACATTGAAAGTGTGTATGTGTTGGGGGGAGGGACTACCATTGAGTGTTGTCTTTAGTGAATGTGTTCGAGAAGACATAAGAACTCGTCAATACAATTCCCTTAAGTCCTTGGACTCCATAATAATATGAAGTCTTTGCTGTGTTAATATGAATAATTATATATATACAGCAATCCCTCGATTAATGTGTTCTTCAAAACAGGTGCATTAATCAAAAATGCACTAATCAAATATAATAACCTATGGGAAAATGTATAACTTGTTTGACCCTTAATTTTTTTTTATAAAAGAATTAGGGTATGTCTCAGGGACTAGTTAAGAGGAAAAAGCATGAAGCTGAAAGACGATAAAACATATTCAGAATATCAATTTATTATTCTGCTTCTTAACAAAGAATTGAGCTAACGTAGTTTGGCAAGCATTCTGTTTCTTTTTTTCTTACAACTGATGGTATGGCCGTATTGCCTCTTCTGCAAATTTTACTAATTCTCTCTTCACCAGGGAGTCACTAAGAAGTGCTGCTTAAAAACTTCAATTGTACAAAAACTATTTTCAAATTGTTTCTGTGAAACCTCTTTAGGCTTGTCAGTGATTAAATTTTCTTCATATTCTTCAGGATCTTCCTGCTGTATATCTAAATTTAGTAGGTCGGAATCACTCAATTTCTCAGAATGAGATTTAATTAATTAGATTAACTTGAAAAGCCTCTAAAATCATTTGCACAATGTGCTACCAAACGGCTCGCATATTGCTAGCAGTAATTTCATTCGCCTTTGCGACTTTATAACCAGGCTGAGATTTCTCTGATTTTTTTAGAAAAGTCGTGGAAGGCATTCGCTTCCAAAAAAAAAAGGCTGGTTTCATCGACATTAAATATTTGTTGATCACAATAGTCCCCTTCTTACACAATTTTCTTTAAAATCTCTGGATATCTCCTTATCTTCACTTGCAGCTTCGCCTGTGATTAGAACATTATGTAGGCTATTTCTCTTTTTGAAACCCTCAAATCACCCAGCAGTAACGTGGAATTCTTTGTCTTTTCCATCCTTTCTTTCCAGGTTACAAAGAGACAATGCTTTTGATTTAATAAGGCCAGTGTTTAGTGGGATTCGTTTTTGGTTACAATCTTAGATTCATGTAAAAAGAAGTCTCTCTAATTCAATCATTATAATACACCTAAACCTCTTTTTACGTGAATTGGGATATCAAAAAAAAAATTTTATGCGATTTTTATTCACTTTTATGTGACCAACCTAAAGTCTAAGTTAGGAAAAAATCCGTAATTCAAGAAAATTTTGATAATTTTGTAGAATTGCATTCTCATTTCAATTAAGAAAATTATAAATTCTTACGAATTTCATTTATTGGAAATTCTCCAAATTACATAACTGGCTGCACATAAAAAAGCAGTTCTTAGCAGTTTGAATTTGGTGTTTGAGTAGACAACAGTTACCGCATTTTTTAAGTGAAATCAAAATAAAAATCGTGTTATAAAATTAATACTTTTGCCTAGAAATAATAAATGGTAAGCTATACGTAATTTTCAAACTTTCATTTCATTAACTGAAGATTTTAATCCAGCCCTCACATGATGTTGCCGATAACCAAAAAAAAAAAAGGAGAGCCATTTCCTTGGATATAAAAATTCAAATTTTAGATCGTCTTCAAACTGGGGAAGGTGCGAACGGCTGTGAGTAAGCATTTTGGAGTCTGTGAATCAACTGTCAGATCTATAAAGAAAAATGAAGAGGCTATTAGAAAAGCGGTATGTTCTGGCACAAAATCGAGTGCGAAATTATCATCATACACAAGAGATGCTGTTCTAGAAAAGGCCGAAAAAGCTTTAGTGATGTGGATAGAAGCTAATGTAGAAAAAAGAATGCCAGGTGACGGAAATTCCATCAAGCAATCTGCATCCGGGCCCCACGATTTAGTGGGCACAGTCGGTACACATTTGTGGAAATGTATTATATTTCAAATGTGTTTTTTTTTTTTTGTTTTCCTGTGCCAAAGCCATTTGCAGGTAAGAGGTTTTACAATGCGTTTATTTACCTCTGAAAAATATTTTATGGCCCAAAAGGTTTCTTGCACCTGGGCCCCTTCATAGAGAAGGCTGGCCCTGCAGTTAAGGAGCACATGTGCAGATGCTGTACTTCTAAGTAAATCCAGTACAAGTCTGCAAGATTCCCTGACTAAAGTGGATAACTATTGTAATAAATTTGGTATGAAAATCAGCAATAAAAAGACTAAGACGAATAAGGTATAAACATTGAAAACATCAACTGTATTCTTAATGGAGAACATATAGAACAAGTAAAACATTTCAGCTATTTTGGTACCTTTTTTTAATGAAGATGACAAATTAAATATGGAAATAGACAACAGAATTAGTAAAGCTGGTATGGTAGAAAGTCGTCTGAATAAATTTATATGGGAAAAAAGAGAAATTTGTCGAAACACTAAACTGTATGCAAGACAGTTTTAAACTTATGGATCTGAGAATTGGGTGAGAAATAAAACACTTAATCAAAGACTGGAGACTGCAGATATGAGAGTTCTGAGAAAGATTAGGGAGTCAACAGATGTCATCAATGGTATAATCATATTAAAAATGACGATATTACAAAGGAACTTGACATTGTTAGCATTCACTTAAAACGAACAGGAAAGGAAAGATTAACAAAACAAGTGTTCTTTGCCAGGATGATAGGAAAAAGATTCAGAAGAAGAAGACCAAGATCTTGGTGGATTGATAGAGTAAAAAGTATCTTAGAAGATAGAAATATAAGATATCATAATGTTAGAGTCTTCACAGATAACAGATTAATTTGAGTGAAAATTGTCAATCAGTGGTGGTAATATAACTTTTTCATGTAGTATTATCATAATATCCTGTACCACCCCCTGAGGATACATATCAGGAATTTGATGATGATGATGATGACATAATATTAAAAGACAAAGGCACTTAGTCTTTGTCTTAAATTTAACAAAGAACACTTTTTGTGTTTACAACCTTTTAAAGGTTGTAATCCAAACGATATACTGTTGGACACTCACAAAGGGGGAAATGCTGAATAATATGTTATTATTTCATTAAGTTATTACTAATTTTCTATTCAATGATTTCTTTTAAATTAATCATATTTTATCAAATCTCACATTTTGAGTTTCTAAGGCACTGCTAATTGTATCAATCCCCAAGATTTTTCTTTGGCTGTTTCCTTGCCATCCAGTCTTGAAACACCTGTTGTGCTTTCCTTTCTTTTGCCATTTTGTTTAAGTAACCATAGCTCTGCTTTCGTGTTAACAATGATGATATTGGGTTCTTTTTTTTAATATAATTCTGTTATTAATCAGTTTATTCTCTGTATTTTTATTAGAACTGTCATGAGGATATGTAGAATTTTTAGCCAAAAACAAATGTGATTTTAAATGATTGACATTGGGTTTTATTATGGCATAATATTTAGTTATGTAATGGTTCATGTTTACCCCTTCATTGTATTATTTTTTTTCTTCCTACCCCAGAAGCTATTAGCATATGTGACAAAACTAGTCAATATAATCATTTGTAATATTAATACTAATAAAATCCAATGGCAGTTATTTAAAATCAGAACTGTCATATCTGTGGTCTCAAGAGAGAGAGAGAGAGACCACACATCTGTTTTGTTTTCAGCTCAAATCTCAGACTATAAGTTAAAATTGGTTTGAATACTTATATTTTACACTAGCATTCTGGGCTAATTTCTGTCTTATCTTTTTTCTTCTTCCTTTTTCCCTCTTTTGTCAAGGTTTTCTATTCATTTAACTGCAACCGTACAAGGATAAAGTGGTTAGGTCTATGCCTTCCTGTATATCCTATGTCTATAGAAGCGTTGAGTTCTCAAGGCCAGTTTGCCTGCTTGTGGGATGAAAAACTCCAGATAAACTGAGGAGAAAAACCCTGCAGTTCAAGAAAAGATCAGTCTTATTAGGGAAGATCCTGAGCTCCTCATGTTAGAGACAGGAATCAAACCCAGGACACTCCTTTCCAAGACATGTTTAAGTAACCATAGCTTTTTCAAATACATTTCTGTTAGCCACTCAGCTAACAGAAATGTTCCGTGCAGTTAGCCACTCAGCTAACTGCATGGACATTTCTGTCTTATTCCATATACATTTTTCAGTTTTTTCACCCATATTATCTTTTGATGCTGTCACAACAACAGGGGAAAAGGGTTGAAAATAAGAGTACAGTGTGCCAACACAGCTGTTTTCTTTCTTCAGCTTCTTTCTGTAGAAAGACATTTTTCTGTCTCAGTACAAACAAATCCACTGAATACCACATGCAATTAATAAATATAATACATATGCTTCATAGTTTTAGCTTCCTCATCATTAAATTCTAAATAGTTCACTCTAGTTTAGAACTTTCATCCTTGGCTGATTGTGTCATAGCAGTGACACTCCAGTTAGTGATATAATGGAAGTAATATATGCTTCCAAGGAAGCATGCTTTTCCAATATGATTCCTCATAGAGTAGTTAATTCCTTTTTTTTTTTAATATGCAAAAAAAAAAAAAGTTTAACAATTGTGTATTATCTTTCAGAGGTTAAATTAAGAACTTTTGCATTATTTTAATTTGATCATTTCACTAGGATTTTTGTAACTTCCTCTCACAAAAGGTTGAGCCTTATAGTACATCGGTATTGTGAGTAGCCTAAGGATTTTTTTTTTTTTTTTTTTTTTAACCCAAGAAAGTCTGCTTTAGAGACCAAACATCATGGAACTTTTTCTAGCCATTTCAGACCTACAGTAAGTGAGACAGTGGTCCCACGCATGGGCGAAAAAAATTCATCTCAAACCTAAAGACAATCGCAAACATCCATATTGCTTACAGTCAGATTCTAACCTGCAGCCTGATAAGTGAAGAAAGCAGATATGCTAATCACATGGCCGTCCAGGCCAGCAGGTGTTAGTTAGTTAGAATCTAAACATAGTCATGAACTCTTTTTTGCGTCACCAAGGATCAAATATATCCTTAACCATTTATAAGATTCTTGCTCAGGTAGATATCAAGGTTGCATACAAACAGAACTTAATAAACACAAAGCTCACATAGCTTCTGCTAATATCAACTTTGCTGTCTGGCTGACCATAAAGTAAAATGAAAAAGGATTGTGATCATTCACTAAAGCAGTAATTTAAATAGATATTACCAGACTCCAAGGAGTCAGACTCATTGAGGAAAGCCACATATCAGCTATCATTCCTTTCTTGAATTCATTCACACATCGAGAGAGAAGCCATTCCCATCACACATCACTGTATGAAGAAAAATATAGTTCTTACCCTTTTGATTGCATTCATCCTCTTCCCACCTTCATAAAATGAAAAATTCCATCTATTGGTATTCTGTATAACTTTTTTAAAAGTTTATATGTCTCTATCGATCCATTCCCCTCCTTTTTCTCTTGTTTACTATTTTCTGCAGTCCACAAATTTTGAATCTGTTCTCATAATCTACATTCACTATCCTGATATCATCTTTACCATTCTCCTTTACCCACCCCACTATATCTGCATCACGTTGTAAACTACGAAACCCGATCTGCACGTAGCAGTCCATGCAAGGTATAAGGACTTCATAAAGAGGCAAAATGACTTCCATATCCTTGCATGTTCAATGTTTAAGTATTGCAGATATACTCTGAGTTGTATTCACAATCTTTGCTATGTTGTCCCTGAACTTCAGCTTCTTGTTTACTGAAACTCCCAAGATATCTCTAGCCTGATCAGTTTCCTCTAGCATAATCCCACCATGTAATATGCCATTGGATATCTCATCACCAAAGTGTGTAACTTTACATTTAATACCATTGAGCTAACTCCAGCCAATTCAAATCATTTTCTGCAATTAGCATGTCAAGCATTCCTCACTACTCTGCCTATCTTTGCATTATAGCAAATAGTATTCTCTTGTCAAATCTTTCGTAATGTCATTAATGTAAAGACTGAATAACAATGGGCCAAGGACAGAACCCTGGGATACACCACTGTTCCTTAAATCTTGCAGACTAACCCCCCCCCCCAATGTACCATGTTTTGATATGTTATTCAGCAGCCCACTTATACAGACTAATAGTTTATAATCCAATTCCATATCCAAAAGCCTTAGCAAAGTCCAGAGGTATCATTATGGTGTATCCATTCCCCTTGTCTAAGTCAAACAGAACATTATTATGAAATGTCATTAAGTTACTCAAACATGACCTTCCCTTAGTAATCCCATGCTGTTCATTGCAAAGTATGGGTTTTTCTATCAACCCATTTCTGCATGCAAGCTCTTACCCACTTTTCCAAAATCTTCCCCACTAACTACTGACCTATAAGTCTCCAGAGAGACTTATAGGTCAGTAGTTAAGACACATCAGTATATGCACCATCCTTGTGCAGTGGAATTATCATGCATTCTTTCCTCTCCTGGGGAATCTTCCCTGTGCTGAGAATCAAATTACACAGCCAAGTTATAGGCACACCTCATGGGGAGTGTACAGGATATAATGATTGTACTACATGAAAAGGTTACATCATTACTGACTTTTTATTAACAGTTTTTCCATCAAATTAATCTGTTATCTATCAGGAATTCAATATTGTCAATCTTATACCGGTCTTCTGAGACTTTATCTTACCATCTGGCAAAAAAAGCTTGTTTTACTAATTTTCCTTTCTTGTTCTGTTTAAGTGATCATATCATCTGAGGTTAGCTCTGTTCACACATTCCTGAATGCTAACAATGTCAACTTCCTTTCTAATATCCTCATTTTTAATATGATTCTTCCATCGATGACATCTTTTGACTCCCCTAATTTTTCTCAGAACTGTCATACATGTTGTCTCCGTTCTTTGATCAGCTGCTTTATTAAATTGGTTAGAACACTGTCTTGTATATAGCTGGTTTAGCATTTTGACTAGTTTCTCTCTCTTATTACACATAAATTTATTATGTTATTTATTTTATTTTATTGTGTTATGGTAGGAATACCATAACAGTTTTGATGATTCGGTTGTCTAATTCCATATTTAATTTGCACAAATTTAAAAATTTTCCTAAATAGTTGAAATGTTTTACTTGTTCTATTGAGTCTCCATTCAGGATGCAGCTGATGTTTTCATTGTTCCTGCCTATTTTCATAGTCTTCCTTTTCATTGCTGACTTTCATTTCAAATTCATTACAGCAGTTATTCTATTTACTTAAGGAATTCTGAAGACTTGTACTGGATTTATTTAGGGGTATAATATATGCATAGAGTAAAGAGTTGAGATTAGCATCTTAGATTTTAATATCAGGTTTAACTGCCACTTTCCTTCATAATGTAATCCATATATATATATATATATATATTAGGGTTACCAAGTAATTTTATAAGCTTGGTTGTTTAACTCCTAATCCCAAGTATGCAAACAATTAAGTTTGTGCCTGAAACATAGTTTCAAGTCTAAAGATGATACAACACCGGGGCAACTCATTGTAAAGGTGGGTAAAGCTCTGATCACTATTCTTAGTATTTTCCCATAATGTAAAGCACATCTCACTAAAAGATGTATACTGCAATACATTAATGGGTGGGGTCACTACCCAGACCGGTTTCAACCTTTTTTGAGGTCCCCTCAGTGAGTAGCTAGACCCTAAAGATGGTACATCTATATCTCCTCCAGAGATTCTTATTAAAAATAAAAACACCTTGCAGCAACTTCTATAGGTAAAGTTGATAAGGCTCTGTATTACTAAAACCTTGGTATTTAGGGTCTAGCTACTCACTGAGGAGACCTCAAAAAAGGTTGAAACTGGTCTGGGTAGTGACCCCACCCATAATCTATTGCAGTATACATCTTTTAGTGAGATGTGCTTTACATTATGGGAAAATACTAAGAATAGTGATCAGAACTTTACCCACCTTTACAATGAGTTGCCCTGGTGTTGTACCATCTTTAGACTTGAACTATGTTTCAGGCTCAAACTTAATTGTTTGTATACTTGGGATTAGGAGTTAAACAACACAACCAAGCTTATAAAATTACTTGGTAACCCGGTAAATACAGTATCTTGGTAAATACAGTATCTCCAAGTTAAAAAATTAATTACATATATATATATATATATATATATAACAATTTGTAGTATTAACTCGGAATTGGGATATGTTCATATTTATATATACTGACTATAATCGAGACTAGAATAACAATTAAATTTATTCAAAATGCAACATGTTTCATCGGATTGTCTGACTTCTTCAGGCGTGGGAATATAGAAAGCAAATAAATACTATAAGAAACATCGTATCACTATAAAAATGACTATTATAAAATTCAGTTAGCTTTGAATTGTAGCTACAGTCCGTGTTGAAGTTCTATTGTTAGGCAGCTGCGTGCGTCTGATTTCACGAGTGTGCCAATATCGGATAGCAGAGCTGAAAGAGTCCAATAGATTATAGCTAAGGTTATTATTTATGCGATGAGGGTCCATAAAAATTTCCTTAGACTCGACTATGCATCGCTCCACCTCGTCACGGCATATATGAAGGTTTGAAGTTGTTGTCTAGTTAAGCCATGTATATTTCAGTAAACACAAATGATGAAGGCCGTCAACATGAAATAAACTGGACAACAACTTCAAACCTTCATATATGCCGTGATGAGGTGGAGCACCGCATAGTCGAGTCTAAGGAAATTGTTATGGACTCTTATCACATAAATAATAACCTTAGCTATAATCTACAGGACTCTTTCAGCTCTGCTATCCGATATTGGCACACTCATGAAATCAGACGCATGCAACTGCCTAACAATAGAACTTCAACACGGACTGTAGCTACAGTTCAAAGCTAACTGAATTTTATAATAGTCGTTTTTATAGTGATACGATGTTTCTTATAGTGTTTATTTGCTTTCTATGTTCCCACGCCTGAAGAAATCGGACAATCCGATGAAACATGTTGTGTTTTGAATAAATTTAATTGTTACTCTAGTCTCGGTTATAGCCAGTATATATATATATATATATATAGGATGAATAACAGAGGAGAATATACACCCTTGTCTCACATCTGATTTAACACCAAACATCTTCCTATATTCCTTCAATTCTAATTGCTGACTTAATATGAATTATGTATTGTTTGATGTAATGTCCCATTTACACCATATAATTGTAGTATTGTAAACAGCTGTTCTCTTTTTACGTTATCATATGCCTTTCCAGATCTACAAAACCTTAGATGTAGATCCTTGTTATATTCCCATGATTTCTCAACAATTTGTCTTGAAGTGAAAATCTGATCTGACAACCTCTATTTGGCCTGAACCCAGCTTGTTCTTCTCTAACTTGCCCTTCTAGAATTTTTCTCAAGTATTCTTGCATAAATCTTATCAGAAACATTCAGTATGGAAATTCTTTTGTGATACTTGCGTTTGGTTTTATTTCCTTTTTTTTTTTTTTAGATGGGTACTATGAGAGCTCTCCTCCAATCATCTGGAATTTGACCTTCTGAATTATGACTAAAGAAATACATGTAATAACCACAGTAATAAGTTTTAATAGGTAAATATTTCATCCTAAGTATCTTGGGACATCGTCAGTACAGTTAATTCAAACAATACTAGGAATAACAATGTTATTCCTAGTATCGTTTGAATAAACTGTACTGACGATGTCCCAAGATACTTAGGATGAAATAATTACCTATTAAAACTTATCACTGTGGTTATTACGTGTGTTTGTTTAGTCATGAATTCTCCACAGGTTTCATTGTATAATAAAGTCTTCTGAATTATGCAGTGTAACCACCGTAAAACTTTTATATCTCTGTATTTGAGCATTTCTGGTTGAATATCATTTACTCCAGTTGCCTTTCCACATTTCAAGTTTTGGATGGCTTTTCCTACTTCAAGTATTGATATGTACTCCTTAATATTTTCCACTGCTATTCTGTTATTGTTTGTTTCATTTCAAAGTAATTACTTCAGACATCTAGAATATCTTCAGTTTTCATGTCACTTTTATCACTTCTTATTCCTTTTACTGTACTTTTTCCTGTGCATAACGTAGATCTTCTAGTTGTGATTTAGATTCCATTTTATTCCTCTTATGTAAACCTGTAACTTTTTTCATAATCCAATCAGTAACTATGTTGAAAAATCCAGACATACACAACTTTCTCTCACACTGGGTTGGCTAGTGTCTGCATTATAATATTTGATTTGATGAATTGGAACATAAGCCATGAAAATTACTTAATCTTAATATGGATTTTACTTACGTAATTTTTTATTAGCATAGAATTTTTTCCCTGGTGTCATGAGCATCGTCATTATGACTTTCAGATTAAACAGAACATAAACTGGATGATTTAACAGTGAAAATGCATGAACTACACATACATGATATAGTGATATGGTCTAAATACATTAAGGTCCTAATAAAATAACTTTAACAAGAGATCATTAATTAATTTTAAAAAATTATTTCCTGAAGTTGTGATATTATTTCCCATAAAAGGGATAATTTCAGTCCATCACTTCTGTTTAGATTCAGTTGATGAAGGAAGGCTTTACAACTTTCTTTATATAAGCATTCATTGAGATAATTACTTTAATGGAGAACCTTAATCTTCTACAGGATTCGATGTTTGGTTGAGATAACGTGTTTTGCAAGTCCAGATTATTCGGGCTCATGGAATTTAATGTAGTCTAGATGTTCATCACCAATTTACTTCTTTGACAGAAATATGATAACCCACACTGCAAGGAATTTGATACACTGAAAGGGCAGCACTTTATCTTTTGCAAAGCCTAGAAAAGTAGAAATCTTGTTAATAGCATGAAAGAATACTTGTAGGCCAACAGATCTAAGTAGTTTGACTATACCTTCAGAGACACATTTCACATAAGGAATGATAACATGATGGACCACCTCTGTATTACCACCATGATGACAAGGATGATACGGAAACTCTATAACTATCAATGATTTGTTGACATAAGATTCAATAAAGCTATTAACAAGGAAGGTGTGATATATTTCCTGAGAGAGCAGCATTTCATTAGAGCAGAGAGCCCAATGTAACAGTCTTAATGGTGCCAAATTTTTGACAAGTATGATGGTGTGAAAGAATGTGAATATAAAGTCCAGTATTGGTTTTCTTTCTAAAAACTAAAAACAGAAGGCTACCATCTGGTTGTAAAAGGCTGATGAAGTGAAAAGAGGTCTTTAAAAAAAAAAAAAAAAAAATCCTCTTTTAACTCAAGTGAACTGGATATGATGGTGAAAACTGTTGATCTTATTGATCTACTCTTGTTGATCCTACAGATCTACAAGAGTATGTCAATAAATCTTGTAGATCTGTAAGGAAACCATGCCAGACTGCAAAGGATATTAAGTTTAATTAATAATATTTGAGAAATAAAAATTGATCCTTGTGCAAATGTAATGTCATCCAATGTTATAATTTTTGTCTTAAAGTGTATAACTAAATCAATTAAAGATGATACATATGGTTTTTTAATATAGGTGTCAAACATACGAGGGAGGATTTGGTGGGGTGCCAGGAATGGAGGCTCATGGTGGCTACACATTTTGTGGGTTTGCGAGCTTAGTTTTACTAGGAAAAGCACAACTTTGTGATGTTAATAGCCTTTTGGTAGGTATCTAAATCTGTATCTTAATTTTTTTATGGAACTCGCATAAAAAACTTTATTAACATAGAATTTTTGCCTAAGTATCATTGGCATCATCAGTACAAAATCACAGAATGGCAATGAAACGATAATTCTAAAATGCTCCACCTAAGTAGTTAATGTAAGAACTATAAAGGTCAATAATTTCCTAACTTATTTTAAAAAAAGGTGTGTGTGTTGGAGATTATCAACTCTGCTCTCTACTTTATGCAGGTAATGTAATGTACTCCTTAACCAAACCAGTGGAGGTCTGCAGTATTTGATAACTAACTTGAATAACTGTTTTAATAGATTTGGTATGAAGATCAGCAATAACAAGACAAAAACAATGAAAATAGGCAGAAGCATTGAAAATATCAACTGCATTGTGTATGGAGAACCTATAGAACAAGTAAAACATTTCAGCTACTTAGGCACAATTTTTAGTGAAGATGGTAAACTAAATATGGAAATAGACAACAGAATCGATAAAGCTGGTATGGTAGGAAGTTAACTAAATAAATTTATATGGAACAAGAGAAAAATTAGTCAAAACACTAAATTATCTGTATACAAGACAGTGTTCAAACCAATTATAACTTATGGATCTGAGGACTTGATCAACAACTGGAAACCACAAATATGAGAATTCTGAAAAAATTAGGCAGTGAACAGGTGGAATCAATGTCAGTATTGTATTAAAAATCTGCATATTAGGAAGGAATTTAACATTGTTAGCATTCAGGAGTGTGTGAACAAAAGTAATTTAAAAACAAGTGTTTTTTTGCCAGGATGGTAGGAAAAAGACCAAGAAGAAACCCAAGGTATAGTAGATTGATAGAATATAATCATTATATTGGATTGAGGAAAATTGTTGAAAGGAAGTTGGTAAAGATGTAAACTTTACATATAATACTATCATAATAATATCCTGTATTTCTGCTCTCCCTGCTGAGGGCATTTATCAGGAGGAAATGGAGGATCAGAAGCTTGAATTCCAGATGATTGGATTAGAGCTCTGATATTACTAATCTATCCTTCCTATTTTATGCTTGTGGGTATTTTATGTTGACATTTGAAAACCAGATCTGACAGAATATGTTGGTTAATCTTTATTTCTGTAGTATGTGCCATTTGAATATGTTCTTTTGGCCAGTTTGCCTGTTTTGTGGGATGAAAAGCCCAAGTTTCCAGGAGAGAAAATCCTACCAACTCTGTATGTAACGAGTGACTTGTCTTTAATTGAAATGCCCTGATAAAAGTTCTTTGCAACCTAGACGGGATTCAAACCCAGTTCTTTCCAGCCAAAGGGCATTGTCAAAATCAGTAAAATAATAATAACAAAAGGAAACACAGTTGGTGCTCACTATAGCAAATCCCCAGGGACCAGCACCATAGTTTGTTGTATTGCAAGGTTCACTATTAGTGAATTTAGAGAAGAAATATTATCTCCCCCCCACCACCACCACCACCACCACACACACACACTATTCCTATCCTATAAATCAAAGGAAATAGCAGGAAAGAGAATGAAAGAAATCACGTAAAACAGAAATAGGAAATGGCCAGAAATAAGAAGAAATCACAGGAAACAGAATGAAAGAAATTGTGTGAAACAGAACATAGGAAATTATGGGAAATCTTATATCGATAATAGAACATAAAAGATTGGCAGTAACTATAAAAGCACATAAAATGACGACATGAAAATGCACAAATGTAAACCATAATGGATGACATTTGAAGGAAAAGTATTAAATTATAAAAATTAAAATCCAGAAATAAGGCTTGAATTTCAAAATGTTATTCTTAGCTTCAATTAATATTACTACCTATAAGCACATTAGTACCATGCCTGGGGTGCAGGTGAGGACTCGGAAGTTTTTTGAAGAGTTGCAGGTTGTATTTTTGTTTGGATGTACTTCTTACATAAGGCTATTCTAGAGGATCAAAGTAATTGAAATAAAAGAGGAAAAGCAAGTTCATTATGTGTGCAGTTGAAGTAAAGGAGGTACTGGGAAGCTGCTGCTCTTGTATTAACAGATGTAGGAGAAATTTTTTCCTCAACTCAACGACCAAGATCTATTAGTCAGCTTTGACATAACTTCCCTTTTCACCAATGTCCCAATCAATGATACTATCCTTCTCTTACGGAACATATTCAACATCATGGCCCTCTTTGTCCACGTACTCCGCTCCGGATATTTTGTCTGGCGAAACAATTTTTACCTTCAAAAATAGGGTGCTGCCATGGGCTCACCACTCTCCCCCCCCCCAATAGCGAACTTTTATATGGAAGATTTTGAGCAACGAGCTCTAGAATCGGCGTGCCTAAAGCCCAAAATTTGGCTCGGATATGTTGACAATATTTTTGCCATTTGGCCCCATAGCCGCCAAGTACTAGATACATTCCTTAGCTACCTGAACAAACAACACAAACGCATCCAATTCACCATTGAAATTGAAAAAAACAACTCTCTTCCGTTCCTAGACACACTTGTCACACGTCTTCCTTCAGGCTGTCTCTCCTTCTCAGTTTACCGCAAACCTACATACACAGGCCAGTACATACACAAAACTTCTTATCACCACCCAACACAAAAAGTAGAGGTCATAAGCACCCTTAAACAGAGCTCAAACCATTTGTTCAAATGAACAAGCTCTTAATCATGAATATGAGACCATCAAACATACCTTTATAAAAAATGGATACAGTATAAAAACCATTCACAAGATCCTCCACAAAGATACCACTAATAACAAAAAAGATTTCAAGAATGCTATTGCTATACCATATGTTAGAGGCATTTCAGAAAAAATAGACAGAACACTACACAAATACAACATCAAAACCACCTTTAAACCCCCGACAAAATTAAGACACCTACTCAGTTCTTCCAAGGATCCCCTGCCACACTTAGCCCACCCAGGGATTTACAAAATAGATTGCACATGTAACATACCATACATAAGGGAAACAGGGCGAACAATCCCAATCAGAAAGGATGAACACAAACGTCACATAAAATACCTCCATTTTGGAAAAACCGGCCTTTCTGACCATGCACTCCAAACATACCACAGAATTGACTTGGAAGGTACCAAGTTCCTACACCGCAAAAAAACCTAGTTCGAGTGGAAATTCAAGGAAGCATGTGAAATGCTCAAACGTGATCCGAATCTGAATAAAAATGGTCTAACAATTCCAAGAATGTGGAGGACCCATCTACAACCTTCATAGCAACCACAAAGAAAAATCTCAATACAAGAAGACTTGGTGAAGTGGTTTTTTTTTTTTTTTCCCTCCTCCTGAACATTCATTAGCAACCTGTACTGTACAAATCCAGAAGATAATCGTAATATAACAATATAAACTGTATAATTCCAGAAGAATCCTAGCACATGAGGACTTTATTGTAGCTTTTATTTTATTTTATTTATTTTATTTATTTTATTTTATTTTATTTATTTTATTTTATTTTATTTTTTTATCACTAGAGGGCAGGCTAAGAAAAAAGATTAGTTAACAAGGTAGATGTAATTTACTTGTATAGAGTGCAACAGCATGTAGCTTGTTCTTATACACATGTATCCTTCTGAAGATGACCTCGATACAGGGGTCGAAACGTAAAGTTATTATTTTATTATTAATCAGTAAAATAATCTTTTCAACAGGTGTGTTTTGCGTCTGTCCCTAAATTCATAAATATGAAAGATGTAGGAGAAAGTTGAAGAATGATGGTTGCCAGTTCATTGAAGCAAATACCATTGAAGTTTCTGCAGAAATAGACATGGAGTAGAAACATTGTGTCTGTGAAATAGAAGTTGAAGTAAATTTCTAAGAGAGGGCTCATCTATGAGCTGAATTGCTTTCTTCTGAACACATCAAGAATTTTTAGAGAGGTTTTAGGTGCTCCACCTCAAACATGCGAGCAGTCTTCTAAGGATGGACAGATTTTGGATTTGTATATAGGTAAGAGTTGATTGAGTGTTAAAGAACAAAATGAAATGGTAAATAAATGAAAGAGAATATTGCGTTTTTTTTTTTTGTTTGTTTGATGCTGAGGAAGCTATTGATATTGGGTGTTTGTGCCAAGAGAGACTAAAGGTGAATCTTAGTCTAGGCAGAGAGATCTGATCTTGTCTAATGATTCGTGCATTACTGAGGAGAAAGGGATGTAAGCTGAGATCTATTTTGTGAGAGAAGAGGCAAGATTGTGTTATGATGGCATTGAATGTAAGCAGATTGTTCTTGCTCCATTGAAGGATAGTACATAGATCAGTGTTTAAGGCACTAGTTCTAGATGATCTCGATTCTTGGGATATCTGCATGCTGCATGGTTTGTCAAATGAGTAGGACAAATAGAGAGTACTATTAAATATGAGACATTTTCTTTGGATTTTATTGGACCATGATTCTTTATAAATATATCTATACAATTGCCAACCAGTTTCGCCAGCTTGGGTCTGTCTGGCTTCTTTAGGATGAGAATGGTTATTACACTAACATTAAATGCTACAACAGAAGAATGCACTAATGACCTTAAAATCAGTTTAAAAAATTGAAAAGGACGTGCAACATTAAGAGCATAAAGCATGGAGATTTAATCATTGTTAGTAGATCGCGTTTTATAGTTTTTCACGTAATTCAGTTCTGCTAAACAAGTTATTTAATAATTTTCTGATGTCTTTTTATCGAAAAATTATGGGGGCATACTGTGTTCAGATTCAGGTATAGGAGGTGAGTTCCCTTGTCATCAGTGCAGGAGTTTGAGGAAAGGAGCGATGTTATGGTGTCAACTTTATCTTTGAAGTAACTGTGATACCATCAGGATGAGTGAGTGAGGGAGAGAGAAGCAGAAGTGAGGTTGAGTAGAAGTCGTGTCTAGTCTTAGCAAGGGACTAGAAGGCACAGCTTCCATTTGGACAGGAGGCAAGTTTTCTGCTATTGGCCTTTATGAAATCAGATTTAGATCTGCTGATGACTGTTTTGCATTTGTTGTGTGCTTTGATACACTTTCTGTTGAACCAGGACTTGAAAAGTGCATGCAGATTTTGGATAGAATAGAGGATGAAGGCCTTCATGCTGGGGAAGATAATTTCTGCAACTCATTCTTAACAGAGACCCAGTTGACATAACTGTAAATTAAAGAATTGCCTCATATAGTGTTTGAACAATCTAAATTTCTGATTCAGAATTAAAGTTTTAACTTAAATTTTTGGTTTTAATTGTACTGTCTGCACTTATTTGGTTCATTATGAAGATTTCAGATAAGCAACATTAATTCAAGCTTCTGTAACATTTGGAAATTTAAATGTTTATTCTGGATTAACAGTATTCTAGTTCTTTAGTATGTCTCCCATTGTTGTGTATTTGTACTTTTTCATGTTGTCATTCTGTGTGATTATGTATAGTTCTTGCGAATCCTTTCGCATGATGTGTGATTTCTCTCCAATCCATTCTGTTTCATACGATTTCTTTTATTTCCCACAATTTTCCTTTGTGTTCTGTTGTCAGTGTATTATTTTCCATGATTTTCTTTGTCTACTGATTGTGACGTAATTTGTTATGAAATTCAGTTTGCTGATGTGAAAGTTTGAACTTTTACTGTATGTAATAGTGAACTTTAAACAGCATTGGTTCTATGGGACTTTGCTATAGTACCTATCCACTTCTTCTTTTACAGCTTTTCCCACTTAAGTAGGGTCGCTGTTTGTGATGACTCTCCTCCACAACTTCCTGTCTTGGACTGAAGCCACATCCAAGTTCTTCATCCTCAAGTCCTCCTCCACCATCTCCCTCCATGTCTTCTTTGGCCTTCCGCACTTCCTCCTCCCCTGCACATCTATTTGCATGACTTTCTTCCCACATACTCTTCCTTCCATCTCATCACATGACCAAACCATCTCAACCTTGCCTCCTGTATCTTTGCTTCTAAGTTCATAACCTTTCATCGTTTCCCCTTACATAGTCATTTCTCAGATGATCCTTTCTGGTCACACCGCACATCCACCTAAGCATTTTCATCTCTGCTACCTCCATCCTACTGATGTTAAAAGGCCACAGTTTCCATAGCATACGTCATAGCTGGTCTCACTACTGTCCTGTAGATTTTGCTTTTTAGATTGATCGGCACCCTCTTATCGCACAGCACTCCAGCCATCTCTCTCCAGTTCCTCCATCCTGCTTGTATCCTGCATCCCACTTCCTTCTCAGCCTCACCATCCTCTTTCGTTGTTGAACTTATCTCAAGTCTTGACCTTCCTGATGACATTTTCTTCCAGCTCCAGATCTGTTTCCTGGCTGCCATCCACTTTGCAACACATATACTTTGTCTTACTTCTGCTCAATCTCATACCTCTCTCTTCCAGTACTTTCCAGTTTAGCTGCCACTTCTCTTGATTCTGCACACAGCACGATGTCATCTGCATAAACATAGTCCAAGGCACGTCTTCTCTCACCTCCTCCGTCACAATATTAAACAGGAATGGACTTAATGTTGACTCTTGTTGCAAGCCAACTGTCACTGGAAAACTTTCTGTCTCTCCCAGGCAGGTTCGAACTCTTGTCTTCACATTTCTGTACATCTCCTGCACCAACCTGACATATTTCTCCGTTGCCTTCTCCCTCAGACACCTCCAGACTTCTTGCCTTGGCACTCTATCATATGCTTTCTCCAGATCAATAAATACCAGATATAGCTCCCGTTGCTTCTCTCGAAATTTTTTCGTCATCTGTTGTAACCCAAAGATAGCATCTGTCGTCGATCGACCAGGCATGAAGCCAAATTGCTCCTTTGCAATCTCCACCTCCTTCCTCAGTCTTCCATCAAGAACCCTCTCTAGGATTTTCATTCTGTGGGACATCAACTTTATTCCTCTGTAATTCTTAGTCTTGTGCACCCTCTTTACTTTTGTAGATGGGGACAAGAATACTTTCCCTCCATTCCTCAGGTATATTTTCCTGTTGACAAACTTTTATTAACAGGTCCCACAGCAAGTCAATTCCCTCTTCCATGCCTCCACTGGGATCCTGTCAGGATCCACCGATTTTCCATTCTTCATCCTCTTTATGGCTTCCTTCACTTCCATTCTACTAATATTCTGCACCATCCCCTCATAAGACTCCATCTTCTCTGTGAGTCCTTGCATTTTCCTTGCATTTTCTTCATTCAAAAGCTCTTCAAAGTATATTCTCCATCTGTTTCTTATATCTGCATCCTTCGTAATACTCTTCCTCCAGAGTCTTAGATCTGCCTCACATGTACCTGTTCACTGTAAAACTGAATATAAGAATTACAGAGGAATTCTGGGTACTTCATGATATATGTGAGATTTATGGAAGCTGCTAGGTAAGATCTACGTAAGTGTATGATTTGAATCTAAGAAAAAATTCGGAAGCAACTGCATGAAGAATAAGATAATTTTAGACTGAATAAGGATTGTCAGAGACCATATTTTTATTTTCCACAGATGTTTGAAGAACGAGATATCTAAGCTTTGTAGATCTGGAAAAGTTCTTCAAAATGTTGTTATAATTAATTAGACATTACACAGAACAATGCACATATATTCTTTACTTAGTTGTAGGTCAACAGTTAGAATTTGAAGGATTTATACGAGAAAACACCTTGATGCAAAATCAGGCATTTTTAACCAGGGTGCATGCTATCTCTACTGTTATTCATTTAAAATCATTCATTTTGATATCAAAATCAGGAATATTAAACTCAGATCTTTACTTTATGCAGATGATGTTATACTTTTCAATAATTCTACAAGTCCACAGGAATCTAATTGAACAAGGCTGCAACAAATTTTGTATACAAATCAGCAATAAAAAGATAAATATGCAATAGACAAGAACATGAAAACAAACTGCATTCTCCATCGAAACCTATAGAACACATATTTGAACTGTTTACAGTTTTTAGTGAAGATGATAAATATGGAAATGGGTAATAGAATAAAGCTGGTATGGTGAGGAGCTAATTGAATAAATATTTGTGGAATACGAGAGAAAATAGCCAGAACACTAAACTAGCAGTATATAAAATATAGAAATAAATTTGATCAAAGACTAGTGACCAGAGATATGAGAGTTCTGATGAAACAGATGGTTTCAGCGTTAGAATCATATTAAAAAGGAAAATAATAGAAAGGCACTTATATTGTTAGTATTCTAAATGAAGAAGAAAGATTAGCAAATGTGTTCAGTGATAGGATGGTCCTGAGGATGATACCAAGATCCAGGTAGATTGATTCATGCAGTTAGTACCTTAGAAGATTGAAATGACAATATAGGTAAGATCTGACAATATAGGAGACCTGACAAATAACAGATTAATTTTGAAGATAGCTGTTCATAGGAACCTTATACTAATGTAAACATAATTGCATAGTACTATCATATACCAAATGTCCTTCAAGCAGTACCCATTTTTCATTAGAATTGCTTCTGTTAAACAATGTAATGTTGTGATTAACAGTTATTTTTGTTATTAAATGCTCAGTTATCTTTCTCAAAAGGTTAGATTATTATTATCACATAACGGTTGAAGATAATTAATATGCTCTCCCATTAATTCCTCTGTTAAATTTGCTATCCTCTCAGATATTCAAACTACTATGCACTCCTTTAAAAATTTTATTACCCTTTTATCATTCCCACACAGACTGCAAGGCCCATAGCAAATAAATGCCATGTGTGGGCTGAGGTCAAGAGTAAAGTATAAAGTAATCAGTTGAAATTCCTCTTAAAGAGCTTGAAGGTTGTAGTCTTGTGGCAGATACTACACAGGGAAGGCTGTTTCGCAGACTGAGATAGATGGAATGAAAGATGACTGAGCGTAACTGGTTATTGGTGAGTTAGAAGTTCAACTGTTCTTGTATTGCTCTAGGTTTAACAGAGATGGGGAGGGGTGGGGGCATAATGTATGCAGGTTCTGCTGGCATACAATATCTGTAGAAGAGACACGATGCAAAAACTGATAATCTGTCAGGGAGTGTCTGAAAAGAGTTCTGAACAGCATCAAGAATTTTTAGAGGTTTAGGTGCTCCATCTCAAATGTGAGAGCAGTATTCCAAAGTTGGAGAGATTTGAAATTTGCATAGAATAAGTAACTGGATGATGAAAAGTAACTTGAGTGAAAGAGGTACCAAGTTTTTTAGAAACTGAGAATGTTATAGAAGTGGTGTGATTATGCCATGAAAAGTTGGGAGCCAGAGTCAGTCCAAGAAGAATGATATAATCTTGACTAAGTTGAACATTGTCAAAGGCAAGGGGAACACTAAGATTTTTAACAAGAAAAAAGACAGGACTGTTTTAGAAACATTTTTGGTGACCAGGTTATTTTCCTGTTGCAAGATCAGTGGAGATCAGTGTTTGGGCCACTTCATGGATAATATTGAAGTTTGAGATGTTTTAGCACTATAAGGTTTGTCATATAAGTAGGATAAGTGGAGAATGCTATCATCAATAAAACTCTGAACAGGGTTTGAGGTCAGTGAGAGCACTATATGAGGAAGAGGGTGGGGGAAATAATAGAACCTTGAAGAACACCTATGTTAACAGTAATATCTGAAGAGAGATATAACACCTTTCACCATTACACTTAGTGAATGATCTGAAAGAAAATTAGTAATCCAGTTGCAAATTGTTGCAAATTGCTGAGAAGGAAGCCCTTGATCTCCAACCCTATCAAATGCATTGAAGGTGGGTGGTGTAGGTGAGGAGATCTGCTGTGGATTTTGATTGGTGAAATCCATATTGGTGGTTGTCGCCAGTTAGTTGACAGTTCTCCAAACCTGAGATCCTAGTGATGACCTCTGTTACTTTAGACCATACTGAGGTGAGAGCAATAGGTCGATAGTTTGAAGGTGGATATTTATCACAAACCTGTAAAACTAATCTTCAGCTACTTTATCTGGAACTGGTAAACGAGGGGGTGATTTTGCCTTAGTCATTTATTATGGAGTTGGATGAGACGAATGTTGCCGGGTTAGCTTTATTTTTAGGTGATATTTCAATACTACTGTCTGGATGATAGGTGGAAGTACAGATGGATAAAAATTGCTCCCATCAGCTTTTGCAAACCAGGCATGTTTTCTACATTTAGTCCTTTCAGAGTCAGACTTAATGATGGACTTGCAAGCATTGAGCTTCACAATAGTCTATGAACAAAACTGGAGTTTTGGTCTTAGGCTAGGATGTATAGGATGCATAGGCTAGTATAGGATGGGAATTTTGAACAGAGTAGGGAATAGAGGGTTTCATTCCAACAGAGAATGAAGCAAATAAATGAATAAAAAAAAATTATAAAAATTAATTTTAAAAAATTCTTAGCTTACCGATAGTAGTAACATACTATAATCTAGTTATGTTTGCTTAGACGATCATCACTTTTGATGTTTAGTAGAGAAAATACACATCTAAAGATAATAACTAAATATACTTAGCTAATTAGATTATTAATCCAGTAATTCACCAAATCATCTTCAGGGATACAAAGAAATATACAAAGAAATATAAGCTCATGCACGCAGGCATGCCATCAGGAAAGGAAACATAGACTGAGTGTAAAAGGCAAGCTCCTACATGAAGATGCCTTGGTGATTAATGTGAACTCTTGGCTTAATAATCTAATTAGCTAAATAAATGTATTTAAATTAAGGGGATATTAAATCCCACATTGTTTCAAAACCGAATAAGAAACTCAAAGATCGGAATCAAAGAGTTTCATGCCGAATATGGTAAATTATAAAAGTATCGGCGGATACTAGCATAAACCAAAGCATGTACAAACTAGGGCAACTCATAGCAAAGGTGAGTCTTTATTTAAGTAAATAAATTGAATTAATTATTTTTATGTGTGTTTTCTCCACCAAACATCAACACATGAGTGATAACCAATGTTTAAGCATCCATACCAGATGAGTGATGTTACATAGAAGATGCAGCAATCAAAACATATTTTTCTCTTTTACAAAAGAGAGTAAACTGATAACAACAGCTGCACTATTTAAGTGCTACAGGACAAGCTGCTTGGTATGCTGAGCATTAGATGATTCTCTCAAACATTTCAGGCACTTCAGTGCAAAAAGAATTCAACTAAATTCTTAAATTTTAAATTAAATTAAACTTGCCAAGAAATTATATTGTTAATCCTTTATCCAAGTGTAAACTTTGCGTGTGAAGTATCTTCATGAATAGGCTACTTGTGTATAGAAACTGAAAACTTCACATCAATTGGTGAAGGATCACATTAACTGGGAAAGATCACTACCCAGACCAGTTTTGACCTTTATTGAGGTTTCATCAGTGTTTGCCAGACTCAGAAGAAATAACAAGTTTGAATTAATGTTTTAGCATTACAATTAACTTCTGGATTGTATTCACAGTCTTTGCTATATGGCCTCTAAACTTCAACTTCCTATCTACTAAAACATCTAAGTTATCTAGCTTGATCAGTTTCTTCTAGTGGCATATTATATTGGTGAGATTATACTAAAAAGAAACTGATTAGGCTTATTCAAATCATACCACAAGTACTGCATATCAGTTGCATTCCTTCCAGCTTCAGTACCATCAGTGGCGCACCAGTAGTGTCCGGCGCCTATGTACAAAACTTTAATTGGCACCCCTATATCCCTATAAAAACGTATCAGTGAGTAAAAATAAAATACGAAATATATTCTTTGGCGCCTTTATTATCCTGGCACCTGTGTGCATTGCACACATTGCACACTAGGCCGGCATGCCCCTGAGTACCATATACAAATTACAGACAGTTTATAAGATCAAAACTAATTGCTCAATTGCAGTCATCATGGCAGGAAGCATTGACATTCTAATCAACGTAGAAAGAGAAGTTTTCTTGCTAGGCTCTGCATAGGTCATGGTCATCTTACACATTCTTATTTACTGTGGGCTGATGGCCTGTATGTGAAAAATGCAATATGCATCTTATTATCTGTGATATTCTGGTGGAGTGAGACACGAGAGAGGAATGAAACACTTTACATGAGAGAGGAATGAAATTTTTACTTACCTAGCCAAGCCATATATGCTCAGGCAGATGTTATCAGACTCAAGCATATTGCATTATGTTTTTTTTAACCTTCTAATTAATTAATTAGAAGAATTAATTTGTACACACACATTTGACTGTAATTTTGTTTATATGTAGATACTGCATTGTTTAACTTAATTTTTGTACATACATATTATTTACTAATTTATCTTTGACTATTTATGTACTGCTGTAGCCTTTGACCTTGTGTATTGCTCTATTTGTCTCTATGTAGATACTGCATTGCTAAAATTAATTTTTGTGCATGTATATTGTTTACTAATTTATCTTTGACTATTGACATACTGCTGTAATTTTATTTATATATAGACACTGCATTACTTGGCTTGGTTTTTGTACATGAATATTGTTTACTAGTTTCTTTGACTATTTATGTGCTGCTGTAACCTTTGACCTTGTGTACTGCTATTCTTGTGCGAATAAACCAACCAATCCTTCCAACTCTCTTTAATGATGATGGACCAAGGACTGATCCCTGGGTACACCATTAGTCACTTTAAATGTTGTAGACTCACATCCTCTACACATCACTTTTTGATCTGTTGTCAGTCAGAAACCTTGTTATCTAAATTGGTAGTTTATAATATTGCAATATTATTGCAATCACAGTTTTCTGCCTTAACTGGACTCGGATCATTTCATATCATTAGTATTAGATACCCTCCTCTCTTATCTTGTCTCTCCTTCTTAAAAATACTGTACCCTTTAAAATCAGTGCCAGATTAGTGACTGATCAGAAGCCACAACATATTCACTAAAGCAACAAACTCAACCCCTTTGTTCTTTGTACTACTAGCATTTGTGTACAGACATAATAAGTTACCTCATGCTTTTTTTTTTAATACTCTCTGTAATATGCATGGTCCACTTAAACAACTTTCAAATGTTCATGGAGTAATTCATCACTTATACAGAAATCCTTATGTACAGAGCTTCACAAATTATGCAAATTCCTGCTCGCCATGAAAAAAAAACACTTGCCAGAGACTTCTTCCCCCCCCCCCCTCTCTCTCTCCACATTATTTTAATAATATATCCCAATAGAAGTTCCATAAATCATCAGTGGTGCTGTGTCATTGTTTGGATAACATCATTTCCTTTGTATGAGAACCATTCTAAGAAAGAAATAATTTTGGGGAAAATTTTATTTGTTGCATTAATTTTTTTTACTGGAATGGCTCTTTATATTATGCATATCCTTATGTTGTTGTGGTTTTTTTTTTTAATTTTTGTTTAGAAAATTATTTTTTACTAAATAAAAAAAGAACTATTTTGTTCTGTCTGCAGCTACTCACAGCTGACAAAATCTACTCACCATGGGAGATTGGGCAAGTGGGTTTGTTGAGCCTTGCTTATGTATAATTAATAAATACAAACTGGACAAACACAGTCATTTTTTCATCATAATCACCACCATTATTAAGCATATTTATATCATTAATATAGTTGCATAATGAACATTAGTTTCTCTTACAAACAAATTCTCACTATTCCTTCCATCATATTCTAGTATCCCTGATACCAAATGTATTCAAGTGCAGGCCATCCTTCTTATATAAATCCTTTCTTCCTTCAAACTCACTCCACACATCCACGAACTTGCAAACATTATTTATAAACAGCCTTCACATCAAGTTATTTGCCATCATAGCCCATTCTTTGTTATCATATTTATCTAATATGCTATTTTCTTTTTCATGTTCCTATCAGAACTACCATCTCTTTTACTTTCCTGATTTTCAGTTACATTTGTTATGGTAACAGTCATTAATTCTATGTTTTATAATTGAATCTCTATACCATATAATATCCATTTTATGATCTGTTTTACCTACCTGATTATCTTATCATTACACAAATATCTTACCTGATTCAATGTTTTATTTTTATTTCTTGTTTGGCTGCTTACCCTTCATGTGTTTCTGATGCCTCTCTCTCTGGTTGACTTTTTCCAGTTCCCTCATCATCTATGTAATGATTAATTTTACTTTAGATATTTCCAAAGTCAGTTCATACTCACTATCCTCAGTAGTATCCAAAATGATGTTCTGTTCATTGGGACAAACCTCCTTGTTCACGGTTTCACTATAGTCTTTGTTGCTGCTGTATAATTCTTGAGGTTTTGGCATAATTTTACAGTACTACTTTAATATTTCAGTATTCCAACAGAATATCAGGAAATATATCAAATACTATAAATACACAAAAATCAGTAGTAATATGCTTGATTATTCTCTTGTACATCTTTAGTACACTTCTTTGAGAGACAAAGCTTAAGATATAAGAAATCATCATCATCATCATCATCATCATCTTCAAATTCCTGCCATGTACCCTCAAGGGGTGTACAGGATATGACAGTACTACATGAAAAATTTACATCATTACTAACTTCCTATCTACAATTTTCCTCCAAATCAGTCTGTTACTTGTCAAGACTCCAACATTATATTTCTATTGCCTAAGGCACTTTGTACCATATCAATCCACCTATATCTTGGGTCGTTTTCCTGCCAACCTGGCAGAGAACACTTGTTTTGCTAATCTTTCCTCTCCCATTCTATTTAAGTGACCATACCACCTGAGATTAGCTCTGCTAACGTATTCCTGGATGCTGACAATGTCAAGTTCTTTCCTAATATCCTCATTTTTAATATGATATTGCCATTGATGCCATCTGTTCATGCCTATAATCTTTCTCAGGACTCTCATATCTGCGGTCTCTAGTCTTTGGTCAAGTGTTTTACTTCTGACCCAGCTCTCAGATCCATAAGTTAAAACTGGTTTGAACACTGTCTTGTATACAGCTAATTTAGTGTTCCAACTAATTTCTCTCTTATTCCATATGAATTTATTTAATTGACTTCCTACCATGCCAGCTTTGCTGATTCTGTTGTCTATTTCTATATTTAATTTACCATCTTCAGTAAAAATCGTGCCTAAGTAGCTGAAATGTTTTACTTGTTCCACAGGTTCTCCATTCACAACACAGTTTACATTTTCAATGATTCTGCCTATTTTCATTGTCTTTGTCTTTTTATTGCTGACCTTCATACCATATCTATTACAACAGCTATTCAATTTAGTCAGAGAATCTTGCAGACTTGTAGCGGATTTATTTAGAAGTATAACATCATCGGCATAAAGCAAAGAGCTGACATTAACATCTCCAATTTTGATATCAGGTTTAATACCACCTTCCTTCATAATGTGATCCATATAGATAATGAATAACAGAGGGGATAATGTACATTCTTGTCTCACACCAGATTTAACATTAAACCATCTTCCTGTACTTCCTTCAATTCTAACTGCTGACTTACAACTCAAATAAAGACTAAGTATTGCTTGATATAATGCCCCATTGACACCATATAACTGCAGTGTATTGAATAGCTTCTCTCTTGGCACCTTATCATATGCCTTTTCCAAATCGACAAAACTTAAATACAGATCTTTGTTATATTCCCATGCTTTCTCAACTATTTGTTGTAAAGTGAAGATCTGATCCTGACAGCCTCTATTTGGCCTGAATCCAGCTTGTTCTTCACCAAGCTTTTCTTCCACAATTCTTCTCAACCGTTTCTCAAGTATACTTGCATAGATCTTGCCAGGAACACTCAGTAGGGAAATACCTCTGTAATTCTCACATTCAGTTTTATTTCCCTTTTTATATATGGGTACTATGAGAACTCTACTCCAATCATCGGGAATTCGTCCCTCTGTCCAGGCTTTCTGAACTATGCAGTGCAGCCACTGTAAGACTTTTATACCACCATACTTCAGCATTTCTGGTTGAATATCATCTACTACTGCTGCCTTTCCACATTTCAAGCCTTTGATGGCTTTTTCTACTTCAAGTACGGATATGTATTCCTGACTGCATGCCTGGTCAGTGTTTTTTATCACTGTGCTGTCATCACTGCTTGTTTCATTTTGCAGTTTTTCAAAGTAATTACTCCATACTTCAAGGATATCTTTTTCTCCTGTTTTCATGTCACCTTTATCATCTCTAACTCCTTTTACAGCACTCTTTCCTCTATTCCTAAGCTTCTTCAACAACCTCCAGAATATTTTGCCACCTTCTTGATATTTATTTTCTATATTCTTGCCAAAGTCCTCCCATGACTTTTGTTTAGCTAGTTTTACACACTGTTTAGCTTTCTTACATTTGTCTCTGTATTCTGTAAGAGTAAAAGCTGACTTATTTGCCAGGAACTTTTGATATGCGTTCTTCTTTTCCTTCACTGCCTCTTTAACTTGCTGTGTCCACCAGGGAGTTCTGATTTTTTTTATCCTTGCACACAACCTCACCACATGCCTCAATGGCAGAATCAACCAATGTTTTCTTCAGAGTTTGCCACTGAATCTCCAAGGTTTGATTCCTGTTCTCAAACTCTTTCATTTTCTTTTCAATAATCTTTCTGTATTTTAGTCTACAGTTCACATCTGAGAGCTGCTCAACTTTTATTCGCTTTAAAACTTTCTTACATGTTATTCTTTTCAATATGAAAATCAATTTTATCCTGCTCAAGACTAAATAGTGATCGCTTCCAATTTCCAATCCTCTGTACACTCTGGTGTCCTGCACCAGGGAGAAAACATCACTATCAACAATAACATAGTCAATGAGACTTTTCTTATTCCTAGCCTCTTCTCTCCATGTGAATTTGTGCACATTTTTATGTTGGAACATGGTGTTAGTAATAACCAGTCCATGTCCTGAGCAGAAATCCAACAGATATTTGCCGTTATTATTAGCTTTGCTCTTTTCTCCAAATTTTCCCAGAATATTTTTATATGTCTTACAATCATTTCCTACTCTGCTATTTAGATCCCCAACAAGGACCAACTTTTCCTTTTTCATTGTGTCAGTTGCTTTTTCTAAAGCATCAAAAAATTCCTCCACTTCTACCTTAGTAGAACTTTCTGTGTGACCATAGGCACAAATAAGTCTCATTGTCCAGTTCCACATTCTCATATTTGCCCACATTACTGTACTTGAGACTGACTGCCATTCAAGAAGATTAGCCTTGTATTTTGTGTTGAATACTATGGCTACTCCTTCTTTTCCTTGATTGTCATTGCCTGAATATAACATTTTGTATTTATTGCTCAGAAAGATCTCACCAGTTTTGGTCTTTTTTGTTTCAGTCACCCCTATTATGTCGATCTGGTACTTATCTAATTCCTCAGCTAGCTCCATTTCTTTGCCATTCAGGCTTCTTACATTGATAGTACTGATCTTTAACTCTGGTGATTTTGAGTTGGGGTTTGTTTTCAGATTTGTTCCAGTAGCTGACTTTTCGCTGTTCGCCCTGGTTCCCTGGCGAAAACAACGGGGACCTTGTTTAACCGGGCGACGCCCCAGCCGGCATGAAATTTTGTCATGTTGTACCATCATTTTTTATTTTGGTTTAACCAATAAAAATACAATTTGGTCGGCTAAATCCCAAATTCCCAGCCCATCCTCGTTCGTTCAGTATCAAAGTAGATACCCAATAGGGTGCACCACAAGAAAGTGAGGATTGGACATTAGGTCAGAAGCCCTGGTCGTTCTCCGCATTCCTTTAAAGGCTGTGTGGAGGTCTCCTCTCAATTATACAGCTTTGACCCTTAAGCACCCCGATTGAGAATTTAAAATGAATGCTTGCTTCCCTACCAATAAGAATTATTTTAGTGATGTGTTCACTGCAGGTGTTTGAATCAGAAAATATAAAACAATAATCCAACCAAGAAAATGAAGCACAGAAATCACAAAGATTGCCATCTTTGGCATTTATATAATCTGACAGAACATGGATGAGTTGTTATATGAATGTTGCTCAATCGAAGAAGAAATCAGTGGTCTGGATTTTTCCATGGACAGACAGCATACACTATATTTGAAGGGTCACTAGTGAGAAAGAGGTGTAGAGTGGAAAGCAGTCATCTAGTATTCTGACAGGCATGTGAACAATTTTTGTATGGTCACTAAAGACAACTTAGCATGTGCCTCAGCTTCCCTACCTGCTGGATCAGTGCAGTTGGAAAAGAAAGCCAGTTAGTGTTTCGAACATTAAATCTCCAAGGAAGACTTCACTATTAGAAAAGTTAGAATGAAGAAAGTCAGCATTACAGAAAGGAAATCAAAGTTAAGAATGTTGTTGACATTAGGAGAGGAATAGAGAACAGCATATGTACAAAAAGTGCAAACATATACATCTTACATATGTCACCTTTGAGTTAGAGTATGTGATCGGAAAACCTGGAGTTTGAGTGTTTTGAATAATGGTTAGAGTTATCTGGTATTTGTGTGAGATCAGGTGGATATGCTGAGGCATCCTAAAAGTCCACTATTAGGAAAGTTGAACCGGAGAAAATCAACATTTAAAGAAAGATCAAAAAAGTTTAGAATGGTTATGACATTAGAGTAGTGGCAGAGATACGAAATGAATTTGGCATAATAATGAGTTAGATTTTAATATTGTTTGTTTAAAAAAAAAAAAAATTAAGATTGTTCATTGTTTTGAAATTGCATGTTATAGAATTGCAGATTAAACATTTAAAGAACAGTAACTTTTAATTATACATCCAATTTTTCAATGTCTAAAAGCTTGAAGTAACATTGGTGTACCTCCTCGCAGGGAAAGGGTAATTTTGAAGAATTTATAATAGTATTATAATTGTAATAGTATCAAACTCAAATAATTGTAAAGGTATTTATATTTTAATTTTTTAACATTTGTGTTATAAATATTACAGACATGGGGAACATTTTTTCAAATTATTAATACATTTTAATTATACAAATTCAATATACATACAGTAGATTTAGTGGAGATATTTAATGAAATTTAGCAGAGTTACAACATGGATGGCTAAAACTATTTGAATTTAAACATTTAATGCACATGGTTCGAGCCACTTGGTTGGAACATAATAAGCCTTCATCCAAATGAGGCTTAATAGAGGTAAGTCGATACATGCTAAGAGCCTTTTAAAACTTTTATATTTTTTAGTTATTGAAAAATTAATTGTAGAATAGACCTGCAATTATCTGTGACAATAAGAAAAGTACTGCATATTCTCCAAAGTGTGATCTATGTATCCCCAGAGTACACAGACTACACTGCTATGCACAATACACAAGTAGAGCATTAGCAAAGGTTGCTCGATTGGTAGCGCTCTGCTACTAATGGCTCGCAAAAAGTTAAGCAAGTTTGAGCACGGTTAGCAGTTGGAAAGGGGTCAAGCATTCGATGCTGTTGGCATACTCTCCCTCAATGAGTCTTTGGACTCCCTGGAGGTGTCACATAATAATAACCACTGTATTGTAATTAGTTGGGACGTTTCAGTAGTTATAGTGAACAAGTTGGGTTTGCTATAACGAGAGTTATCTGTAACTTTAAAGTGATTTACTAGATCTCAAATGTTTTTATAATTCCAACATTATAATAGTAATAAATCCTGTATTGTATTAGACTACCACAGTATCCTCTACATCTGTTGAAGATGTAAAGAACTAGATTAATAACCCATAATGATAATTGAAATTAGTTTGTGTTCATACGTAATTCATGTTTGACAAAAATTCCCTAGAAGATATTTGAATTCGTTATTAAAATATTGAAGTATGTGCTAACTGAAACAATACTAATCTATAATTGTTTTCTCAAGTGAATTCAAAGTAACTAATATAACAAGTTATTGAGGACACATTTTCAATACATCAGAGAAATATTTTTTAAGATAAAATGCATTTGGAAGGTTGATGCAAAATATGTCCTTCGTTCAGAAGGATCTGGGATTCAAGAAGCCTTCATGAAGCTTTTTCAGTTGAAAGTGAGTTAGCCAGTCTCATACAAACATACAGTCTCATAACCTAACCTTGCAAAATTTTAAACCAGCTGAAAAAGAGATGCAAGTAACAGACATAACATACTCACCCACCAAAGCAAGACGATACAATATACAGGGTGTCCCAAAATTCACGCAAGAAGTAATTTTGATAGAAAACACAGGTTTTTAGTTAAAAATTGTAATTTCTTATTGATTCATAAAGCATACAGTATAGGGTTATGCATGGAATAGCATATCAGGTAAATGGCCTCCATGACTTTGCTGGCACATATGCACGCTTTTGTCGAAATTTTCCATGACCATTTTGCATAAATGTGGCTGAATTTTGTTGATACAGTGCTCAATTTCCACCTTCAAGGCATGGGTGGTCGTGGGCTTGTTGGCATAAACCTTAGACTTCAAAAAACCCCAAAGAAAAAAAGTCCAACGCCGTTAAGTCACATGATCTGGGTGGCCAATTCTGATCACCAAAACGGGAATTTACACGACCAGGAAATGACTCATGCAGTAATTGAATTGTTTCTCGGGCTGTATGGCATGTGGCACCGTCTTGTTGAAACCACATGTCGTCCACATCCATATCTTGCAATTTAGGCACAAAAAACTGGATTACCATGTCGCAATAGCGAGCACCATTAACTGTTATTGCCTTAGCAGCTGCATTTTCGAAGAAGAATGGACCGATGATGCCTCCAGCCCAAAATCTGCACCAAACACTGACACGTTGTGGATGCATTTGTTTCTCAACAATCACTCGTGGATTTTGTGAACACCAAATGCGACAATTTTGTCGATTAACGAAGCCATCAAGATGAAAATGAGCCTCATCGCTGAAGATGATTTTGTTCGAAAAATAAGCATCCATAATCCATTTAACGAACTCTCTTCGCTGTGTGTGGTCAGTAGGCTTCAGTTCTTGAGTCAGTTGAACTTTGTAAGCATAAAGATGCAAATCTTTCGTGAGAATACGCTGTAGAGAGCTTCTCGAAATGCCCAATTCAAGACTACGGTGCCGAATTGATGTTCCTGGACTCTCAGCAACACTCACGAACTGCCTCGATGTTTTCTGTTGAAAGACTTGGTGAAGGACAGCCAGAGTGTATAAGATCACTAATTGATCCAGTTTCCTTGAATTTTTTTAATTAATCTTTTCACAGTTGGTGAAGTTAAATCACTATTCCGACCATATTTTGTATGAAAATTGCGAACTGTAGCTGCCAAACCTTCATTATTTTTAAAATATTTTAAAAATGCGTTGTTCTTTCGTGTAGCACTCCATTTTTAATAACCCTGAACTGTCAGCTGTCACGCTGTCTTTTTTTTCTCGTTGGCAACACTTTACCACACAAATGGCGCTAAATTTAAATCTTGCGTGGATTTTGGGACACCCTATAGTTTGCTTTGGTTGGTCTACTTGTACATCATCTTATTGATCCTCTGATTTTATAATATATAGATATGGATAGGAGAATGGCTCAGGGAGAGATACCAGAAGGTGGTGTATGGAGGAGCCGAGTCCAGGATGAGGCAGGTGACCAGTGGTGTGCCTCAGGGCTCTGTGCTTGGGCCATTGTTGTTTAATTTGTATATAAATGATATAGGAAATGGCTTAAAGGGAGATATTCAGTTGTTTGTTGATGATGCAACGTTGGGTAGCACAATAAAATATCAAGCTGATGTTGAAAGTTTGCAGGATGATTTAAATAAGCTGGTAGAATGGGCAAAAGGTAATGAATGTCAGTTCGATGTGGAAAAGGTAAAGTCATGCATTTTGGGATTAAAAGATTACCAGCTGTGTACTACATTGATGAAATAGTACTGAGATTGATGAGGCTATGGACTTAGGGGTGTTGGTAGATAGGGAGATGAAGTTCAGGGGACACATTGCTAAGGTGTCCAAGATTGCACATAGGATTACTTGGTTGTTGAGGAACACACTGACATCCAGAGATAAAGAGGTTATTGTTCCCCCTTTATAAAGCGTTGATACTTCCACATTTGGATTACTGTGCTCAGGTCTGGTCACCTGGATTCCTTGGTGACCAGACCTGAGCACAGATCTGGTCACCAAGATCTGTGCTCAGGTCTGGTGACCAGATCTGTGACCATGACCATGACCCTCTCCACAGCCTCCTCAGGATTGATGAGGAGGCTGTGGAGAGGGTTCAGAGAAGAGTGACTAAATTGGTGAGTGATGTAAAAAATGCTCTCTACATTGATAGATTGAGAACTTTTGGATTGCAGAGGTTGGTTGATAGGCAGAGAAGAGGGGATATCATAGAAACATTTAAATTACTGAAAGGTTTTTATAGGATTGATGCAGGGGAAATGTTTCAACTGTGTGATAGTGATGGAAGAACAAGAGGTCATCCCTGGAAATTAAAGAAGAGTGTGGTTAACAAGGGTGTCAGAACAAGGTCTTTTGCCTGGAGGGTGGTTAATGAGTGGAATTCATTGCCTGACTTAGTTGTGAGCTCTTCATCTGTAAATTAATTCAGGAAGAGATATGACAGAAATTGTTTTGCTAGTTTGGGTCTCTGCGAGTCTACTGACTCCATGGAGATACCCGTAATAATAATAAAATATTACAGAAGTACTGCATTGTGAAGTAGTATATTTTTTTAATTATTGTTAGTTGACTCTATACGTAGCATCAGATACCACTCTACCGATAATTAAGAATCTTCCTAATAAAAATACCCTGTGTGTGATAATATCCCTGCTGAGCTGCTGAAAGCTTTGACTGGCTATGATAAAAGAAAAATAATGCACAAAATTGCAAGGATTACAGAACTGTGATCCTAATATGCCATGCATCTAAAATTATTTTAACCATTATTAACAAAAAAATTGAAAGAGCCTTAATCGGTGAATTGAGTGAACAACAGAAAGGTTTCAGAAGAGGAATGGGAACCATTAATGCTATCCTGGAACTAAAAATACTAATAGAAAGATCACTTCAAAGAAATAGGAACATATACATATGCTTCATAGACGTTCAGAAGGCTTTCGACTGGGTAAAACATAATAAAATGTTCAATATATTATATAAATTAGACATAGAAAATCATGTACTTAAGATTATAAAAATGATTTATGCCAAACAGAAAATCCAGCTGTTTAACTCTCGAGTCTTCTGAAATAAAAAATTTATTTCATCAAAAATTTATTTCATCCTTTCACCAAATTTATATAATATCTATAGTGAGACGGTGATGAAAAAGATTGAATTAGTATCAGTGTTATAAAATACAACAATCTTAGTTCATGGAAGTTGTTTTCCACCTGGTTATGCTACAAATTATATATTTGGTTTAATCCTTTATCCAAGCGTAAGTAAACAAAGTTTGCACCTGAAGTAATTTCAGGTCTGGGGCACCTTGTGGCAAAGGTGATATGACTTCACATCATTTGCCTTAGTATCCCATAATGCAAAACACATCTCTTTGCGGACATATATAATTAAGGGAAGGGTCACTACCCAGATCGGTTTCGACCTTAATTGAGGTCTCATCAATCAGTGGGAGCCAGACCCAGAGGTTGTGATACCAAGGTGGAAGTAATGCAGAAGTCAAATTTCCATATATGGAAATTTACTTTGGGCACAAACTTTGTTTGCTTACACTTGGATAAAGGATTTAACCAAATATATAATTCGTAGCATAACCAAGTGGAAAACAACTTCCATCAACTATCTCTAATACAGAGAATTTCAATAATAACATGTGACACCTTTTGGCAACTCGTATATGGAAATATGACTTTTGCATTACTTCCACCTTGGTATCACAACTTCTTGGACTGGCTCCCACTGATGAGACCTCAATAAAGGTCGGAACTAGTCTGGATAGTGACCCTTCCCTTAATGCATAGCATTATACATGGCTGCAAGAAGATGTGCTTTGCATTATGAGATACTAAGGGAAGTGATGTGAAGTCATACCACCTTTGCCATAAGTTGCTCCAGTCCTGAAATTACTTCAGATGCAAACTTTGTTTGCTTACACTTGGATAGAGGATTAAACCAAACATATAATTCACAGCAATCTTAGTTATGCTGATGATACCATTCTAATAGCAGAAAACAGAAACAAATTAATCAAATTACTGCAGCTACTAATTGAAGAAGGTAAAGAGTTTGGATTAGATATAAATACAAAAAAGATAAACATAAAGACAAAACAGATAAAGACCAAATTTATAAAAACCTCAAAAGAAAACAGATCCGAGCCAGAAATATTCATAAACAATATGAAAATTGAGCATACATTAGAATACAAATTTTTAGGCACCTACTTTATTGCAGATGGAAAGCAAGATAAAGAAATAAAAAGAACAGCCATAGTTAAAAATGCCTTCTGGAAAAATAAAGATCTGCTCAGAAATTCTGTGGGTATTGAGACAAAGAAAAGAATGACACGAACATTAGTGTGGCCAGTTTTCACATATGGAAGTGAGACCTGGTTATTCAAGAAGAGAGTAAGAAAACAGATAATAGCCTTTGAAATGTGGTGCTATAGGAGAGCTCTGAAAATCTCATGGACAGATTATTATTATTCGTGACACCTCCAAGGAGTCCGAAGACTCATCGTGGGAGGACACCTACTGTACAACTTTCTGTCTCCGCTACTACACAGAACCTCTACTACCAATCACCTACATCGATGCCACCTATTGCAATCAAACCTCTAAAGGCTATCATTTTTAAACAAATATTTCATGATCTAAACATGAAATATTTGCACACAATCAACTGTGTTAATAATTTACATAAGAAAAGCATTTTTCAACTATTAAAATATAATAAGAATGAAATCTTTTATAAAACATTTGACTGGCTACTGATTTTATCATACAATTAGCTACCAGAAGGGAGAAGGGTAAAGATAGCGCATGCGCTTATTTTATTTTCAAACTTGGGCGCATTCGTTATAGAGGAGTTGAAACAGTAATTCCAAATAATCTATACACTGCCGAATAGACTAATTTTTGTTAGTTTACCGTATGAGTTTGTCGCTTAATATGTTTCAAAAAAATAAAAAAAAGTAAACAAGAAGAACAAGGGGCTTGCAAATTTGAGAAAAAATTAACAAAGGGCACGCGCGAGCTCACCACTGAGTATGTGGGATGAAAAACCTGAGTTTCTGGGAGGAAAAAACCTTGCCACCTCCGCATGAGATCGGCTAACTCACCTTCAATTGAAAAAATCTATATAAAGATTTCTCCCGTCATGACAAGAATCGAACTTAGGCGTTTTCTAATTGAAGGGTGCAACGTATCATCGTTCTTCCAATTACACAACAAATACAGATGTCCTACAGAGAAAGAGAATGCAGAGATCTTTATTATAGGAAATGATCTAGAGAAATATAAGATTGGCAGGACAGAGGATACTAACAGTTTTAGAAGGAAAAATTATGGGAAAAGGATCAAGATGTAAAAAACGAAGGACATGGTTTGAAGATATAAGATCATGGACAGGATCACATGGCTATGCAGAAACAAAAAAGGAAAGCCACCAACAGAAAGAACCGGAAGGACATGGTGCTGCACCCTCTCACTGAGGAAGCTACATGAAGAAAGACAGTAGTAGTATATTTTTTTAATTATTGTTAGTTCACTCTATACTTGCATTGCTAACAGTCTTAACAATTCTTACTTTTCTAATATGTTTTTTAAGATATATATAACTGCACAGTATATATATTTATTAAAACGTGGTTACCACATTTTAATAATACTTCTTATTTATAATATTTCAAATTTTTGGATAGAGATGGTTAGTTAATAGACAGATGAAGTATGAAGGGGGCTTTCAAGGTAGAACTAACAAACTTGTTGATGGTTGTTATTCATTTTGGCAAGGAGGTACTTTCCCTCTTATTCATCATACACTTTGCTCAACAGGTAATTGTTATTTTGTTAAATATAAATATGCATAAAACTACATATAAATGTATTATAGTTATTATATTATTTCTTAATACTCTTTTTTAAAACAGTTATCTTTAGATCCTGGGTAAAAGAATTCCTATACACACTACATTCACCTCTTCTAGAGAGAGAGATTTGGCAGAGCTAGATATCTTTTGTATTGACATGTTTCTAAAACATGGAGCTTGTGGCTCATTTTAATAAAATCCACCAGTAGTGTACTGATAATTAAAGGTATCCAAAAAAGCAGACATCTGTAAACTGTGTTGTTGTAGTGTATAATAACTGTTTAACTCATCACAAAATTTATGCCATAAAAATTAGCTTTTTCTTTCAGTGTAGCCTGAGTATGCATCTATACAATACTTTGGTTAGATGTGTAGTTAAAAACACTTGATGCTAATATATATATCATTATGCCATGAAACAGTACTAAGCAGAATGTAGAATGTAAGAGGATATTTTGAAACAAATCAGTGGCTTTTGGAAAAAAGGGAGAAGAAAGGAAGAAATATGTTTCTCAGAAGCTACATTGCAAAGAGTGTTAATCAAATTACTTTCTTAAATTAAGATGCCCTACAAATTTAACATAAGTTTTAGCATTGTTCGCTCCATAGCTCAGTATGGAAAGGCTCTCAATGAAGGAGAATTTATTAAAGAAACTCTTCTGAATTTTGCATATCTTGAAACAAAAAATACCTTTTTTGTTTCAAGATATGCAAAATAAAGATGCTATTATTAAGCATATTTCTGATTTACCAAGAAATACCATTAAAGACAGAGTGATGACAATGATCTCCGATGTACAACGTCAATTAAAAGGAGACTTAAATAATTGTAAATATTCTGTAGGAAGTTTTTAGTATTGAGATCACATTGTAATATAAGAAGTTTATTAAAAATCAACAATTAAAACTCGACAAGTTTCATGCATCGTAAGACTTACATCATCAGGGATAACGGTACATAAAAGTTTACATAACCAAAGCCTATTAACGATTAATTACACATATTAGATGTTTTGATAATTTCACAACTGTTAAATAATTGATAAACCAGAATTCAAATGATACATTCGTTACTGCGTGTTGAAATATTGCCTAGTTGTTGCTATCACGTTCTGTGGTATCCCGCGTGCTATATCCTAGGTCCATGGCAGTTAAATTTTTGATGAAAGCATGCCATACTTGATGTAAAATTAAGACTTGATTTTTATTGCATTGTGTAGAGATCCTAAGCATTTGTGTGACTTCTTTAAATTTTCTTGTGAAACAGTTATTATCAATATATATAACATTTTTGTATGTTGCCAGAGTTCTCGATGGCCAGTAGTGGTTGTGTGGAATGCCAGGCCTGATTTGTGCTCGCTTCTTTTTTCAACATCTTTTTGGCAGCATGATTGCATTCTCAAAATCTTGTTTAAGTAAGGGAGTTGCAGGAGATCTATTAAGAATTTTTCTAAACATCTTGAGTTCAAAACCATTAAGCGCAAGGTTCTCTTTCAGGTAGTGCAGTTCTTCATTCCTTTTAATTGGTGTGGTTGATATATTGTATGCCCTGTCTCGTAATGTTTTAATTATGCCTATCTTTTGAAATGGAGGGGGGTATGAGGTGGCATTTAAAAATCTTCTTGTTTCAATAGGTTTCCTGTATACAGAAAAGGATAACCTTTTTTTCCTCTTCATTTACTTGGACAAAGATATTAAGGAAAGTTAATTTTTTGTGCTGTGATTGTACATGGGTCAGCACACTGATATTTTTATGTACATATGAATGAACTGAACTTAAAGTTACAAGGTTTTGACAAAAGTAGTGACATTATGTTTGGATACATAAAAGCCTTTTAAACTGAACTTCAAATTTTCAAATGAGGTGTGGGGACTAAAATTTATAAGTATTTTCCTTCACAAAAAAAAACATTTTGAGGAGGTCATCTTGGATGTGCAAAATAAAATGGAGCCCTTGCATATAAAGTACCAGCACATTTTAAACTCAGTAAATGATCAGTTTGACAGAGATTTAATCAATTTAGAAGTTTAGAACAGACAATTAAAATAATTAAGTATCCAGGTGTAGTAGTATATGCTACTATGGAATTAAATGATTTCCAATGGCTAGAAATTAAAGGATTGGTGCTACAGTTAGCAGAGTTCCAGGCCAGCATCTGGACTCAAGTGTGTATCGACCTGAGGTCTCAACTTTGAGGATCTGGAAAGAAATCGCCTGCAGAATGAAGAGTGCCACTACAAACAAGAAATTTTGAATGCTTGGAAACGAATACTGGAAACTTTTAGCACCCTTAAAAATCTAGCCATGGTTTTACCCAGTTTTTCCCTCTACATACTCTTTTGAGACCTTATTCTCAGTGTTAAATAACATTAAAACAGACAAAAGAAACCAAGTGGCAGATGAAGTTAGTGCTGCTTGCTTGGGCTTGAAGTGCACAAAGTACTTCACTTCAATTTCAGACTTATCCATTAAGACTCAGCGACAAAAAAAGTCATTAATTGATAATCAAATCAAATGTAATGTGTTCCATATTTTTTTTTTGCAGTTCCGTTTAGAGTTACTATTAAAAGTATGGTAATTTTTAGTGCACTATTTTAAGCACAATTATCAGTGTACATATCGATTTTCATTCTCTATAGATTTCATTTTTGTAATTATTTGACATTTCAGTATATATAATGTGTAACACCACACGATTAGACTGCATTTTTTTAAAATAAATGAATATGTAAAGAATTATTTATCTTTTGTTTGGGGGGGGGGGGGGGCATGCCTCAGAAAATGCCTAAGCCATCATGGATCTAGTTTGAGCATTGTTTGCCTAACCTAACCTAACCTAACCTAACCTATGGGCTTTGGTCAGGACTTTTCAGTAGTTTTAATGAAGGAATTTGTAACAGTGGTGTTTGCTATAGTGAGGATTAGCTGTACATACGAGGGTGGTCTGAAAAGTTCTTGGCTCGACCATAGATGGCAACTTATTGGCAAGATTTTTTTTTTCTAAGTTGGTACATCTGTCATAAGCATCCATGTGAAATTGCAAGTCATTCTGTCAAGTATTTTATTTTATACAGCTGTCTGAACCAAAAGTGTTGTCTTTATCACTTGAAATGGATAAAATGGAGTATCATGTGGTTATAAAATTCTTTGTAAAAGAAGGTTTTACGCTAAAAGAAGTTCATAAAAGTTTATGGGCACTCTTCTCCATCATTTTTGACAATTAAGAAATGGGCTGCCGACTTTATATGTGGCCGTGCCCGCCTTGAAGATGATCCATGTGAAGGATGTCCAGAAAGTGTAAAAACACCAGAAATCATTGATCAAATGCACGATATGATATTGGATGACCAGTGAGTTAAAGTGCATGAAATTGCTGAGAATACACGCATTTCAAAAGAATGTATAGGATATATTTTGCATGAAGAATTGCAAGTGAAAAAGCTTTGCGCAAGATGGGAGCCGCGCTTGCTCTCAGCAGATCAAAAATGCACTCGCATGAAAATCTCTGAATAGTACTTGGAGCATTTTAACAAGAATAAAACTGATTTTGTGCATCGATTTATTACTATGGATGAGACTTGGATTCACCATTACACACCAGAATCCAAACAGCAGTCAAAACAGTGGACAGAAGCCAGTTGTTCAGCACCAAAGAAGACAAAGTCGGTTCCATCAGCAGGAAAGGTCATGGCATCGATGTTTTGGGATGTTAAAGGCATTTTCTTTATTAATTATCTTGAAAAGGGTAAAACAATAACCGGGGAATATTATTCTGATCTTTTAACCAGACTAGAGGAAAAAATTTGTTAGAAAAGACCTGGTTTGCAGAAGAAAAAAAGTCATCTTTCATTAAGACAATGCACCTGCCCACAAAGATGTTTTGCAATGGGAAAATTAAGGGATCTGCACTATGAATTGTTGGAACATCCACCCTGTTCCCAAATTTGCCTCCTTCTGACTTCTGTCTCTACCCAAAACTAAAACTCTTCCTCTCTGGTCAGCGTTTTTCTTTGAATCAAGAGGTGATAGCAGCTGTAGAGGGGTATTTTGCAGATCTTACTGAGAACCACTACAGGGACGGGATAATGGCGCTGGAGCATCGCTGGAATAAATGTATTAGTTTTGAGGGAGATTATGTTGAAAAATAAAAATAATTTTGAAATTATAAATTTGTTTTTTCATTGTTAGGCTGAGAACTTTTCAGACCACGCTCGTAAAATAGTGTAAACAGCACAGAACAAAAGGGAATTACAAACATAGCTCAACTTGTATTAATAAATTGTCAGGTTGACTCAAAATCATTCCTTCATTTTTACTGCAACGAGAGAGGAAAGGGGCTCAGATCATGTTGTGATACATTCTTTTAATATTTTTAATTGAAGATATATAGAACATTTAGCCTGCCAGTGGTTTCTTTTTCTATTTTTTATGCCTCAACCTGATTTATCAGCATTTTACTTCATTTTCCAAAACCATCACTTGTACCAAAAAAAGAGTATAATACCTGCTGTTCTTGTAGTATGAATTACGTTTTGCCAGTAAGAGAGAGACTGATATATAGTCGATTTTCACTATAGCAAAGTCATAGGGACATAGGAGTAAAATTGTGGATAGTTTGTTACTACAGTGAATTTCTTTTAGAGATTGTATATGGGCATTTGGGTGGTAATAGTGTTTACTTTAATCAGTGTTGAGTGTATCAAGAATCCATGAAAAAGGAAGTGGAATACAATAAATAGAGAACTGAGGTGTTGCTTTCCATATTAAGTGAATCATAACATCAACTGGCATGTTATGGGAGTTCTAATATATTTAAAAATACAGTTCATAAAGGTGATCTGCAGATCCCACCCACCTTACTGCAATAAATGAGTTGATTTTGAATCACTTATGGATGACTGATCCACTATTGTGACACTGTAGATACTTATGCATTCATAATATAATGTGATCTTTTACAAGCCTAAAACAATCATTTACACATATGGCTTGTAACATGCTTATCTAGAAGTTTCAAAGCAAAATGTATTTTTAAAGAAATACCTACCATATTTGCTGGTGTATAAGATGCACTTTTTTTCTTTGAAAATAGGTCTGAAAAACAGGGTGCATCTTATATGCTGATACTCAATTTTTTATTGTTTTCATTTCTGGAAATTTTCTCTGTTCTGAGTTACGCAATTTCTTTCTTGCTTCCTTGCAGTGTGTGAGAGCATTCCAGTTACGTAGAATTCAGTGGATTTGCATGTTGTCGCGATTGTTGTGAATGGTGATAAATTTCTGCCATTAAATTTTCTCTAAATTTCTTGGCAAATTATGGCTGATAAACATCTGCATTGCCACAATATCGCATACAAGCTACGTGTGATTGCGTATGCTGAAGAACATGGAAACAGGGCTGCAGAGAGGCATTTCAGGCCACCCCCAACTGAGAAAATGAAAGAACTTGGCGAAATCAGGAAGAGGATCTAAAAAAAGCAACTCGCAGTAAACATAACCTGCAAAGTGGAACTGCAAAATGGCCAGAACTTAAGGCAGAACTGAATATTTGGATTTTAGACCACAAAAAAGAGAGACTTTCAGTGTCTAATTTCACAAAAGATGCCAGCTGAATATGAAGGAAAAATTATTGAATTCCATTGATTCGTCATTAACGCAAAGAAACGATAAAATTTTGAACTTGTGCAAATAGGAAACATGGATGAGGTTCTGCTGACTTTTGATGTGCCCTCAAACAAAACTGTAGATTCCAAGGGCACAAAAGGTGTTACTGTTAAAACTTCGGGGCATGAAAAAACTCACTACACGGTGGTTTTATCCTGCTGTGCTGATGGGACAAAATTGCTGCTACTATTGATTTTTAAAAGGAAGACTATACCCAAAGAAAAACTGCTTAAAGGAGTGTTTGTACACTCCTTTAAGCAGTTCACGCAAAAGGCTGAATGGATGGAGGAGGAATGAAGTTATGGATAGATAAAATTTGGTCTAGGTGCCCTGCCGACTGTTGAAGAAGCCTGCCCTGCTAGTATGGGATCAGTTTCGTTCTAACAGAACAGAAGATGTTAAAAATAAACTCAAGGAATTTAAAACTCAGTTAGCTGTAATTCCAGGAGATCTAACTAGTTAGCTTCAACCTTTAGATGTCTGTATTAATAAACCATTTAAGGGATTTATCAAGGAGAAGTGAAACAGCTGGATGCAGTCTTCAGATTTTGAGGTTACGCCATCAGGAAGAGGCCTAGCATTTTGCAAGTTTGTGAGTGGGTCAAAGCTTCATGGGATGCTGTGAAAACTGAGACAGTGGTTAAATCATTTAAGAAGTGTGGCATTAGTAAGGCACTGGATGGTTCAGAGGACAATTTGTTGTATGAGGACTCAGATTCTGATTTAGAAAAGGTCTCAAGTGTCTCTTCATTTAGCTCTGGAGATGAATTTCTGGTTTTGACGAAGAATATTAAAAGGTGGATATACTCTTTCCTAGTTAGAGTGGGTATTTGTTGAAAGTAGACTTACTTATTACTTTATATTTGAAATACTGTAAATTCATTATAATATTCAGTGATAAAGTTTTTTTCCTAAAAAATGTGTACAAAAAAGGGGGTACGTCTTATAGGTCGGCAAATATGGTAAATACTAGTCTAGAGCTCTGTTTGCAACTTATTATTCTGTAAGTTTTATGTGAATCCTGTCCAAGAATGGTTGTTTAAACCTGTCATAGACTTAACATTCTAACTAAGGCAAACTAAGGATCACATAATCCAGAAGCCTTGTTCTTTGAGCTTCCATAGCTCAGTCAGTATTGATGATTGGTATTTCCAACTCTTTCGTAGGAAATACCTGTACTTTTTCATCCTGAAAAATAGGCAAACTAGCCAGAAACTTTCTGTGACTTGGAAAGTGATCTGTGTTTTTTCATGTTTCTGGCAAAGTAACAACTAAGGCTATATGAAGCCTTAATTGTTACTTTATTATTAAAATACCCTGGCTCAGAGGTAGGTGTTAATTTAATTTCTAATCAAGTGAAAAACTCTACATCTGTTTCCGATCCAGAGTATTTTAATAATAAGGTAATATACCTATTTAAATTATACATGTTTTTGGTCGTAAAATGTTAAAACATATAAGACTTATTGTTAAACTGACCATTCAATTCGTAAACTGACCATTCAAATTTTAATTCGTACGTATGTTCATACAATATTGCCTAGCAGTTTCGCTAGTAACTGACTAGCTTTCTCAAGGCTTGCACAGTACAAAAAAAACGGTAAATGCAAAAAAAAATTTAAGAATACAAAAAACGGTAGCCCTCTGTCACCACCATGTGCAAACCTTTTCATCGAGAAATTTGAAAATGAAATCTTCAACATTACTCCTAAACCTTCAATATGGTGGAGATATGCAGATGATATCTTCATCATATGGCGGGACAGCATGGAAAACCTACATATGTTTGTCAATAGAATCAACTCACTCCACAATAAAATCAAATTTACTCTAGAAGTAGAAAACAACGAACAGCCACACTTCTTGGACATACTAGTTAAAAGACAAGGTAACAATTTCAAACTGTCCATTTACAAAAAACCTATGGACACTGGCCGATATCTACATTACTCTTCAAACCATCATAGGTCACATAAACAGAGCATCATCCACATGTTGAGAAATCGAGCCAGAAACTTTATCTCCGACGATGAAGAAGTTCAAACCGAATTGTCCCAAATCGCTATAACACTATCGCAAAATGGTTATCCTCGAAACATCATCAACAAATTTCTTTACAAAGATAACCAACAAGAAAGAACAGTCTCCCAGCAAATTTCAACAGCAGTTATCCCCTTTATGGGTTCAATTTCCACCAAAATTGCGAGATTGTTAAAGGCCCATAACATCAGAGTTGTATTTAAACCAACTACTAGTATCAGACAGGTTCTAAGATCTCCTAAAGACAGTGTTCCATTTTATAAATATCCAGGTGTGTATAATATTCCATGCATGTGCGGTCTTTCCTACATTGGACAAACTTCGAGAAGCCTGGAAATAAGACAGAAAAAACGTGTTGGTGATGTAAATCACAACAGAACTATCACCTCCGGGTTAGCACATCACTTTTCAACTTCGAACCACACGATAGACTGGAATAACAGCTCTATGCCCTACATAGACGAAGATTACAGACATCGATTATTTAAAGAAGCAGCAGTAGTGCTATGTACAGGCAGCAACCTAAACAGAAATCAAGGAGCCATACTGAACGATACTTGGAAAAATCTAATTAATTCCCTCAGTTCAACAGAACTACAGTAAGCATAATAATCATATTATGCATTTCCATGTATCGCATGTTCATGATACTGAGTAGAAAGTCACAATTTCATACAGACATGTCACACGAACGTGTTACCTTAGTTAGTTAACAGGTACTAACGTTTTTTGTATTCTTAAACATTTTTTGCATTTACCATTTTTTTGTACTGTGCAAGCCTTGAGAAAGCTAGTCAGTTACTAGCGAAACTGGTAGGCAATATTGTACGAACATACGTACGATTTAAAAATCTATGGTCAGTTTAACAATAAGTCTTATGTTTTAAGGTGATATATCTTTTTGCTACTTATATATAAGAAATATATTACTTCTGCATTAATTTAACCTTGGTATCTTTCCTGGATCTTGCTCCCACTGATGAAACCTCGTCGTCATCCAGTAGCATCCTCTAGCAAGAGGGTTGCAGCAGATGAGCAGCTCTTCTCCATTTCTCTCTGTCTGTCGCTTCCATCATTCTTAAACCAGTCCATTCGACGATGTCATTAAACCACTCTCTAGTTGGTCTTTCACGTCTCCTCTTCCCCTCAACTTTCCCTTGTAATATAGTTCTTGTCAGGTGTCCCGAAGAACCTCTCAGAAGATGTCCTGCAAATCTGGTCTTTCTTTGCATAATATTCTTTAGCAGTGTTCTTTCCATCCCAACTCGTCTTAAAACTTCTTGATTTGATATTCTTTCTGTATAGCTAATCTTTTCCATCTTTCTATAACACAACATTTCCAATGCATTAATTCTTTCCATATCTCTCTTTCTGAGTGTCCATGACTCGCTTCTTCCATAACTTGCAATACTCCAAACTGTTGCTTTAAGTATTCCAATTCTGACGCCTATTTTAGTGTTCTTGTTTATTAAAATTCTCTTCGTTTCCATAAATGCCGATTTAGCTTTGCCTATTCTATTTCTAATGTCCAACTCTGAAGTTCCTTTCTCTGAGATCCAGCTACCTAAATATTGAAATCTTTCCACTTCTTCTAAAATCTTTCCTCCACATCTTATTTTTACATTATTTCCTATTTTTCTACCCATTATCATTATCTTGGTCTTTTTTTGTGTTAATTCTTAGTCCATACTCTTTACAAGAGTTTTCAATCCTTTGAATAATTTGTTGTAACCCATTTTCACTTTCTGCCATCACTACTACATCATCCGCATATCTTAAGTTATTAATGATTCTTCCGTTTATTTTTATTCCTTCTTCTACATCCTCAAGTCCTCTCTAAACATTTGTTCACTATAAAAGTTAAATAATAATTGATGAAACCTCAATAAAGATAAACAAGTCTGGCTAGTGATCCCTCCTTTAATGTATAGTATTATACACTTTAAATGGAAGTGTGCTTGCATTATGTTACCAGGACAATTAATTTAAAATCATCAGTCTTTATATAGAAGTAGCCTAGTCATGAATATACTTCACACACAAACTTTGTTTACTTACAACTGGGTAAAGGATCTGAGAAATAAATACAAAATGTTATATTCAGGCAATGACAATCAAGGAATAGGAGTAGCCATAGTATTCAACACAAAATACGAGGCTAATCTTCTTGAATGGCAGTCAGTCTCAAGTAGAGTAATGTGGGTAAATATGAGAAGGGGGAACTGGACAATGAGACTTATTTGTGCCTATGGTCCCACAGAAGGTTCTAAAGTAGAAGTGGAGGAATTTTTTTTTGATGCTTTAGAAAAAGCAACTGACACATTGAAAAATGAAAAGTTGGTCCTTATTGGGGATCTAAATAGCAGAGTAGGAAATGATTGTCAGACATACAAAAATATTTTGGGAAAATTTGGAGAAAAGAGCAAAGCTAATAATAATGGCAAATATCTGTTGGATTTCTGCTCAGGACATGGACTGGTTATTACTAACACCATGTTCCAACATAAAAATGTGCACAAATTCACATGGAGAGAAGAAGCTAGGAATAAGAAAAGTCTCATTGACTATGTTATTGTTGATAGTGATGTTTTCTCCCTGGTGCAGGACACCAGAGTGTACAGAGGATTTGAAATTGGAAGTGATCACTATTTAGTCTTGAGCAGGATAAAATTGAATTTCATATTGAAAAGAATAACATGTAAGAAAGTTTTAAAGCGAATAAAAGTTGAGCAGCTCTCAGATGTGAACTGTAGACTAAAATACACAAAGATTATTGAAGAAAAAATGAAAGAGTTTGAGAACAGGAACCAAACCTTCGAGATTCAGTGGCAAGCCTTCAAGAAAACACTGATTGATTCAGCCAGAGAGGCATGTGGTGAGGTTGTCTGCAAGGATAGAAAAATCAGAACTCCCTGGTGGACACAGAAAGTTAAAGAGGCAGTGAAGGAAAAGAAGAAAGCAATCAAAAGTTCCTGTCAAATAAGTCAGCTTGTGCTCTTAGAGAATATAGAGACAAATGCAAGAATGCTAAACACTGTGTAAAAATCATGGAGGACTAAACAAAAATCATGGAGGACTTTGGCAAGAATATAGAAAATAAATATCAAGAAGGTGGCAAAATATTCTGGAGGTTGTTGAAGAAGCTTAGGAATGGAAGAAAGAGTGCTGTAAAAGGAGTTAGAGATGATAAAGGTGACATGAAAGCTGGAGAAAAGGATATTCTTGATGTATAGAGTAATTACTTTGAAAAAATGCTAAATGAAACAAGCAGTGATGACAGCACAGTGGTAAAAAACACTGACCAGGCATGCAGGCAGGAATACATATCCATACTTGAAGTAGAAAAAGCCATCAAAGGCTTGAAATGCGGAAAGGCAGCTGGAGTAGATGATATTCGACCAGAAATGCTGAAGTATGGTGGTATAAGAGTCTTACAGCGGCTGCACTGCATAGTTCAGAAAGCCTGGACAGAGGGACAAATTCCCGATGATTGGAGTAGAGCTCTCATAGTACCCATATATAAAAAGGGAAATAAAACTGAATGTGACAATTACAGAGGTATTTCCCTACTGAGTGTTCCTGGCAAAATCTATGCAAGTATACTTGAGAAACGGTTGAGAAGAATTGTGGAAGAAAAGCTTGGTGAAGAACAAGCTGGATTCAGGACAAACAGAGGCTGTCAGGATCAGATCTTCACTTTACAACAAATAGTCGAGAAAGCATGGGAATATAACAAAGATCTGTATTTAAGTTTTGTCGATTTGGAAAAGGCATATGATAAGGTGCCAAGAGAGAAGCTATTCAATATGCTGCAGTTATATGGTGTCAATGGGGCATTATATCAAGCAATACTTAGTCTTTATTTGAGTTGTAAGTCAGCAGTTAGAATTGAAGGAAGTACAGGAAGATGGTTTAATGTTAAATCTGATGTGAAACAAGGATGTACATTATCCCCTCTGTTATTCATTATCTATATGGATCACATTATGAAGGAAAGTGGTATTAAACATGATATCAAAATTGGAGATGTTAATGTCAGCTCTTTGCTTTATGCGGATGATGTTATACTTCTAAATAAATCCGCTACAAGTCTGCAAGATTCTCTGACTAAATTGAATAACTGTTGTAATAGATATGGTATGAAGGTCAGCAATAAAAAGACAAAGACAGTGAAAATAGGCAGAATCATTGAAAATGTCAACTGTGTTGTGAATGGAGAACCTGTGGAACAAGTAAAACATTTCATCTACTTAGGCGCGATTTTTACTGAAGATGGTAAATTAAATATAGAAATAGACAACAGAATCAGCAAAGCTGGTATGGTGGGAAGTCAATTGAATAAATTCATATGGAATAAGAGAGAAATTAGTCGGAACACTAAATTAGCTGTATACAAGACAGTGTTTAAACCAGTTTTAACTTATGGATCTGAGAGCTGGGTCAGAAGTAAAACACTTGACCAAAGACTAGAGACCGCAGATATGAGAGTCCTGAGAAAGATTATAGGCATGAACAGATGGCATCAATGGCAATATCATATTAAAAATGAGGATATTAGGAAAGAACTTGACATTGTCTGCATCCAGGAATGCGTTAGCAGAGCTAATCTCAGGCGGTATGGTCACCTAAACAGAATGGGCGAGGAAAGATTAGCAAAACAAGTGTTCTCTGCCAGGTTGGCAGCAAAACGACCCAGAGGAAGACCAAGATATATGTGGATTGATAACGTACAAAGTGCCTTAGACGATAGAAATATAAGATCTGATAAGGTTGGAGTCTTGACAAGTAACAGACTGATTTGGAGGAAAATTGTAGGTAGGAAGTTAGTAATGATATAATTTTTTCATGTGGTACTATCATATCCTGTACACCCCTTGTGTGTACATGGCAGTAATTTGATGATGATGATGATGATGGGTAAAGGATTAAACAAGAATATAATTTAATAAGTGGCATTACGATGCTATTTCAAATGATTTAGAGCGTATAGTAAAGTCAGTTGCAACACTTCTGTTTTACTGATGGTGAAAATATGAACTGAACTTTTATATTTTTGTGCCATTTGCTTCTGCATACCATCCTTTAATCAGTAAAAACCAGCTTGAGTGAAGACCTATTAATCTTATATAAGCCAGGTGCTGGCATTATGTAAACAGGTAGACTTTGAAGGTGATTTGTCTGTTTTCATGTTTCTGGAAAGTTCTTTGTAGTTCCTCAAAACATAAAAGGAGCTTTTCAACTCCCATCTTAAATATGACGTTGATCTACTCTTCACTCAAATGTTTAAATTGCATGAGAACATACACATCACACATCAAATAGTTTGGACAGAAGCTAACTGTCCAACAGTGATATAACAGGCAAATTCAGAAGTAGAATGTACAATAGTGGATTTCATGTTTATAGAATGAACTCTAAGCTAAAAGAATAACATCTGACTAGTTTAAACCTGAATAGGGATATGTTATTGCAGGAGGTGGGGAAAATATAATTTTCCCCACCTCCTGATGGTGTGTATATATACATAATTGCGTACGCATGCATGCATGCACAGTGTGTGTACGCATGCATGCATGCACAGTTATTAAGAATTAAAATTTCCCATACTTCTGGTGAGGAGAAACCATCATTCTGATTTAAATTACGGCATTGCAGTATAAGGCCAAGAGCTTCATGAATGTGAGTACATTCATATTTAAAATACCTTCTGTGGATCGAGCATGCATCTGACCAAAGAATTCTGTAGTTTTTGTTAACTCTAGGCTAAGTAAGAATGGATTTGAGGTTTTTTTTTTTGTATCACATGCAGTATTTGTATTCTGAACAGCCAGTTTGCCCAAAATGCAAAAGATGGCATTTGCATGAAACTTGGTAAACACCTAATAGAAAGACGATGGTGAAAGTTTTTCTTGTTCTAGTGATTGGTTCAGAGGTATCAGAGATTGTGGATAGGAACCCCGTTTTCAACAGTGGAATTATGAGAAAGAAAATTATAGGATGGTTCAAATGTTCATCCTTTGACAGGAAAACATAATACACTATGGGAAAGTGTTCCATGACAATGAAGTCACCATCTCTGAAAGGGTGAGCCAACTATTGTTTTTTGATTGCTGTGCTATTCACCATCTCCTCCAAGCAAGAAATCTAGTTCTAACACCCTTGCTAACCACACTTTTACAGTTTCTAGGAGTAATCCCTTATCAAATTGGCCACAATTTGATCAAGGCTGAAAACTAGAAAATCAACGCTGCCAACTAATAAAACGGAAACTGATGAATTGCTAAAAGATGACATCAGTAAGTTAGCGGGAGAATGACTTTGACCCCAGAAATATTGTCAGGTGCCATCATTTCGAATCGACAAATAAAGGATGGAATGATGATCTCCTCATACCTCGTAAAAGTGACTTGCAACATGCTGGCAGGCACGGCAAAACTAATAACAGCAATTAACAAGTTCAAAGGCACTTGCCATAGTCGCAGACTCCCATCATTCAGTCTGTCCCATGACCTCTGCAATTGGATTGTCAGCTTTATAGCTGGATGTACACTGTGTGTGAAGGTGGGTGGTTCTTCTCATTATTCAACCAATGCTGGGGTTCCACAAGGCTCTGTTCTCTCATCAGTCCTCTTCCTTCTGTATATCAATGACCCACTGAAGTAGGGCATTGATACCCCAACCCAATACACAGTTTTGCAGATGACAACACGTTGCACTCCTCCCTTTCATTTGACAAACCTTAATCTACACAAAGTATCTCAACTTTGTGTAGAGTAACAAAACATCAACCTCCACCGCCCCCAGTTCTAATCTCCAAGCCATCCTTCAGCAGGGTTCAGATAATCTCATCAATTTCAGTGCAAAACTCGGGTCTGCCTTATTTCCAAAAAAAAAAAAAAAAACAGTCTTCCAGCATTATCCTTGATAACACTCAAATCCCTAGACAAGATGAGATTTCTCTTCTTGAAATCAACCAGACATCAAGCCTCTACTGGCATAAACACATCACAACCATTGCCTCCTCAGCTTCCAATAAACTAGGATTTCTCTTTCACTTGGGACGTTACTTCACTTCTGAACAGCTTATACAGATCTTATACAAATTGCAAATCAGCCCAGCTATTGAACACTGCTCTCATATTTGGGATAGGCCCCCTAAGAGTTCCCTAAAAATACTTGACTCAATACAAATAGTGCAATCAGACTGATTAATAACCCATCTTTTACCAACTCATTCCAACCACTGTCATACTGGCATTTGGTTTCCTCAGTATTTATGTTCTATAAATATTTCCATGGCAAATGCTTAAATGAAATAGCATCAAATCTGTTGGAACATTTGCAGCTACCACCCAACATCTCTTCACAGTACAACTTGTAACCCATAGAACAAGTTTCTTTCCTTCTCCTCCTTCATCCCTGCTACTGATGTATTGTGGAACAATTCCCCTCCCACCTTATGTGTTTCTCAAGGAATAGACTTTTAAATCAAATGTAAACAAGTTTCTTCTTTCCAACCCACTACCCATACACGGTACTAATGTACTATAGGTTGATTAACCAACCTCACATGTTGGTTAATCAACATGAAAAAAATGAAAAAAAAAATCTCCTTTTCTGTCTTGTATTGAAAAGTTATGCATCAGTCCTATAAAACCCCATAACTATTATGCTTCTATCATGTCCACTCTTTTTTCATCTATTGACTAGCCTTTCAGGCCCACAGACCTTCAGTCCATCCTCATAGGGAGCTTTCTAGAGACCACATCTGGACTACTACATACAGATTTGGCCACCTGGATTCTATGGGGATGAGGTAGAGAGGAGCCAGAAGTGCGTGACCAAGATTGTGGTCTTATAAAGGAAAGGAGAATAACCTCCTTTTTTTTTTTTAATAACCACATAATCTGATGTCATTTTGACTGCCTTTGCAATATGCCCTCTAAACTTCAATTCCCTTTTACAATCCCCCCCCCCCCCACACACACACACAAAAAATCCTTGGCTTTGTCTGTTTCCTGAAGTTCATTTCCATCAGTGTAATACATAGCTTGTGATTTCTTCATTCCAAAGTGAATGATAGCTTACTCTTTGCTGCATTAAACTGGTAGCCATTATCCTTTGCCCATACTGCCATTCTGAGTTGTCTTGCAGGATCTCTCCATCGTCATTGACTGTCATTCTTTTTATCTTTGCATCATTGGCAAAACAACAGAATTATTATATTTCCTCTTCAATCACTAATATACAAATTAAACAGCAGCAGACCAATTACCAAGCTTGCAGTGCATCACTAGTCACCTGCCTTCTCCTGAATTGAATTTTTTCATATACTACTCTATATTTGTCCATCTCTTTATCTAAATCACCAGCTTCATATCCATCCCCACTTGTTTCAATTTCTGATTGTCCATCTTTTCAAAGGAATGACAGAAATTGATTTTATGACAGCTTACATAACCTCTAACAAAAAATGGTCTCTGACATTTACACTTCTTTGAGATGTAATTGGAAGCTTGTTTTTGTTGTAACTCATTCTGGCATTTCTTGATATATTTACTGCTCTATGTAGAATTTATACTTGCTCCCGCTTTATGTTTGGTTGGTCTTTGACCAACTTAGTGTGTCAGATATTTTGACAATGTTTTGTATATCTACAGTATTTCATTAAAGCTAATTTATCTAATTTCACTGCTAAACAGGCATAATTTGCACAAAAAGCAATGTTTTTAATGTTATATTGATTGTTTTATAGGTTCTACTCTCCTAAATACAGAACACTGGCTCTTTAACCAGACAGCATTGCAGGAATACTTATTGATCTGTTGTCAGATGAGCACTGGTGGACTCATTGACAAACCTGGCAAGTTAGTAGATAGAGCAAACTTGTTTAATCTTTCATATATGAAATTTATGTAACGTTAAAATTCTCTTTACAAATACATTTTAATTATTATTATGATTTTATGAAGCATTGAAATAATTTTATTTCTAGATGAGTAACTTTGATAGCATATTTTTAAGATACTGATTTAGATTTTCCATATATCCTTAATATCTGATTTTATTTATTAATATTATCCTTGTTTTCATATAACAGTAGCACTACATCTAATGACATATTTTTCCCTCTTTCGTGCCAGGAATAGAGATTTCTATCACACTTGTTACACACTCAGTGGCCTCTCAGTTGCACAACATTGCTGTGGAGAACAATGTGAAAATGTATACGTAATTGGAGATCCTAAAAATGAATTAGTAAGTTATTTTGAATAAAAGCTATTGTGAAAATTTTGATTCTTTATACTATAAATAGGTAGTTCTAATAGGTTTTTTCTGTTTGCAGAAAGCAAAAATAACCTTTTTTATTTTTAAATCCCACCTACAAAAGATCTAAAACCTATAGTAGTTATTTCAGTAACATATTAGATAATCCAGAAACTCTGCTCTAAAAATGAAACTTAGTGCTTTTAAGCCACTTGAGGTCTCCATAGATTTGATGAGCGTGGTTGATTCATATTGGGTGGTGAAAATCATTTACCACCTGAAGATATTCACAAATATCAGTGATACAGTGAAATTCAAATCGCAGTCTGTAGGTTACAAAGAGAGAGAAAGGAGATGCGATCCACTGAAACTAGCAATAGGTTTCTAATGTCATCATGAGAATTATAAAATGACTTTCTTAGCTGCCTCTCGCACAACTGTTCTTATGTGGTATTTTGACCTAGAGGTGTTTCTTGAACAACTAGAAGTCATTGTCCTGAGGCAAAATAGTGTGAGGACAGCTGTTCAGAGTTGGATGCATTGAAAGAGGAGAAGCAGTTAAAAAAATTGAAACTATACTGTGTATAAATGTTAATCTTCAGCAGTTACTCTTATTTCTACTAGTTTAGAAAAAGCAGAAACAGAATATCTATGAGAAAGTGAGTGAAATGAATCCCTGAGAGAAGGGTTATCTATTAACTTATTGTCCTGTTCAAGTTTAGTGGAAAAACCTGGGTTCAAATTGTGTCTAAGGCAAAGAATTTTAATAAGGGCTGTTCAGCTGAAGGTCAGATAGCCAGTCTTGTATCAGAGTTGCACGGTTTTTCATCCTGCAAAAAAGGCAGACAGACATTCTGGACATTTGCAGCCAGAAGATTTAGGAAGACTTCGTGTTTTGAGAATTAGTGAGTCTGAGATTAGCTTAGATATCAAGTCCAAGATAGTTAGTGTAAAAAAAAAAAAAATTGTGAAAATTATTTTATTTGATGAACTAATAAGCTTTTTTTGGAAAATAATTAGATCATAAATAATTTACATTTGTAAATATTTTAATTAGCAAAAATTTAATTTACACTTATTTAATTATGCTTTGTTTTAATTTTTTTTAATTGCACCCCATTTTAAAATTATATAAAGATCTTAGTCCTTGGTGAATAAATAAATCATCAAAACTAAGAAAAAAATGCACCACAGCTGTTCACTTGTCACAATATGCTTATTTAATTACCTTTTAACTATTCAGCACATAGGAAAGAAATATGACAAAAACAAACCAGTGTATTATAAAGCATTTGACATAGTGAAGCATGTTTATAAACCTCTAATGGTGATTTGCCTTGCTTGAAAGATGTGCTCTCACACATATGAAAAATTTTATTTTGTTGCTGAAAGGCTTGTACGTTTGCATTGTTATTTCACTATAATAAATATTATTCTTTAGTAATTATTGTAATTTATTTTATAACATTTTATTTCTCAAAAATTAAAATGAAATTGATATACATTCATTCCACAAAAGACTGGTAAAATAACCGTAGCCACAAACTACCATCAGATATGTGACACACACACACACACACATTTATATATATACTGTGCATATATATGTTATGGAAAATTTGTGTTTGTTATGAGGATGAATGATCACTAACTGTTGAAGGATATAGTTAATATTTGTGAATTTATCAGACGCACCAGTCGTTAAGTATATTCTCCAATATTAAATGGTTACTTGGATTAATGAATATGTTTTGACCAGTAGGTAAGAGTTGGTCACATGATATCTCAATTATATCATGTCATACAATATTCAACATAATCTTGTTATTTCATAAGCAACAGAACTATGAATAGAGTGCTATTTGAGGAAAGGTATTTAGATCTGAGAACTGAAATAGCACAAATAAAACAACAGAGAAAGCACCAGTCGATTGTCAAAAATTAAAACAGTTGGATATAATATATATAAAGTATGACATAACGAAAAACTCATTTATTCAGTTTCAGATAATTCAACTATAAAATACTATGTCACTTCACAGATGGACTTCAGTATCATACATGAGACATATCTCTTAATTGGACATGGAGGAAGAAATAGAATGAAAAAAGTAATTAATAAGAAATATTAAAACATGACTGCAAAAACTATTATGCTTTATTTGAATTTATATGAATCTTACCAAAAAAAAAAAAAAAAACAGATTGGTAGTTGGACCAGTGAAATGAATAGTCAGTGCCAAGTTGACTTAATTGACATGCAGCCCCCCAGAAAGATCAAAATTTCAAACTTATTCTTGTTTATCAAGATAATTTGAAAAATCGATACATATGTTGCCATTAAAGATAAACACAGCTGAAGGAGTTTTCTATAAACTTTCAGATATATTTACAATATTTGGAGCTTCAAGTGTCATTCAAAATGACAATGAACATGATAGAATTAAAGTTTGTGCTGCATAGCTGGAACTAAAGATTGTCCATGGAAAATCAGGTTATAGTGAAAGTCAAGGATCAGTGGAAAGTTGAATCAAGATGTAGACAACATATTGAGTACTTGCCTTGAACCAATCAAACAACAAAATGGAGCAATGGTTTATATTTTGTACAGTTCATGAAAAATCGAGTGTAGAAAAATAAAGAACGTAGTGTAGAATCTAACAATGGAGACTATGTTGATGGCAATGAACAACTTATGGATGGTGAAAATGTTCATGTCATACAGAATATTTTGATGACAAACATGTTAATAAAACAGATAAAGGAGGAGGAGAATTGATCATATCTGGATTATATTTATCATATTAAGCAGTAATGATTGGAAATTGTTCATAATCACGTGCAATTTTAATAAATAGTAAGCTTTTCATTTTTAATGATTATATTCTCCAAAATATTGGGTGATTATTTACAACCCTCAGCAATTATGCATACTATCCAAAGTAATCAAATTGACCATAACATTTATTTTAAAAAAGCTTAATTTTATTAACTTTCATTACAGATATCAAGAAAATTAATCATTTTTAACTGAATGTTAGTCTTGGCAAAAAATTTTGTAAGTGGTGAACATGTTAATATATACAAAAAAGTGAAATGTGGTTAAATGTTTTCTAAATCCAAATTAATACATGCAATGTTGGAATTGTAAATATGGTGATAAACAGAGCATTATTAGTAAAAACAGGAAACACATGTAAAAAACATACAAAATTTGGATTTAGACTCAAAATTTTGAACAAGTATGGAGTCCAAGTAAAAATTTAGACATGCCAAGTCCATGTATTCAGATTTGAACAATCTGATCTTGTCTGGAGATCTGACTTATTATCAAAGGTAAGGAGAGTAAAGTGATCTTTACCATACTTGAAAATGGCAAGGAGAGCATTGTTGCTTTCCTTGGACGGTTCCAACATTGGTGGGGAAATCTGATGTTAGGAAAAGGATGATGCCAGAAGATCAGTCTTATCTTTGGGTAGCATCTGGATTATAAGCAGTGGTGTGTTGGAGCCAGTTCACATGCACCACTTGTTACATTTCCAAGAATTTTGTAAGCTGGTTGTTAAACTGACAGTAGCTATAAACTGTAGAGCACAATGCACTTCTATCCACAGTGACTAGTAGCAATTGGCTTGTATGGTAATGAATAACAGAATATATCGCAAAATGGATTCAAATGGAGATATTTAAGAATATTATAGAAGAAAATGAATGCCAAATTCTGTATCATAATTGATAAGGCATCTACAGTTGCGGGGAAAAAAAATATCCAAGTAATTTATTTCCAATGTGCAATTTAATCTGCTTCCAAACCAGTAATGTTATTTGTCACTTGAAACAAAGTAGTGAGTTCGTCTGCAGCAGAGTGCATTTTTAATACATTATTATCTACTTGGGAAGAAAGTTGAGTAGCTACTAAGTTGTGATTTGGCACTGTTTAAATCATCGATTGTAATTATCACTCAACAATGCACTTGAAATTATTAAAATTGGTTGAATAATGGGATGACAATTGTGTGGAATGTGGTTTACTAGCTGCTACTGCTGGATGGCACACACATCCTATATCCTATGTTATAATGTATTTTTCAAGCTGTGCTTATCTGGCAGAGAGGTTAGTCAACATTAATTTTTTTTGAAACACCTTGTTTAAATGATAATGTTCTTGAAAAAATTTCTTTACTTTCAACTGCACTTCATTTGGAATGAGTTAAATGTTCAGAAATGCAAAAATTAAATGCACAATAACAGCTTTGTAAAATGTTGAAACTAGAAAACTTGAATCTCAAGCTGAAGATTTGATTAAATCAGGTATGTCTAAAGACATCCCATTTAATAAAAAGAATAAATTCAATACTTTTTCCCTAGGAATGCATTACTAGAAAATACAATTCAACACAAAATTTACATTTTCTTTTGATGATGAAAATATTTAAAATATTTCGATTTATTAGAATAATTTATTTGACCTTATGAAGAATTAACTTCATCAGCTGGTAGGAAGAAAAATTGTATACTGTTTAAGTGAAATTTTAAAATAATATGAAATTGTTTTGAAAAAATTTCAGGATTTTGTAGATAATCATTGTAGAAGCAAATAAAAATGCTTCAGCACTTACAAGCAATTAGAAAACTAAAAAGATAGTTAGCACACTGTCACAGTCAGTAGGTAGTGCTAAAATTGAAAGAGGTTTCCTTTTATAATGAACATAATTTGTACAAGTGAGAAATAGTTTAACAGTAGATTGGATTTAATCTACTGTTAAACTATTAACAGTAGATTAAATTGAATTTAATCCAATATGTGATTTAATTAAAAATTTAATTAAATCACATATTGGATTTAATGACAATATATTTTTTTTTTCTCAACAAGAGTTAACAAATTCGGATGCAATTGTATTTGTTAAGTAATGGTTGAATTGCAGTCAAATTGACTATGTATACAAGAACTCGGCAAAAGTAATGCAAACATTTCGTGAGAATGTTGAAAGTTTATTTTTCACTTGGTTAGAATATAATAAATTTAGGTTAATCCTTTATCCAAGTGTGAGTAAACAAAGTTTGTGTCTGAAAGTATCTTCAGGACTGGGGTAAGGTGGTACAACACCAGGGCGACTCCTTGCAAAGATGGAGCAAGCTACCAACACCCCTATCTCAGTATCTCCCATAATGCAAAACACATCTCCTTGCGGATATGTCTAATGTTATGCATTAAGAGAAGGGCCACACCCAGACTAGTTTCGACCTTTACTGAGGTCTCTCTTCAGTGGAAGCCAGGCCCAAGTGAAGATACCAGCCAGAAGCATTAGCAAGGTCATCTCTACCTATAGGAGTTGCCAAATGGTGTGCCACCTTTTTAATAAATTACTCTGGATTTAGAGAAAGATGTTGAAAGTTTATTTTTCACTTGGTTAGAATATAATAAATTTAGTCCTTTATCCAAGTGTGAGCAAACAAAGTTTGCGCCTGAAAGTATCTTCAGGACTGGGGTAAGGTGGTACAACACCAGGGAAACTCCTTGCAAAGGTGGAGCAAGTTACTAACACAGTATCTCCCATAATGCAAAACACATCTCCTTGCGGATATGTCTAATGTTATGCATTAAGAGAAGGGCCACACCCAGACTAGTTTCGACCTTTATTGAGGTCTCTTCAGTGGGAGCCAGGCCTAAGTGGAGATAACCAAGTGAAAAATAAACTTTCAACATCTTTTTCTAAATCCAGAGTAATTTATTAAAAAGGTGGCACACCATTTGGCAACTCCTATAGGTAGAGATGACCTTGCTAATGCTTCTGGCTGATATCTCCACTTGCACCTGGCTCCCACTGAAGAGACCTCAATAAAGGTCGAAACTAGTCTGGGTGTGGCCCTTCTCTTAATGCGTAACATTAGACATATCTGCAAGGAGATGTGTTTTGCATTATGGGAGATACTTAGAATGTAGCTTGCTCCACCTTTGCAAGGAGTCGCCCTGGTGTTGTACCACCTTACCTCAGTCCTGAAGATACTTTCAGGCGCAAACTTTGTTTGCTCACACTTGGATAAAGGATTAAACTAAATTTATTATATTTTGTGAGAATCAGTTGGCTTGTGTGAAAAATGCATTTGAGGGGAAAAAAAATTAACATTTTATTATTGTTTGAAATTTTTGGATTCCGAACTGTTGTAAATCAGTAAAACTTACAATAAATATATAAACACTTTGTTCACTGAGCATGTTGATGTGAAAATTCAGGGAAACTTAAGCAATTAGGGTGGAAGCAAGTGAGTTTGTGTGAAGGCACACATGAAGCCAGTGAGTGTGAGAATGAACAAGTGAGGAATCTATTCTCTCAAGCAAAAATATTGAATAGGGTAGTCAATTCAGAAAGTAAAGTGGGTGGGAGAATAAAGGGGTGTTGCTGTTTTTATATACTAATGCCAGAAGTATCAGGAACAAGATGGAGGAGTTTTTGGCATTGATTAGTGCAACCTTGCCAAAAGTCATAGGCATTAGTGAGACTTGGCTAACAGCAGATGATGTAGTTACAGGGATTGAATGTGAAGGGTTTAGTATTTTCAGGAAAGATAGAGAAGAATAGAATGGAGGAGTATCTGATGATAGCAGATGAATTGCAACCAAAAAAAATAGGAGGCAGGGAAGCGGGTATCTGTTCATTTGAAGCAATCTGGTGTGAGATGAAAGCCAATAAGACAAATATACAGTCGGTTGTTGCTATATTCCAGGGAGTTCCACAGATGATCTGGAAGATATGCATCGCCAAATTATTACAATGAGTACAGGTCGAGTGATTATTATGGGGACTTCAACCATGGAGATATAGACTGGAAGGAAGAACGATTACATGGCAGAAAGGAAATAGAATTTATACACCAACTGAGAGATAATTACTTAAGGCAGCATGTGATGGAGGGGAACAGGGATGGAAGAGTATTGGAACTGGTCACAGGATCAGAAAAGCTATCTATAACCAAGGTGACAACATTGCCGCCAATTGGTGAAAGTGACCATGTGGTCTTGACTTGGGAAATAGTAAACCATGAGGAATAGTCTATCAAGAAGGGATAATTGTGGAACTACAAGGCAGATGATTATGACATATTTAGGAAGAAGCTTAAATCTGTACCATGGCATAAAACACTACAGGGTAAGGATGTTAGTAGTGCATGGGATATAGTTAAGGGTCATCTAGAACAGTGCTTCCCAAACTGTGGACCATGCTTCCTTGGGGGCTGTGAAATAATGAAAACAAATTTAAAATGTTTTAAGACTAAGTGTTCCATGCCCATAATTCCAACGAGAACACACATTTACAGACAGACTATGATGGCTGGATTGATTTTCCCATCATCTACCATTTAATTAGGTACAGCCAAGTTACATGACCAAGTCAGACTTTTCAACATCTTTCTCTAAATCCAGAGTAATTTATTAAAAAAAGGGTGGCACACCATTTGGCAACTCCTATAGGTAGAGATGACCTGCGAATGCTTCTGCCTGGTATCTCAGCTTGGGCCTGGCTGCCACTCAATAAAGGTCGAAACTAGTCTGGGTAGTGGCCCTTCCCTTAATGCAGAACATTAGACATATCTGCAAGGAGATGTGTTTTGCATTATAGGAGATACTGAGACAGGAGTGTTGGTAGCTTGCTCCACCTTTGCAACGAGTTGCCCTGGTGTTGTACCACCTTACCCCAGTCCTGAAGATACTTTCAGGCGCAAACTTTGTTTGCTCACACTTGGATAAAGGATTAAATTAAATTTATTATACAAGTCAGACTGTTGATTATAGTGTAGTGAGAGGAAGATGAAAAGTTATTCATGGATAAATCAAATTATATCAAAAATTTTCTGCAAATAGAGTATGTACTGGGTTAAAGATGAGTTTGAAAATTATATTCTTGGAAATATTATAAACAGACATTGAATATCAAATGAATATATAAAATTATATGCTTTTTCTTCTTTCCTTTAGGCTCCAACACACCCTATATTTAATATTGGTGTTGATGCTGCAATCCAGGCCACAGAGTATTTCAGGAGGTTGCCTGTTCCCAGCAGTTTAAAACATGTGCATAAAAATGATATGGCAGAACATTTAGAGAAAACATGACTTAGCATGAGTGAATGCTTCTGAGACTTAAGCCTTTACGTGATATATATATTATATATATGTACATATAAAAACTTAATGTAAATTAAGAAATACATGTCTGATCTCTGTTGGCCAAGAACTTGTTTTTCTAAGGTTATGCCGAGCCGATCAGTGATATTTGTGAAATTTAGATTTTTTTATATTTCACTTCATGCTTATCACTATATCAATCATAAACATCAAAGGAACAATGTACTATAATTTTTCTAATCAGGGAAATCAGAAGTAAGGAATGAAGTTGTCCTTAAGGTGTTATGCTGTAATCACATTGTTTTTATTTTAGCTCAATTATATCGTGAAGATTATTTTAATACATTTTGTTTCTTTATGGTCGCATAATCATCTTGAGTTACTATTATTTAAATAGTGTACAGAAGCCTTTTAGCAATTTTGGTAAATGCAAACTTAGTGTTAAAGCAGGTGATTACAAATGTGTGCCAGTTTTACTATTTAACGCAGTATGAAGACGTTAAAGAGGAACTATTTGGACTTATTTACATCAGTTATAATCATAAGCTGTTGACATCTTAAGTTGTTTGCATACCATTCAGTTTGGAAATATATTTGGAATTATAAAACACTGGAATAATGTTTTAAATTTATCAATGTTTTTATTTTTTAATATAAAAAATTTTCCATCCCCCTCCCCCAAATCCTGGTAGTCATTCATTCCAACAGAGATTGGTTGCTTATCTTATAAATTACTGTTAGGTAGCAAATACTACTACTCTACTCCTACTACTATTGCACTACAGTTTCATATATAGTAATTTATTTTTATCATAAATCTTTAAAAGCCTTTACACAAATTTTGGTACTTGCTACAAACTGGTTATTCAATGATTATAAGATGAACAATGATTACAGTAGTTACATTATTGTAGCATTACAGTAAGTATTGTAGCATTAGTGAAAAAATTTCGGTTAAACACTAAAAAGTGTTTCTCATTTAATAACACTACATTATCTACAATTTCATACAGTAGCTTATTTTTGTTATAAAATCTTTAAAAGTTTATACTTTTGGTACATAAATTTGGTACATGCTAATAAACTGATCATTTGAATAATAACCTTGCAATAAATATAGTTTGAATTCTTTACAAATTACTATAAATGTTTTTATTTGTGCCGGAGCACTTTGAAATGTACTTTTGAATTAGTAATACTAGAGAGGAAGGAAGAGATTCTGTCTAGGCAGATTTTGATTTCTATAAATTTGTTTGGAACCTTTGGATAAATATAATATGTGGATTTTTTATGTGAAAGCAATATTTTTAATCTTATAATAGAACTTCAGAATATGTATATATCAAAAAAGTGTCACTTTTATTTCTGTGCAAAATTATTTATCAGATCTGAATTTTTTTACAAAAAAAAAAAAGTGCATTGGAAATCATTATATTGCTGTTTCATTGTCATTTTGTTTAAAGGAGAGAAGAAAAAAAACTTACACTTATAAGTGAAAAAAAATTAGTTGTAATAAGGGCTACTTTGTAGTCTTTTGGAATGATTACTACTGTCTTTAAATAAATTAATTTTGTGATTTTAACTGTTCCTCTTCATTATATACAAGAAGGAGAATCGCATTTGAAATATTAAAAATTTTAATGTACTGGATCATTCCGACTTATTATATACTCTCTGCCCACAGTTGAGAGAACTGTAGCTGGCAGAGTGCCAAGAAGAGTCAATTCATGTTGAAGTGGAGGGAAGAATCAGGAATGCACGAATTGTCACCAACACATAAAATCACATGCTTTCTTGTCTGTTGGTGTACTAACTTGATTTTTGTTGTCCCTTTTTTGCATTGTTTTTTTGGTATTTATTGTATGATGGATCCAGTACCATCATCCAGTGAAATTGCAGGCTTATCGGAGTCAACTGTTAAAAGAATTCTGGGGAAAATATTGCTCTCGTGTTACCTCCTTGGAAAATATGTATTGAGACAGATGAAATTATCAAAGAATTAGGCGAACCTTTGGTGACTGATATAAGTGCTAGTGATTTGGACATTGATTCAGATGATTATGAAGATTAAAAGGATTTGAGAAAGGTTTTTTTTTTAAAAAGTTTATGCATGGTTTTGTTACAACAAGTCATAAATAATTAATCGGTTTAGGACATTTAAAGTGTCTGGGTTCTATCAACTGTAATTTTAGAATGGCTAAATGCATTTGAAAAAATGTCTGTTTTTCTGTATAATTATTTTTTTATACAAAACTTACTTAAAAATAAATTTCACTTGCGATATTTTTTATTTTATACTTTTTTGAATTTTATTAATACTATACATACAATTTTCTAACTGTTATACAAGCAAAATAGTTACCGCTTTAATAAATAGAATGTTCATAAAAGAAAAGCTAATTTTCCAACATGTAATAATCAACAAACTTATCCCATGAGACTGACTGATTACAGTATTATTACTTATTATACCATGCAGAGAAGTGTTGAGGGCTCTCTCATCTGTAGTCGAACAGTAATTACTCAGTCTTAGTTTAAAATTACAGCAATTTTTTTCTTTTCTCCCCCTGGTTTTCCTCCTCTAGAACATAAACCAGCCAGTGGATATGTAGTGGACAGACATAATAACTTGTCTTGTTGTTGATTCTAAATGACATGCATAATTTAATAGAAAGAGTATAACAAAATTCCTTTTATTAAATTATACATTAATAGTTGTGCATGTCATAAGAAGTTCCTGTGGTGACACTGAATATTTCTCAGTGAGAGTTAGTCTACACCAGGGCTCTGCCCTTAGCCTGTATTTCTTTTTATTGATATTAGATGACCTTACTGAATTGGTGCAGGGAGAGGCACCATGGTGTATGATGTAGTTTTTGATTGAGCATACAAGAGAGAGAGAGGGTTAATTCAAGATTGGAAGAGTGGTGGAAGGCCTTGAATGCAATGGATTAAGATTGAGTAAGACAGAAACAGAATATATAGTGTGCTGTTTTAGTGGAGAAAGAAATGATGAAGAGAAATAATGATCGAAAACTATATTTTGAAGGGGAGAGAAAAGTTTGGATATTTAGGCTCAGTGTTACAGAGATAGTGAGATTGGTGAAGAGGTGACTGGTAGAATTAGCACGGGATGGCTAAAGTGGAGACAAGCCAGCACTGTTTTGTGTGACAAGTGTGTCACACAAAACAGTGCTGGCTTCATGGCAGGCCTCACAACTGACAAAAGTCAGTTGTGAGGCCTGCCATGTTGTATGGATCAGAGTGTTGAGCCTGTAAAGAAAATACATGAGCAAAGGATGAATGTGGCAGAGATGAGAATGTTAAGGTGGATGTATGGAATGACAAGAAAGGATAAAATTAGAAATGAATTTATCAGCGGTAGTTTGGAAGTGGTATCAATAGTTGAAAAAATGGAGGAAAACAGGTTAAAATGGTTTGGACATGTTGAATGCGGCTCAGCCACTGAAAGGGTAAATAGGACTATGAATCTAAATGTGGATGGGAAGAGGTAGACTGAGAAAGACATGGAGAAGAGTGTGGAGCAACTGAAGAAATAACACAAGATAGGAAAGAATGGAAAAAGAGGACTAGCAAGGCCGGCCACAAATAGATGGAATAAGGAACAAGAAGTAGTAGTATAACAAAATTTCATAAAATTATGAAATTTCAATTACTGTCTAAACAGTCTTGATTCTGTAAAATTAACAATGGGGGGAGCTTAATTATTACAGCTGCCATGCTATAGATTTCCTTTCCAGATTGAAACAGTGAACCTACTTAAAAACACTTTAGTCTGCACATGAATTATATTCATAGTAATGTTTCAATACCAAGAATAATAACTTTGCTTTGAGTTCTATGTACATCAGGCATGGCCAACTTCATTCTATACGAGATATATGATGAGTGGTAGAGTCACAGGCTGCACACTTTTAGACAGAACTTAAATAAACTCTGCATTTTTTCAAGGCAATAGTTATATGTATTGACTTACTATATTTGCTAAATCATTTTACTACTTGGAGAATAATATAAACTACTTGAAACTGATCACTGTAACCAGATCAGAGCAAGTGACTTTCAATGATGCCTTACTCTGGAGCGCATAGAAATCTACCACTCCCACTAATACAACTCACACAGAGAGCAGTAGATTTTATAAATTAAATAATCTTTTTAAAGCAATTTTGATTCCGTGTTGAGAATATAAAGTGTTTCTGTCATCAGAAATAATGAATATAACTAGTATATCAATCAGAAAATCTGCGGTCAATATTAATAGCTAAATTTATAATACATATAATTTAATATAGTTTTTATCCTGCTGTGGGCCTGCTGTTGGCCACCTATGATGTACATAATGGGAAAGGCATACACTCTATTGAGAATGTATAGGCTTTCTTTAAGTCAGTTTTTATGTTATGTACAGGTAGGCATTCAAAAATCCGGCCATCAATAATCTGGTTCCTTCAGATCTCTAGCATGGATTTCGGAGCATGCATTTTCAAATTTATTGCGTTGGCACGCCACTGTTTTCTGTTTATGTTTATGTTTTGATGGTGCTGTAGTCTATAAGCATTGTGATAACCTGCTTATTCCTTCTCATTTTATCATTTATTTGCTGCTATATAGCCACATTATGGATTCAGCAAAGAAAAGAGGTGGCGTAAAATGTAAACATCTTGCGTTGTCGATCGCAGAGAGAGTTGAAGTGCTAAAAAACTTGATAGTGGCATGTCTGTGCGAACTATTTGTGAAACATACGACATTGGCTCTTCAACAGTGTATGATATTAAAAAACAGAAAAAAACTGTTCAAGTTCTTTTCTGACAGTATATAAAAAAAGAAAATGTTTGTAAGGAAGTCAATGACGGAGGGAAAAAGTTCGGAACCGAAACCAAGTTCTCATAACCTGGTTTAATTTTTGTGTAAGTGAAGGTGTGGAAATTTCTGGTGAATTATTAAATGAACAAGCTAAAATGTTTCACGAAGAGCTGGGATTGCAACACAAGTGTAAATATTCAGAAGTTTGGCTGCATCGTTTCATGTCGTGACGTGGCTTACAGTTTCGTGCGGTGTGTGGGAGAAAATGTTCAGCAGACAAAGATGCAGCTAGTGCATATGTGGATGAATTTGCAAAGTTAGTGATGAACATTTAAGTCCTGAACAAGTGTACAATGCTGATGAGACTGCCTTGTTTTGGAGATGTACGCCAAAAAGAACTCTAACAACTGAGGATTCAGAATCGCCATTGAGGTTTAAAGCTTTGAAGAATCGCATCACATGTGCTGCTCTAATGCTGTGGGTACCCATAGATGTAAGGTGCTCATTATCGGAAAAAGTTTACATCCGAGGGCCTTCAAGAGTATGACACAGTTTCCTGTCCATTACCGTGCCAACAAGAAGGGGGTGGGTTACCACTGATATTACATTGGATTGATTTCAAAACTGTTTTGTTCCTGAGGCTAGGGTTCACTGTAACTCAGTTGGATTAGACCCTATTTGCAAGCTACTTCTTATTTTAAATGAAAGCAGTGACGAAAATGAGGAAGATGTGAGAGAAAGAATCTCTATTGACAGGTTAATTACGTTGACAACTGAACTGCAGGCTGGACTAGAGCAACGAATTTTTGTAAGTGAACAAGAAATCATGAATGTTTACTTGCTCCAAAATAAACTTATTAGAGAAAGACCTAAATATATGAAGCAGCAGACACTGCACAATATATTCAAGAAAATAGCTAGGAAGCAACAGTGGATCCACACTTGATAATCCACTGCCATTAACTTCAAGTCAACCAGATGTGCTGTCACCACCATCAACATTTTATTAATTAAAATTCTGAGGAACTATTTTATTCAGTTGAACTAAAATTCTGTAGAACCATTATATTTAGTTGAACATTAAAATTTCATAAGCTTTTCATTTAGCGCTTAATTTTCTTTCTTTAAAGGACTGTACAGGTAGTCATTTTCTGTTAAAAATATACAGCATATATAACCATCCGGAATCTGGCATTTTCAAAAATCTGGCACTCTTCAGGTCTGGAGGTTGCTGGATTTTTGAATACCTACCTGCATTTGGAAGAATGCTGTTTGAAAAGTGGTGCTTCAGTTGAAGGTATATGCTATAATCAGTCAGCTCTGGCAAACAGTTATAGTGAATTTACTCACTCTAGCAAATTTCTGAAAAGTCTCAGCCAAAGTTCCATAGTATTAATGTTATTCCTGTGGAAAATTTCAATAATGAAGCTTCCACTGTTCTTTTGGTACTGAAAATTTGTTTCAGTAAGAATTGGCTGTTTAAGTTGAAGCAATATTTGATGAGGAAGATGAGAGAGAGAGAGAGAGACAATAAGATATAAAAAGAATTACTGTAGAACTGAAAGCATATTTTTCTTTTGCATTAGATGTCATTTTCTGCTATCTACCAGAAAAATGTTTTAAATCACCTTGTACATGAATTCTCCATGTAATTTTGTTTTCATTTTTCTCAATAAATGATTAACTTTTACATTTTTGTCAGTTTATCTTATCAGTGGCATGTGTCTGATTATATGATTGTAGTTTTTTCCTGTAGAGGTGTCCTAATATTATGCTGGTCAACATAATTGCTGCGCTATTATTCGAAACGATGTTCTTTCGCATTGGGCTATTATTTGTCAGGTTTCTGATTTGATTTGCACTTACTTTTATATATATCAGTCTCACGTGCAAGTGACTACAAAACCTAATGTGTTTACATTAGTGCCATGTGTGAACCAGTTAAGAAGAAACAACAAACCTGTAGTCGAACAGTAATCACTCAGTCTTAGTTTGAGATTACAGCATTTTTTTTCTTCCCCCCCCCCCTCCAGAATATAAACCAGTCAGTGGCTGGTTTATTGTTCAAAGAACAGTTTGTTCTTTGAACAAGTGGAGGGTTGTAGTCCTTAGAGAAAATGGTGTGAGGGAAGACTATTCCAAAGAATGGGGATCAAAGCATGAGAAGTTGGTACAGTATGTGTGAACCATTTTATACAATGTACAGCTGTTGACTAGCAGTTGCTGCTGTGTTTAGTCTTAAAAAAAAGTGAAAGAATGGATTGCATCCAGTTCAACAAAAAATGGCCACCCATGAAAACAGCTATAAGAGAAGGCATAAGTACTTTTTATGCAAAGACATTCTTATTTAGCAAGAACTGTTCCAAAAGAAACTCAGCTCAGGCAGGTCATGCCTCTCCATTTCTTTTTATTATTTTCCGAAATTCTTCCTTCACGAACACTACCAGTTCAGTTTTTTTTTTTTTTTTTCCCCATCATCTCTTATCTGATCTCTCCACCTTTTCCATGGTCTTCCTCTTGGTATTCTTTGTAAATTCATTCTCATTAGATGTCCAAACCACTTCAAGTCGGAATTCATAAGCATTTATTCAACACTTTTTAGTATTAAAAATATTTTATATCAACAATGTTTACTTCATTTTTGGGTTAAAACAAACTTTTTAATAAAAAGAAATACACTGATTAAACAACTTACATGATTTTTTTTTGTGGGAAGCAGGGTTAAAAACAATACACTACCACCATTGTGGGGGTGTCTTGATTATTACTATCTGCACTTATTCCTGGTGGGTTTAACAAAATCTTCCTGCTGCATAGAAATAAACTACATCATTGTTGCAATTTATTTTGTGCATTGTTTTATTTTTCTTCCTTGTGTGATATACTATATAAGAAACTTGGGTGAATATTGGCTTGAAAATAAAGTATTCATATACGTTGAACTGGTGTAATTTATTTTTGATGACACAGAAAACAAAATAATTGTGTTCATGAAAAAAGAGCAACGAGAAGAAGACAGTCATGTTTTAACTCTTCCAGAAACTTGGGAAGCAGCCACAAATATAGTTCTAATTTAGAATAATGATGTATTATAGTAATGGGTTGCTACTTAATTCTAATTTGGATTTGATTTCTTCTGATGTTGAACACTAAGCATAATTATTATTATGTGACACCTCCAGGGAATCCAAAGACTCATCGAGGAAGGGCACCTACTCCACACCTCTCCGTCTCTACCAATTGCAACTGCCTTCATCATCTACAACAACACCATCCGCAACCACCAGTATTTTCACAGACAATCACAAACCTCCATGACCACGGTGGGATTTGAACCTACAGCCTTTTGGCTGGAGAGTGGATACGCTAACCACTTGGCCAACCAGGCTGGCCAAATAAAGTATTCATATATGTAAATAGCATCTGAAGAACTGGACTTTCAAAGAGGTGTGATTATAGGAATATATCAGTGTGGCCTAAATAATTAACTACGTATTTATTTTTTTAATAAGCCACATGGTGGTTGAAAGCATAAACTAATGTTTCATACTTTTCATTTTATTAAAGTGATGCAGCAAAATGTACTGATAACTTTCCATGATCCGTCAGATTTTTGTCTTGTAAGTTGTCTATACTAATTCAAGGTCAAATGACATGATGAGTTTTAAACCTTAGCCTGACTGTGCTTAAGCTGTTAGTCTTAATTTGGCTTTATGGCTAGTCTCTCTGCTGGGGAGGTCCACTAATGACTGAAACTATCATTTGTCACATAACTGATAAATGCACTGTGTTGAAATAAGTTTGACACCTATTTCATAATGAAACTTCCTGATATGTATACTCCTGTCACACATCCCTTATGTTGCTACTCAAGGCAAACAGATATACCTTGTTGACTGCGCATCTGGATATTTTAATAGCATCTGAAGAACTGGACTTTCAAAGAGATGTGATCATAGGAATATGTCAGTGTGGCCTATTTTGTAACATGAGTAGAAAAACTGCAAACCCCAAAATCAGCAGTTAGTAGTAGTAGTAGGACACTATTTAAAAAAGTGCATAGGTTCTATAAAAAGATAGCTGCACATAAGCCAGACATCCTACTTTATGGCATTACAATGGAACTACCATTATCTCTTTCAGCAAGACAGTGCACTATGTAGTCTGCACGGTTAGCCTAGTGGCTTTGCACTTCACAACCATATGCCTGGGGAAGGAGTGTCCTAGGTTCGATTCCCATCAATGGCGTGAGGAGCTGAAGGATCTTCCTCAGCCATAGCCAAGTTAACCAGTCTTGGGCATGGACAGCAGGGTTTTTTCCACCAGTTTATCTGGTGTTTTTCATCACGCAAGCAGGCAAGCCGGTGTGAGGACACACAGATTACAGTCAGGAATACTGACCTAGCCATATGTCTGATTCATCAGCCTATGCCGGTTCCGGAGCCTGGATAAAATTTGGGGGGACTAGATGGTACCGTGAACTCCCGTAAAAAGGGGGGAACTCAGTATCATCACACGAAATTTATTTTTTTTAGTGCACTATCATCATGCTGCTGCTGTAACTGTGTGGTTTGTGGACATGAACATCATCACACTTGACTGGCCTCTACAGATCCCTGATCTTCAACCCTTATTGAATATCTGTAGAATGAACTAGGTCAAGGGACGTTTGCAACATAACATTCCAGGACCTAATTACATGCCCAGAGGAAGAATGGTCCAAAATTTCCATTGTGCTATTGAACCAAACATGGCACTTTTTTTTCAAGTCATTTCAGGCATCTTATTGAAGTGGGGCAGTGGTCTCACACTGGATGATGAAGTTCATTATCCAGTGTGATATCCTGCCTAGAGACGATCAGTATCCATGCAAGATAGTTGAGATCCAACAAATATGCTACGTCAACATGGCTGACAAGCTTATTTCAACAAGTGTATTAAGTTGGTTATGAAATTACTCTCAGATTTTCCTTTTTTTAGTTTTTACTCCATGTCTATATGCACATGTTTTCTTTTAAATTGAATTAAATTCTCATATAATTAGTACAGCTACATTGCAACCTCTCTAATCTGAATTAAGGCACAGTAGTGTTTGTATTACTGAATTTTTTATTATGGGATCTGAGTTTTTAAGAAGATGAAAATGCTTATGTGTAATGTAGTCCAAACTTTCTTGGTTCATGGCGCCCCTAACCCAAAAGAAATACCTAACAATTCCATTTATTAAGTAGTTAGATCCAAACTACTTAATGTAGTGGCTGTGTGAAACAAAAAAAAAAAAAAAAATGCTGAAGCACCATGGTGCACAATTTGGGAAGTACTGGCATAGTATGGGATTGTCCAGCATTTGTGGACACATTAATTATTTCATAATGCTAGATTGTCAGAAAAAGGACCACTATAGATTCAGTTCTAGTTTCCAGCCAGAACTTCTACTAGTTCTTCCTTCAGCAGGTTCTTGAGTTTATTTTTGGCACGGGCATGATGTAGTTTTAGCCTCCTGGAAACTCAGGTTTTTAATTTCACAATTTAAAAAAAAAAAATAACCATAGAACTCGAACTATTTTGGACAACAATAATACAACTATTAGGGTTTAGGATCACAAGATGGCAGAACATGTCTGCCATATGTCACTTCAAGATTTTACAAATGATCACTAGCTCTGAACTCAGCTATCACTAATGGCTATGAGTGAAGACCAGCTGTCAACGATTTTCCAAAAAAAATTACCTAGGGCTAAAAGAGTTCTACTGACTCTCTTTGAGAAGCAAAAAGGCATGGATGTATTAGTATAGTAGATATTTCTGTGAAAACTGAAAATCATATATATGTATATGCATGCATGATTATATCATTTCAAATTAGTCATTTTTTTTTTTTCTTCCTTACACTTTTTATGTGCCTGCTCGCTTTAAGCAAGTACAGGGTGGCCATAAATTAACTTTCCCTCTTTGGAGGTATCTGTAGCTAAAACTAATACACAGAATAAGACCACATTTTATATTGAGACTTTCGAAGGCATGGGGAGATGAATTCCACGAAGGAAAAAAAAAAAAAGATTTAGTACCAAAAGTCGCCGATAGGAGGAATTTTGGCACTGGTGGAGCCAAAAGCAGTCAAATATTTCCAGTAAAAGCAGGTAAAAAGGATTATGCAAATTTTACTGTGTGTACGTGACAGCAGCGCCACCAATTCCACTTAAAAGGGGATTGGGAATGTTCAGGCAGTTATATTAATGACTGAAGAATTGTGCGCAATATGCGTCCTATCTTACCTTAACGTGCTTTACTTGTTAAGTTGTTTTACCTTAAACAGTGCAATGTCGTAGCGCTTTGCTACAATGCGTTGCATTGCAGCAAAGAATGTTTGGAAGGCATAATTTTTATGTAGGCCGGAGCACGGCCACACGTTGAACGTTCAGTACAGTGCCTTTTATGCCAGCATTTCAGTAATGAGAGGATTATCAGTCAGTTCTTTACAGCGGCATGGCCACCTCAATCCTCGGACATCACTCCGTGTGATGTTTGGCTGTGGAGGGTATTTGAAATCCGTTGTGTATGTTGGTGGCATTCCCAACTTGCATGTCTTGAAAGAGAACATAAAACAGGCTGTTATGAACATCCAATCTGACTCCTTAGGCTCAGCTGTAAAACATGTCGCACACCGGGTGCAATTTGTTGTACACAGATTGTGTACAACAATTGTGAAAGGTCAGCATATTGAAAATCGTATATGTGGTCCAGGGGACCCTGATTCTGATGAATAAAACATTATTTCCTGTGATTTCAATCACTACATTAATTTCTGTCTCTCTCGCAAGTTGTTTTAGTTTAATTATTATTATTATTATCATCATTGTAACGTGCCACATATCCAGCTAGAATGAGTGATGTGGCTGTCGCTTACACCGTCGAAATGTTATTATTCCATTTTATCTGCCTTTAATTATCCACTTGTTTTCAGTTCCACCAGTGCCAAAATTTCCTCTCTCGGTGACTTTTGATACTAAATCTTTTTTTCGCGGAAATCATCTCCCCATACCTTCAAAAGTCTCAATATAGAATTAGGTCTCATTCCGTTTATTGGTTTTGCCTCCAAAGAGGGAAAGTTATTTTATGGCCATCCTGTATTAAAACTGGGAATGGCATTCTTATGTTTTACTGAGTTTTTCTTGTTAATATCAGTTTCATTTTCATCTTTCTCACCTATATCCTTATTTTGTTGCAGAACATCAGTTATAATTTTCTTATCAGACATTTCAGAATGTTTGTTTTAATCTTTTCCCAAAGCCAATTAGACTCAGTTTGACTGAAATTTGCATCCAATGAGATTGTGCTTCTGCTAGGTTGAATACATCTTTTAAGTTTAAATTTTCAAGTGTTGTGAAAATACTGTCTTTCTCAGCTACACCATGAATAGTTGCTTATGAAACAATTTACTAGCCTCGATAACATTTTGGTCCATTGGTTGGAATAGATGTGTATAGTTTGGGAGAAAAAATGTGACCTAACTTTAACAAGCTGTGCTGCCCTTTATCCACTTCTGGATGTGATGACCCACCAGTCTAATATCTTAATTACTCCACTGTTGCAGATCAGTCTATAATTATCTGCATCAGTTCTATCTCTACCTTTGTATTGGAATTATCTTGCCCTCCTTCCACTCATAGTTATGTTATTTATTAGTTATTTTTCCCAACCAGGTTAGTTATGCTCCCAACCAGGTTAGGGACATAACTAATTCTCTAGCACACAACAGTGTTAGCATCAAACCTTTGCAATACTTTTAATATCTTACCTCTTCTATTGTCATCTGAATCTGTCTCAGCTTCTGAAGAACTAATGTCTATCAGAAATGTATACCAAAATGATTATTTAAAAACAGCTATTTCCAGCTCATTCAGTGCTTTTCTGCCATCTAATGTATACACCTACTGAGAGATGATTACTTGAGGCAGCTTGTGATGCAGGAGACTCAAGGTGCAAGAGTATTGGACCTAGTCATAGCATCAAAAGAGCTATCCATAACAAAGGTAGCCCACATTGCCTCCAAATTGGGAAAGTGACCATGCAGTCTTGACTTGGGAGATTGTAAAAAATGGGGAATATTCTGTTAAGAAGGGGTATATGTAGAATTACAAGGCAAGTGATTATGACAGCTTAGGAGGAAACTTGAAGTTGTGCCATAGCATAAAATCATGCAAGGGAAGGATGTTAATAGTGCATAGGAGATAGTTAAGGGACATCTAGAGGAGGTTATATTAAATTGTATACGTAAAGTACAGAGAATTAATCAGCTAGGAATTAGACTGATGAGCAATATAATTAAGCATGAGCTTCAGGAAAAAAATAAATGCTGTGGAGGGTAGATAAAGAGAAAGGTGACCAGAAAATCCATGAACAGTACAAGGATCAGACAAGAAGGGTTACTAGTATGGTAAGGAAGACAAAATCAGATTATGAGAAGAAACTAGCCGAAAAGGCCAAGGGAAATCCCAAAGAGTTCTTTTGCTATGTGGCAAGTAAGAGGAATAATGACCTTAATGAGTGCTGATGGTCACAAGGTGACAGAAGCAGATAAAATAATTGAGTTACTGAGTAACCACTTTGCATGAGTGTGCATATAAGTCAGTTTAATGCTGTGCCATATCTGACAGAGGTGGATGAATTGGCTGTTCTTGGGATATTACAGAATCTCAATGTGAATACAGCTGTGGGATTAGATGGGATATTAGCTTGCATTTTGAGGGAATGTGCAAGGGAACTAGCAATGCCTGTGACTAGGCTCTTTATGTCTCAGCTCTGATCGAGTTCCAAGGGAGTGGAAAGAGGGCAGAATAATTCCCTTGCATAAGGGAGGTTCTAAGACTGCAGTAGCAAATTATAAAGTAATCAGTATCTCAGGAGTGATGGTAAAATACAGAAAAAAAAAAAAAAAACAGGAATAGGTGGATAAGAATATGATACTCTATGATGGGCAACATGGCCTGGTGAATGGTGGTTGGTCATGCCTTAGTAATTTTACACATTTTTTTATTAACAGAATGACCATTCAGTTGAATAGAGGAAATGGCTACACAATGATTTTACAAAGGCATTTGACAGAATACCACATGGAACTCTGTTATGCAAATTAGAACAAATGGGGACAGTGGTTATATGGATAAGAAGGTGATTACATGAATGGGCAGATATAAAAAAAATGGTATACAGAGGAGCAGAAACCAAAAGCTGGTGAATGTGGCATGCTGCAAGTTTCAGTGCTAGAACCACTACTGTTTAATTTGTACATATACAATATAAGAAATATCCTGAAAGGAAATATTCAGTTGCTTGCTGATGATGCAAAATTAGTAATAGCAAATCAAGGTGATGTGGATGGCTTGCAGGATGATTTAAATAGGCTGTCAGTATGGGCAAAAGATAATGGATGTCAGTTTAATGTGGAGAAATATGAAGTTTTGCATTTTGGGATAAACAGATTACAAGCTGTGTACCACATTTATGGAACTCTATTCAAGGAAATAGATGAAGCTAGGGATATAGGGACAGCAGTAGACAGAGCTGAAGTTTAGAGGACGTACTGCTAAGTAGCTCATGGCTACTGAAGAACACACAAGTAGAGATAAGGAAGTTATTCCTCTTTATAAGATCATGATGCCTTCATATCGGCATTACTGTGGTCTGGGTTTCTTGAGGATGAAATGGTGGGAGGATTTTCGGAGGCAAGCAACCAAGATGGTGAGTGGTTCGTGGAACGTTCCCTATGTGAATAGATTGAAAATGTGTGGACTGCAGAAGTTTGTTGATAAGAGAAAAGATGCGATATTATATTATATGAACATTTAAGTTAAAGGATTTTATACGATTTATGGAGGGAAAATGTTTCAGCGCTGAGCTAGAGGTCATTCCTGGAAGTTGAGCAAAAGTGTGGTGTGGAGGGGTATGAGACTAGATTTTTTACTTGGAGAATTTTGAATGAATGGAATATGTTGCCAGAGTCAGTTGTCATCGCTTTGTCTGTTAATGGGTTCAAAGAGAGGTAGGATAGATTGCGTGGATAAATTGGGTTTCATGATAAGTCTCTGGACTCCATTGAGGTGCCTATACAATAATAATAATATATTTAAGCAGTAATATTATATTATTATATAATAATAATATATTTATATATTATGAATTGAAAGCACCTCAAACCACAAAAAAGCAATAGCAAATACAATGGAAGAAAGCTATATTAAAAATAAAATTAATAATGAAACAACCGAAAAAATTAAAGCCAATAGAGATCTCATTCAAGGAAGTGGATTATCACCAATGCTCTTTAATATATATGTGTGTGTGTGTGGAAAATTTTTCAAGAGAGTGGAGGAAAAATAAAATCATAGGAATTAAAATAGGAAATTCTTTATTTCCACCATTTTCTATGTTGACGATCAAGTTATTTTTGCTGAAAATGAAGACCAATTACAAGAAAATCTACACGTATTGAACAAGTATGACATGAAAATCTCAATAAATAAAACGAAATCAATAGTATTTCAAGGTAAAGAAATTAAAAGATGCAAACTAGTCATCCACAACAAAGTAATAGAACAAGTGAACAAATTTAAATATCTAGGAAATTACATAAGCTCCAGTGGAGAAATCGGCATTGCATATAAAAAGCAAAAATTCCTAGCAGTCATTGGAACTTTGAACAGACATGTCAATAAACAGATGTCTAGAAGAACCCAAATAAAACTATACAAAATAATAGCCAAACCAATTCTGAAATATGGCAGTGAAACAGTTAGCGTATTCGCTCTCCAGCTGCGGGTTCGAGTCCCGCCGTGTGCATGGATGTTTGTGATTGTCTGCGAAAATACTAGTGGTGGTGGTGGGAGATAGATGGCGTTGGTAGTTGCAGTTCGTTATAGTCGGTAGATTGATTGGTGGAGACAGTTGTAGAGCAGGTGCCCTCCCTCGATGAGGCTTTGGACTCCCTGGAGGTGTCACGTAATAATATATTTACTGAGGTTATTCTACCATTATAATTGTTTTTCTTTTGCTTGCCTCATAGCAAAAGAATTCTCCCAGATTTCCTTTAACCTCTTCAGCTAACTTCTTTTGATATTCTGATTTAACTTTTCTCATCTAGCCGTCACCTGCCTGGCCTTATCTTTGTGCTGATCATCATTTCACACTCTGGCGATTAATTCTTCGGAGTCTGGAATGCATTCATTTATAGCATCCTTCAAACACCCCTTGACCACTTCTTATGCACTACTAATTCCTCTACCATGTTTCTCATACCATGACAGCACGGCTGTGGAGTCAAAATAGTTACCTCATTCATAGACAGAGTTGTTATTACCAGAACTAATATTCTTACACTAGGAATCCTTTCCATAACATGCTGTCTAAGGAAGCTGTCCCAAAGTAATTCTGTAGATTCTCTTTACGTGATTTCTGCTCCATCCAGTCTATATAAAATATAAACTTTCAATATCACGATAGATATATACGGTAAATATATGATAAAACTGGTACTGTTGTCTCATTATCCATGTTCTCCGCAGAAAGCTTAGTATTTCATGCATATGTATATATATATATATATACTAGGGGATCTATGGCGCCCAACCCCCCGAGTTCTGGGCTGGTAAGCCGAGACAAAAAACGTGACATAAAAACGTTTCAAATTTCGGCTTATCTTTATATATAGAGAGTATATATATATATATATATATATATATTTTTTTTTTTTTCAAAAAAACGAATTGATGTGTTTTGCAGAGTTTGTTAACATCAATAGAAACGGAGTTCTTTGTTGAGAAATGATTTTTCGACATTTAAGTATAAATAATAAAAGACATGTAATGCTCTCTCTCATACTAATAGAGTTCTGACCGTAGTATTAAAAATAGCTCTTGTTCATGGATAAGCAAGTGAATGGATTAATGACTAGACAAGGAGAAAGAAAAGACCCCACTTCGGAGGAAAGGGACGAATATTTATGTGACTCACCATGTTTTTATTCCCTTCACTCCGCCGTACGTGCACCGCAACGCCCACACGTGCACGAATTGTATGCGGGGAAAGGGAACGAGGGAGGGTGAAGTTCTGAATGAACGTGCAGGTTTCATGCTGTGCATGGCAGGCACGGTGTTAAATTATGGTTCACCTAGGATCAAGGTTTGACGCCATTTAAAACGCTGCTTCAAAGCAATAAAGAGAACCCAAAGATGGAATGTCATTGGAGCGCCATCAAAAACATTCGAGTGTGAACGTTTATATAGTGGCAATGCAGTTCAATTACTGAAATTATTTTACTTCCAAAGTATAACAAATATCCCAGACGGCCTATATAGAGTCAAACGCTGTTTTGAGTAAATGTTTTTAGATTTCCATTGCACAATTTAGCATTACGTATAGTTATTCTATATGTAACTTCTAATACAGAAGAATTCTAATTGGGATACAGTTGTCACTCCGCATATGAATGGTCGGAAGCCTACAGCACATGAGTGGATAAAAGGTTAGTTAATCCGGGAACCCTCTCCTAGAGATCAAACATGAAAGTTTTTTAAGCCATTTGAGGTATCTAATTAGCAGGATGATAGTCTCATCACGGGACGATGATTGCATCGACCATCTAAAGACATTCACAAACATTCATACCACTATCAAGTAAAAATTTTCATTAGAATATTTCCGAAACATTCGGAATTTTTCAGTTGAAATTTACTTGCAAAATCTAAAGTTAAAAAATGAATTATAATTCAAAAAAGAAAGAAAGAAATTAATCACTTGGATATGCAATCAGATTAGTTCATCTAATCATACAGTAAATATGCCTTGAGATATTCTTTGGTAAAAAAAAAAAAAAAAAAAAAGCATCGAGTGAGGCAATGCATTCAACTTACCCACCACACTCTCCATGAAAATACATGGAGGGAAAAAAATCCTCTTATTCACCACTCCCTTTTGTCATTTTGGCGCATATATCCCCTAGTTCTTGCCCCTTCCTTTTGTTTCACCATCTGAAAAATCGATTACGATACAGACATAGAGGGGGGGAAAAGTCACTTGAAGATATAATCATTAATGCTTATAAAGTCAGGCAAGGTTTTTTATAGTTCATGAAAAATTACATTGCATAAAGAAAATCGAATTTTTGAGTTTCTCCTGATTCACCTCAACATTAATTCAGTTTGTTCACCACGTTCTTTACATATGATACGAATAATCTATTCAAATATCAACTTTTAAAAAAAATCATCAGATCGCACAATTTCATTAAATAGTATATTTCTAAGTATAAGTATGTATGTATATATATATATATATATATTTTTTTTTTTTTTTTTAAATTCCATAACTCACTGGCAGGGCCGCCGTGAGAAATTTTCGGGCCCACGACAAGTCTGTGGTCCGGGTCCCACTTAAAAAAGTGCATCACTTTTGTTTAATAAAAAAAGTCATTCAAAATTCGACACATTACATACCATACAAAATACAAACATTAAATAAAAAGAAAATTTTTAAAAGTTAAACTATTAGCACATTTTTGCTTGAAATTTCAATATCTTGGTGTGCTTCCGTCTTTAAATATTTCAGTAGTAAATGCTTGTTTTTTAAATCTTTTGCCTTCTCACGATACCTTTTCTCCTTTCGTTTTTGATTTCCAGATTTATGATGATACATTTCTGTTGGTCAAATTTTTATTATTAAAAATATAACTTTAATAAGTAAAAAATCAAATTAATAAGAATACTTACTTTTATTTTTTAGCGCACGGCCTACACTATACAGTTGCACACTTTACAAACAATCACAAAACCTTCGTCTATCAAAATACTAACAAGAACGAAGCGTTCTAGCGCTAGCGCAGCCGACTGCAACAACCTTACACGAACGCGTACTGACATCATCACCCGCTATAACTACAGCGATCCGCGCCGAGAGAATCAGTGTCTTCCAGAAACTGCAAGCTAAAGAGTGTAGCCGTCTGTCTAAAACAAAACACAGTATCATTCTTGATATGCCATTATCCTTTATCATTGTTGTATTATTATGAGAATTAAAACTATGCATTATAAACACGGTTATATATGACACGTCGGGGCCCTTTTCGATGCCGGGCCCGTGACAGAAGTCTCAGATGTCACCCCCTGTCGGCGGCCCTGCTCACTGGTATTGATTTGTAATGTACTCATGTGTTTTGAGGGCCTGGTTAGACCTGTGGAAATGGCATTTACTCTTATAATTCTAGATTGCTTAGAGAAAGACTTACAGGTTTGAAAAAAGTTCTTTATTATTATTATTACGTGACGCCTCTAGGGAGTCCAAAGACTCATTGGGGGAGGGTACCTATTCTACAACTCTCTATCTCCACCATTCAACTCATCAACTACAACGAACCGCAACTACACCATTGCCAGACATCTACTGCCAACCACCACTAGTATTTTCAGACAATCACAAACATCCATGCCCATGGCGGGATTCGAACCCGCAGCCTTTTGGCTGGAGAACGGATACGCTAACCAGTCAGCCAACCAGGTCCCAGGCCGGCAAAATGAAAACAAAAACGCTAGTCTACGATCAGGGAACATTTTTTTCAGCTTCCCGAGTTTGGCACAAGAAAGTAGGGTTTCCCCTTCTGAATAGAAACTCGGATTTTTAACTCCACAGCTCAAATGAATGTGGAATACACACTAATACCTAACGCAATATCTACCAAGGCTTTAGATCACGAGTTGGCAGCACTTGTTTACTGTAATCTTTTCCCTAAAAAGCTTGATTCATTGATAGCATTGAGCTCAGCTGCCAGTGATACCTGCAGGAGTGGAGAGTGACTGTCAAAATTTAGGGCTAAAGGACTTCCATCAAATTACTTTGCTAATAAAACATGTTAGATGGTTTATTTATATGTACCTATGTTTTACAGTCCAGTTTGCTGGATTAAAAACTGAAGTTTCTTCCGTTAGGGAAAACCCTACTTGCAGCAAAAAATCAAATAACTTGAATAAACTGAAAATATGTCTCTTGTTGGTAAACTGAATCAAACCTACAGATTTTAATACTGCTGATTTAGTATCATGGAAATACCACGAAGTAATTCAGCTAAAGACTGGAGTGAAGTGAAACTCACTTGCAATTATTTATTTTTGCCAGCAAGCGAATAGGATCTGACGTAGGAGGAAAAAAAATTCACGATAGCTTTATTTATTTTTAAAACAGCATGTATAATCGGTTAAAGTAAAGAATTCTGCTGAACACACTCCCCCCCCCCCCTCTCCCTCTCTAGTTCGGTCACATATCACAAAAGATCAGATAAATTGCCGATCTCGACTTGAGTTTCGAGAAAAGCGATGGACAGATAGAAAATGCGAATGAGACATGAATGGGAATGGTTGAGAAAGTCATGAGTTTTAATTTTTTTTTTTTTATTTCTATCATAATTCCAAATATGCATATATATGTTGGTTCGTTTTTTTTTTTTTTTTTTTTTTTTTTTTTTTTTTTTTTTTTTTGGTTTCCTCTAATTTCTCCCGAGGATTATTCCCAGTTTCTCTAAATCGACCAATTGATTTTTAGATTCAACTATTCGATCTCGATCTCATTGTGACATCTTGATTTTATTAATAGCTGACTTATGACTTGATCCTGTTTTATTACTTCTTAAATAAGTACAAATAAAGTACAAAGTAAAGTACAAATAATTTTTGTACTTTATTACCACGTCTATCGACACAATAATCAAGTAACTAGCGATGTCATTATCCAAATGCCAAGATTCTCTGTCTCGACAATTCAAGCATTTCTTTCATTCTATCTCCCATTTCTGCACTAAAATAATTTCCCGTCTCTCCTTAAATTTGAACTTTTCCATGTTATGCATGATAATAATATATACTCATCATTTGTAGTTTTATTATATAATTCAACTCATCCGTCCTTTAGGATGGATAGCAGGGCTCGACAAAATTCTACTCGCCACACAAAAAATGTACTCGACTAAGAACCCAATATGTCTCAATAAATCAGTAGGAGTTTAATATAATCCGTGATGCTGTATCAGTTTTTTTTAAGTTAAAAAGATTGTGTTTAAGTTGTTTTTTAAATAAATAAAAAATATTCTATTTTGTTCGGTCTGTAGCTACTCGCTACGGGCGAGTGAAGGGTAGACCTCTGATTATTGTAAATTAATACAGCTGGCACGCCACTCATTTGCTGAGTCAGGAGGTCGGTTTGCTTATTTTGACGAAGAATAATCCGAGAAGAAAAACCTTTACCTCTGTTTAAAATGACCAGCTCACCTTTTGAGTGAAAAGACATGATAAAGATTCCTCACGCCATAGACGGAATTCAAACCCGAGTCTTTCCAACTAAAGGGCTCGTCAATGCTAAATGGCCTACGGAGGCTCAGTGATATAATTATATCACATTATTTTGCAAAGGTCTGTGACAGGAAAGCATTTTGAATATTAAAACGATAACTGACCATAAGCTCTTTTTTTTAAAAAAAAAAAGTGAAATGTAAGTTGGTCACTTGAGATTCTACACGCGCGCACGCACACACATAAAAAGGTTTACTATGACAGTGATCCTTTTGCTGTGCTGCAAATGTCTGCAGCATGATGGTGATGAGAAAGATTTAATATTCATATATTTTTAATAATGATATATTAAATTTTGCGAAGGGAGGCAACAAACAGCGGTAATTTCCAAGGCTACTTCTGTCTACTCTTCCCCCTTCCCTCATCAGCCTGACTGTTGTCAAAAGCAGACTAATTATTATTATTTCGTGACACCTCCAAGGAGTCCAAAGACTCATCGAGGGAGGCACTTACTTGACAACTCTCCGTCACCACCACTTAATCCAACTACACCGAACAGCTACTACCATCATAATTATTTTCAAACATACAGATATTTATATGCTGCTCATATGAAAAGGATTTTATTTAGCAAACGACAACAGGACCCATATACTCGTATTTACAATTTTCTAACAATGTATTCAGTATGAAGAATTTCAAAAAGTTTGTTGCTACTCATTCCTTCCTAAATGATTAAGCAATATAAGCCATAACTGTGTGAGCTACAAAATAATATGCATTATAACAAAAAGGCATTATCGTATTAAAGGTAGACTTCATGCTTACTAAGAATTCAATAAAACACGGAAGTTGTTTCAGACATTACCATAAGGCACTAGAAGTACATAAATGTTTCATACTGAAACGGCTTCGTGTCAAACGCTTCAACCAGCTTTCTTGTTACACTATGCTCGTATACTTGTTTTTACGAGATGGAAAAGAGGAGTAAAAACCAACAGATAATCCGGCTTCCATTTTCGCATCTTTGGAATGAATGACTATCATTCCAAAGATTTTTCCATGGAGAAATAAACTGACCGGCTATTTTATATTTTTTCCGTTCTTCTACTGCATGTATCCTGATATTCATACTTAGCTCATTTCTAAACACCTCTGACAGCAGTTGTTTAGAAACAGCTCACTTAGAACAATAATGTGATCCCACTTGGTCTTCACATAGTATGTGTGCCAAAAATACATGAAACTGATATTCTTCTAGATGGCATAAGTTTGCTCTCAATATTCATCCAAGCTTCTCAAAAACCATATTGGACACTGAAACTCCTTCATAAAAAAATAAATAAATAAATAATAATAATAATAAATAAATAAATAAAATAACTGGGTCAGTTGGTGGTGAGAAATTACTGGACATTCAAATCAGTCTGTCAGACATTTTAGCCAGTTTAGACGTAGTATCATTCACAAACGTTCCTGGTTGAAGAATCAGTCAGTATCCTTGAAGATATTTTTCCTCCCGACGCCACAACACTGCCTTCAATCATACTAGAAGCGGTATTTCCAGAAATACCGTTTAGACATGAGCTTCCAGCTATTCTTCCTCAGCAATTCATACATGGAAAAATTCCAAGTTCTGTTACAAGCTTGTTTAAAACGTATGACATATTTTTATTGTTTGAAAACACTCTTAAAAGACCTAGAGGAATTTGTTGGTTTCCTTAACAACCGTCACTCTGAAATTAAGTGTACTCTGGATATCGAAGGAAGATAAGAAATTCTCGATTTTAGGTGTTATCATAGTAATTAAACAAAAAGCGAAGGAATGTCGTTAGAAATCTATAGGAAGCTAACCCATAGGGGAAGATATCTCCACCTCCATGCCAACTCCTTTCATCATTCCCCAACAAAAATTGGGAATTACCACAACCTCAAAGAACCGCTACAAGAATAATCAAGGATGAAAAAAAGGGAAGATTAACTTAATATTATATTCTAGCAATTTCTTCAAAATGCCTACTCAATAAAGTTACTCAATAAATTATTCTTCTCTAGGACCAACGCTTACTGTTTGAAAGCCATTATAACGGTATCAATTCCTTACCATTGGAGAGTTTTAAGATATATACAGCAATATCTAAAACAAATCAATATTCGAACTGCTTTGAAACCTGTTCACATCCTACAGAAGTTTCTATGTGCGTCAAAAGATAGCGTTCCTTTTTGAAAAACATCCTGGAGCATACAAGATTCCATGCATCTAAGACAAAGCTTGCGTCGGATGCACTGGAAGAAGTTTTGAAATAGGACAGCGATACTGGGACATTGTTGAGTATAAAACTTTTTCACAGACCATGAAATGTATTAGTCTTATATCTTGATGCCTTATCTGGAAGGCAATTTATTTTCAAGGACGTTTAAGGAATCCTTGGAGGTAACATGATCGCAAGGTATCTTAAACAGGAACCGGAGCTTCATACGTCATGACATTTGGAAATCTCTTATACGTTTATGTAACCTATCGCACTTCTCCATTATGCCAATAGCCATCTAAAAGACCTTGTACAATAATGAACGTTCACGCTTGATATGTCAGATGACAAGCGTGACTAACTTAAGTTATTAACAATGTTATATATTTCAAAACAACTGCTAATTTTTTTTAAACTGAAACCTTTGCATAATCTCTAGTTACGATTATTTTCTTAACTTAGCTGTTAGTAGCTAGCGTAATAAGTACAAGTTTAGTTTACTATTGTTTCTTTTACAATAAGTCTACTAGTAAATCCCACAATTGTAGTTTCTCTTTGCAACTTTCCACGAGGATACTCGTATACTGGTTCAGATTGCTGCCTGTCACACCGCGCGCACACACAATTTAATTTACACTCTGGTTTTTTAAATAACGAAACATATTTGCAGTCTGGGATCATTCCGAATATGAATTACAACTGTTTCTAGATAAAATTAACCTTCTTCATCATCGCATCAACTTTACGTTAGAAAAGGAATCTCCACAGGGTATCTCCTTTTTGGATTTACACATCCAAAGAAAAGAAGACGGTTACATCGCCACGTCTGTCTTTCGCAAGCCTACATTCTCAGGTCGCTACATTCACAATTCTTCTGCTCATCATCCAGCTCAGAAAATCTGGCATTATTAAATCATTAGTTTCCAGAGCACACAAATTCTGCTCCTCTGAAGAATCTTTAAACCAGGAATTAGAAGTAATAAAAAATACAGCCATCCTAAATGGATATAAGCCTAAAACAACTCAAAAAATCATCAGTAGTCACTTCTCCATACATCAAACCAGACAAGAAGTCCATAGGATTCCCATACCTTACGTTAAAAGCATCATCTCAGAACGTCTTTCTAAAATTATGAAGAAATACAATTTTGCCACTACTTACAAACCTATCAACCAAATTTAAAACTTGTTACCTTCTCCTAAGGACAAACTCTCACCTTTGATGTTGCCTGGCGTTTATGAGATTCCATGCTCATGCAAATTATCTTACTTTGGACAGACAGGCAGGTCTGTTCAGAAACGCATCTCGGAACATCAAGACCACATTCGTCTTTTTAAACCGCAGAAATCTGGCCTCTCTCAACACGGAATTGAAAATCCAAACCATAGGATCCATTGGGAAAAGTCTAAACTTTTACATAGATCTTTATATAAACATGAACGTTTATACAAAGAAAGTTCTGAAGCTTTACTACACAGACCAAACTTAAACCGCAACGACGTTCTTCAGCTAAAAAAAAAAAAAAAATCGGCTAACGCCTTTTTTTTTTTTTTTTTTTTTTCCCCGTATACGGGAGTAGGCGAGGCCATTTAGCCCTATCTAACTTTTGGAGACTGAGTGGGCAGTTCAATCTCCACTGGTACCCAATCAGAGACAGATGGCCCAAGGCTATCACTAATTAAGGGGTACGCAGTGAAGAGAGACGGCTCAAATGTGCCGCCATCTCGTGGTCCCTAACCCTAACACAATATATTTAATGTCTGAAATAATGTGGGTTCTACGGTCGATTTTCTTGAGTTTACAGGACGAAAAACCCGAGTTTCCGGGAGGAAAAACCTGCTTGCCCGTGCCAGAGATCGACTAACTCGGGAACCGGTCGAAAAAAGGCTTAGAAAAATTTCCTCTAGTCGCCGACTAGACTCGAAACCAAGTCTTCCTTCGTGCGGCCAAGCGCGGCGGTGTGCAAACGCCACATCCGCTGAGCTACACAGGCTTCCGCAACAACGTTCTTACTATTCCTCAAGTATGGGAAATTGTCATTCAAAATTGTGTTAAATTATTATTATTATTTTTTTTTTTTTTTGTACTACTGTAGCACGTTATGCACGTTTAATGAGATTCTATTGTAATCATGCGCCCTAACTGTATGTTATTCCTATTTTTGTTTAAACTACTGTACTGATGATGTCCTAAGATACTTAGGATGAAATATTTACAATTAAATAATTTTCACTGTGGTTAATACGTGTGTTTCTTTTAATTTTAATTTTAATTACACTCTGGCAGCTCAAATATACTCCATGAAGAATGTCAAAAGATTACAGACCTTTGAGAGTGATGCAAATATTTAAAATTTTAAACTTATTTCCGTTCTCAAGAGAGAGAATAGAGCATGTATTCTCATAGTAGTTTTGTTTTTAATGCGTATGGCCAAGGTTTCCTGGCAATATAGATAAACAACTTTACATGGTCGAAATTCGAATCTGTTATCAATACACGTCATCCATGCTTCCAGCTAGTAAATATTTTTTTCTTTTTTAAGTAATTGGATAAGTCGACTTTTCTGTCTAAAGAAAACGAATGACAGGCCTATCTTCTGTGTAAACGACTGTAAAATTTAACGTTCCGGTTCTATGATCTGGCCATTTTGAGCATATAACATGCATTCAGGTATACAAGCAGTCTTCAGAAGTTGTTTTTAAAGTAAATTCATAATAGATTAATGGATTGCATTATAATTTCCTTTTCAGCACTGCATCCTGTATAAAGGACATTATTCCATTCATATTTAAAATAAGTTATAAACAAATGTAGAATAAGAACAGGAAAAAAGCTGTAATTTATCATGGTTGTTAATTATTCATTCTTTCCACTTTCATCTACTTGTATGCATGACGTTCCAGATATGTTGTTTTCTAACATCCATTAAGAAGATTACGGTATTCTTATAACGGCACAGTTGAAATGTAGGCCAGCTTTACTATGACTAGTTCCTGTCTGTTAACTTCCAGCGATATTTGCATTTCAAATGAAAGTGAACGGAAAGGTGTAGTAAGCAGTTAAGGTTTCCTCAATAACTTTACGTTTTTTTAGCTTATGATTTTTTTAAATTTTATTATTTTAGCTTCTGAGCTGACGCTGCCATCGATGATGTGTTGCTATTCTTAAATTGCAAGAAATCAACGTAAATAAATATTTGTGACTATTGTTATCCTTGAGCCACTAGTTTAAAAAAAAAAAAAACATATTTCATTTCGCTTATCCGATGAAATTGAATTACAACTCAGTGAAACATAAGCTATTCCAAGTGAAATAGGAGGAGTGAAAATGAGGCGAAATAAGTGAATGAAATGCAGGGAAAATAGTGCTCACATGTGCAAACTAGCTAGTTTTGAAAAGCAATTTTAGCCTTTTGTTAGGGTTACCAAAAACTGTAAAATGTAAAGTGTATGTTACAGTTTCCGTGTAAAATAAAGTACATATTTCAAACGACCGATACATTTCAATATTACTATGTGAAATAAGTACTGCAATAGCACTAAATTTAAGAAAAACCTAAATATCTTCAATAAGACCCACCATTGGCCATGATCACATGTTCTGCCATTCTAGGCATAGTCTGCTTTGTATCCTCAAGTTGAACCAGTCTTTATTCAAAGGTGGGGAAAACGGGGTTACTGATATGCCCCCAAACCCCACAATGCAGGAGTCTGAAGATTGTAGGGCCTTCCAATCGTCCGAGAAAGTATCTGACTAGACAAACTATTCATGAATTTACGTCGCGTAGTGTGATTCAATCCAAAATATTGGAGACAACTAAGTCAGTGGCGAATGTTCATTCAGTCTGTTAATCTAAACTTATTTACATAAACAAAAATGTTAGATGCACTGCACCTAACTTACTCGTCCCTGTAATTGGGATAATTCATTAGGATATAAATTATTTCCAAGTATCCACCAGACTTGTCCATCCGATCGGAAAAGGGTGTAGCATGATTCCTCATTCCATATTAAAGACTTCCAGTGCAACAGATCAATCACAAGATCTTTACACCAGTAAGCTGTTATTTGATTCTTATACTTTGTGTATAGCTTAAATATAGCAGTAGTCATTCCATAAAAGCAAAGACTGTACAGTTCTTTACTCAGTGTCCTGCTACAAACTCAGATTTCCATACTACCCAAGCATCTTCAGTGTTATTTTCCTAGGTCAGTCATTCTGGGAAACTAACACTACATTTCTTGAATGAAGCAGTGGACTGGAATTATGGCCGAAGCAACCAGGAATATGAAGTCAATGTATTAACCTGTTGTGCAGTTATCATTCATTGCAATATAGAAGAACATGAATGGGTAATATAGTATTTTTATCAATGTTACAAACGGCGATAATACCTCTACGAAGTCTTTAAGGCCGTCCTGACATGCCAGTTATAGCATGAGATGCGTAATAGACTCGAGGAGTATAGACCACATGTGCAGACTAGAATATGCAATCTGTGTGTTTCATTTTAAACCAGAACAGCGATGTTTCCATATTTATTTCGACACGGTGCATATAGTTATATGTAATGACGATCAGTTGGTTATCTTCTCACTTTAGCTAGTATTCCGTTAAAGGGCTTTTGTTTTAAACTCTCTCGCTGGAAACGGGAGACAACAAGAAGTCCGTCGCCTAGACAAGCGAATATCATCTTAGTACGGGAAGGGTTCGCGCGGTTAGCCTAGTGGCTGTACGCTTCGCAACCATATGCCTGGGGAAGGAGTGTCCTTGGTTCGATTCTCGTTGGAGACGTGAGGAGCTTAAGGATCTTCCTCAGCCATAGCCAAGTTAGCCGGTCTTGGGCGTGGACAGCAAGGTTTTTTTCCCCAGTTTATCCTGGGGATTTTTCCTCCCGCAAAGCAGACAAACCAGCCTCGTGAACACACGCTTCGACAGACATGGGATTCTACCGGGAATAAGGAGCAACCAACCTATTCCCCGGGATTATCGGTTACGGAAGCTTACGCTGTAAAATGTGTAAGTCTGCGCGAAAGCGTAACGTATGATGAAGACAGGGAGGGAGAAAAAGAGAAAAACTAACTTTGGAATGAAATGTGAATATCACGAACTGTTATAGAATACACAACTTGCGAAATTCGCTACAAAAATACTGCGTATTAAGTAACGATATGCATGCATTGCATATGTGAACAATTGAAGATAATAATAACGACTATGCCAGTTAAAAACAAGTTTAAAAAAACTTAATATTCTTCCTAGATTAAATTAATTAAAACATTTTTTTATCGTCCTTAAGAACAATAATTTCCAGATTTCCGCTGTCACCAAGCAGAACAAATTTGAGCTTTCTTTCACACTTTATGATGAGAAAGATTACTTACTTCTTTTGTCTTTATTGCTTGATGTTTTTCATATAAAGAAAGTACTATTTCACTCACACGCACACCCTTGCTGTAGCGATATCTTCCTGAGTAATATTCTAGTTAATATTCTTCTTATCAGTAAATTGATGGCTTTTTTTTCTTAAATAACTTTTTATGGTTACATCGAAAGTATCAATTTAGATACAACACATATTAAAATGATCCCGTTTCTAAACGTTTCATAAGAAAATTGTTAGAACCGAAAGTAGAAAATGGGGAGATTATCGGTCTCTCGTCTATGTAGTTACCGATAAATCAAAAATATAATTTTAAACTGGAACAGAAACCTTGTTATCTAACATAATAGCCAGGAGAAGCAGCACTATATCACTGAGAGGGGGGGGAAGAAAAATAGTAAAGGGTGATTAATATAAAATATATTTCAAATTTTAAAACTTAACCGGGCAGCTTAACTGAATCTTCAAATAGTAATATCTTTTTATATTTTAATAAACAGACATCTTAAAAGGCATTATTTCACGCTCATTTTAATCTTCACTTTCATTATAGAGACGTTAAATTACAGAGATAAATATTTTACATGTTAGGGTAGGTTATTTTTAGAATCGTGGTTCCAGTAACACGAATGCTTTTGCCCTAGGAGTGACACCCTAGCACACATGTATTCCCTCTTGACCTTGGGATCATTTTCTTTTCTTTCTTTTTTTTTTTTTTTTGGTCTTGTTGTTGCTGTTTTTCCCCATCTCCTTTCTTATTCTTCCTGAACTCTACAGGACCCTAGAAGTATTTTTGGGAAAGAGCACGTCTGCTGGGAATAATAATAATAATAAAAAAAAGTTTACATATTAATTGTGAACATCGTTCTCAAGTTACTTCTTCAAGTACATTGTTTAAGAAGCGAACTTTATTCGTAATTTTCATATTCTAACCATGTAACATGTAGAAGAGATTTTCAGTGAGGATTTGTAATTTTTTTTTCCTATGAAGCTTTTTTTAAACATTTTTATAAGTACCTTATCATGCTTTTCGAAGGTTAACTCGACAAGAAAACTTCGTAGATATATTAACATTCGACCACTGTTTACTGCTAAGACATTTAATATGCAGGTAGTTTCTCAGTTTAATGTTATACTGATTCATATAAATCGCATGACCTTAAAATCTAATCAGATATTAGGAACCATATTGATACCAACTATTGAAACATACCCATGCGTCTGCCAATAGCCATAGTGATTGTCTGATCATTAGAAATACAATTACTGCGTTATCACAAAAGTGCTACGCATTCGCCAGATATTTTAAGAATGAGTCACCTAAAATGAAGACAGTTCGTGAGGTTTTATCAAAGTATAATGTCCAAATACCTCATCAAATCAGGTAAGCAATTGCAATAAACGTTTGTATATGAAAACACAAAACTGTGAAAGGCTTATTTTATTTATTTTTTATTTTTATTTTTTTTTTTATCGGTTTAATAATTTTTTTTATTGTTCTTTCAAATATGTACAATGTACAGATTATGCTGTTTATTATGAATAATTATGAAATATTATGAAAGCTTATTATGAATAATAATAATAATTTAATAATAAGAAGAACATTTTTGGTAAAAAAGATATTAGATCTAGGGCATACGAGATTATGCGAATGACTATACTCATTCATTTATTCATGCGCAATATTTTTGAAATAGTGTTGTGTCACGTCTTTTGCATCCTTTGCTCCACTAGTTAATATTCTTACCCTGAACTAGATTGTATATGCGTAAAATTTTAGTCTAGATGAAGGGTCACTGGAACAGTACAGTGTAAAGTGTGTCAAGGACAGAGAACTAATCACTCTTCGTACGTGGTTTATATGTATTTAATAACTCCGCATTCAAATGTCGACTTTAAATGAATACGATTTTGTCTATGGGTCGTTTTTATACCGCAATTGTGGGTAAAATCAGCTTGACAACATTCTATGGTACTTTAAAGGAAAGAATATAAATATCTAATGTAATATCAATTACATGCGCTTCACGTTTTGCTGTTCATTATTCTTAAAATAGTCGTAATTGTACACCTATAAACGAATACTAATTTTATGTATTTTTTCTCCTTTTCTTGGTTCCTAGTCGCGATGAAAGTAAATATAAACCATTCTCACAGCCGAAATGGACTGAAACCAATGAATCTCACTACGAATTTCATTATAATAAAGCGGAAACGACTTTTCTTGTGCTTATTTTGAAAATTTACAAAGGACTATGAGTGAAGGCGATGATAGATTTTATTTATGAACTTTTTAAAAAATAAATACAAATGAATTTTTCTGTAGGAAAATTAATCAAAAGTTACTAATATATGCAGAACTTGAGTCGATAATTGATTTCAACCTGTAAGTAGAATCACATTTTTAAAAAAAATAAAAAATTAAAGAAATAAATTAGTGTACACTAAATCGAACTCGAATGCAAATAGTAGTCGTGGCGTAATACAGTAGTTTAAGTATTAACTGAATATTTTTGAAGAATGGACTGTATTTCAATGATTAGCAGGAGAGAGAGAGAGAGAGAGAGAGAGAGAGAGAGAGAGGAAGAAAGATCCTCTCAAGGACCTAAACGGAAAAAAAAAATCTTCTTGTCTCCTTGTTGCTCTTTTACATATGAGAACTGATTACGATTAAGTGGGTACTGTATCCAGTTTTAAGATAAAAAATCAATGTATATCACATTTATTTTCGACATTCCTTTTTCAGTCGAATTCAACGTAAAAGTATTTTCGCTGAAAAACTCCGACTGAGCTCCTTCAAGCAGAAACAAACAGACTGATAACACGCTTGTGATGAGTTGTGTTTTAGTTTGGAATTACGGCTGAAGCACCTTAGAGTATGAGGACCAGTGTATTATGTTTGTTAATTGAGTGTGCTTTAACTAGCCGTTTTTTTTTTTTTTTTTTTTTTTTTTTTGAGATGGGAAACTCTACCACATCCGTATGAGACCGCCCAATTTACATTCAGATGAAAAGGACAACACATCTGAAGCATGGCTTAAAAATCAATAATAAATGAGGTCTTAGGATTTAGTTGCCTCTAAATTCCGATTACTGTATATTTCGCTGTCCCGTTCGATTATTAGTTGTATTTATCTCGATGCTGTGTCTATATGTTGTCTAATTTAAGGTCTTCATCTGTTATATAAACAAGGTAAGAATAACTGTAATAGAAACGAAGAAAAATCTATACTGCTGTATATGAAGAATACTATTAATAGCAAAAGTACCTTTATAAGATAAGCTACGTCTTTCAGAAAATTAAATCGTAATGAGACGTACAGAAGATATACGACAATCTCCCGGAAATGCGGACACAGACACCATACTCACTGCAGACAGGGGTGCAACTACCTTACCGTGAAAACCCCGCAATGCGAAGTACAGGTGGATCCGGTGAACGGAACTCCAATGAGAACAAAATACTCTTAAAAGATCCCCCCACACACGTAAAGTGGAAACTTTGAAGAAACTTCTTCCCCCCCTCCCCATTTTGCGAACATTGCCGAATGTATCTATTACATTCTTTTCGTGCGCCACCATATGCTTATAATAATTCCACTGTGTTTGCCTCAATGGATTGTTATTAGCATTCAGTATGTATGATGCCTACTGAAAATTTTCGAAACTTTTCAATTTTCGTTTAAATCGGATTATTTGTATGTTTTATTTTATTTACTTTTTTAATGATCACCTTATCTCCATGTTTGTGTTTCTCTCCTTAGAGATCGCTGTATCTGATATTGAGAATATGCTTCTGTTGGCAAAATGATGTGCATATTTGAATATGATTAATGAAATGTTGCTGAGATGGAAATCACTTTGTTCTAAGTCTATAGGTCACATCTAGACCAGTCTATTAGCAAAGACAATTCCTGACGTCAACAACTTTCCGAAGTAACTAGCGCACATCTGTAGACCCCAACATATGCACATGGTACTTCCAAGATATGCGGAAGGGTAGTATCCTGCACATTTGAAAACTGGCCTTTGTTTTGTGACTACTGGAGCAAATCTGTGCGCAGGCGCAGTCTGTCGATTCTCTCTCTCAACGGCCTCCGAAGATAGGGACTGTAACTACATTCGAGATACAGAAATCCTCACTAGATTCCATGTGAAGAACCTCTCTTTCTACGTAATGGTTTAATATATTATTTTAAAAAAAAATTCATAACAATAAAATAACAAAACTATATGCTTTAATATTTGATACTCAAAGCGAATCTTAAATAAATATTAGACATTTAGACTAAAGCTTAATCCTTAGAATAACAAATAGGAAAATGATCTGAACTACTATAACTTCTGCTTACTGAATTCTAAAACATAAAAAAAAATAATAATAATAATGATAACTTTGCTTTTGTACTTGACGTATATAAAATAAGTATATAAAATCATCTCTTAACATTCCCGACCAAGGAGAATAGAAGTTGTATTTCAGGATAGTGAAAAGAGCTCATTTGAGGCTATTTTGTGTAAGATTGAGACTAACGGAACAAAATGTACAGGTGGGTGCTCTATAGACCAGGTGATGGAATAGATGGTGAAGATAGTATGCATAGGCAAATTGATGAAATGAATGCAAGGAGGGTAATTATTATGGGGGATTTCAACTATGGTAACATTGATTGGAAGGAGGAGAGGACACATGTGAAGAAGGAACTGGATTTTATCCAATTACTGAGGGATAGCTACCTGAGACAGCATGTAATGGAATATACTAGGGGTTCGAGAGTGCTTGACCTAGTAATAGCATCTGAGAATTTGACTGTAATGAATATGACTATGTTGCCACCTATTGGTAAGAGTGATTATAGGGTCTTGATCTGGGAGGTGGCTAAATGTGTAAAATTTTCGATTAAGACAGAGTACATGTGGAATTACCGTGCTGGCAAGTATGACAAGCTTAGGAGATTGCTTGATTCAGTGCCATGGCATGTAAAACTGCAAGGGCTGGATGTTGATAGGGCATGGGATGTGGTCAAGGAGCATTTGCAGGAGGTTATGGCTGACTGTATACCTAGAGTCCGAATAGTAAATCAAGTAGGTGTTAAATGAATGAATAACACCATTAAACTTGAGTTGCAAAAAAACAAACAACTGTGGAAGGAATTTAAGGAGAAAGGTGACCTGCAGGCACATGAACGGTATAAAGCGTAGACCAGAAGGGTAACGAGTGAGAAAATCAAAAACGGATTATGAAAGGAAATTAGCCATGCAAGCTAAAGAGAATCTCAAACAGTTCTTTCAATATTCTGCTAGTAAAAGAAAAACTGTACACGGCAGAATGATTTTAAGGAACGCCGAAGGTAGGGAGGCCACTGAATCAGTCGATATAGTGGAATTACTGAGTGAGCACTTTACAAGAGTATATCATCTAGGTGGTGACACTGAAGGAATGAAGTAACCATTAGTTTATATGGGAATTGTGGTGAATGAAGTGGAGGTGAATAGTCTATTACAGAACCTAATGTGAATACATCTGTGGGATTGGATGGTATATCAGCACGGGTCTTACGTGAAGCGACTAAAGAATTGTCAGTGCCCTTGACTTTATTGTTTAATCTGAGTCTCGGGTCTGGTTTAGTCCCGAAGAGGTGGAAAGAGGGGAAAATAGTTCCACTGCATAAAGGTGGATCCAAGACTACTGTTGCAAATTACCGACCGATCAGCATATCAGGAGTCGTTATCAAGGTCTTGGAGGAAGTAGTCAAGGAAAAAATACAGAAATGGATTGATGAAAATGAGATACACTATGGGGGGACAGCATGGTTTTGTGAAGGGTAGATCATGCCTCAGTAACTTGCTCAGGTTTTATAACACAGTGAGGGCTGAACTGGATAAGAGTAATGGGTTTACAGTGATACTGCTGGACCTGGCTAAGGCCTTTGACAGGATACCACATGGAAGTATAATCCGTAAACTGCAACATATGGGAATGGATATAGGGTTGGTGAGATGGATAGGAGGGTGGTTGATGGAGAGATACCAGAGAGTAGTTTATTCAGGAGTAGAGTCCAAAAGACGGCCTGTGACTAGTGGTGTGCCGCAGGGTTCTGTTCTTGGGCCACTGCTGTTTATTTTGTTCATTAATGATATAGGAAAGGATCTGAGAGGGACGGTTCATTTGTTCGCTGAAGATGCTAAGTTGGGTAGAGCAATAGTGAATGCAGAAGATGTCAAAATTTTGTAGGATGATTTGGATAGATTGGTGGTCTGGGCTAAGGAGAATGGATGTCAATTTAATGTGGAAAAATGTAAGGTTATGCATTTTGGGGTGAAAAGATTAGCAGCAGTATATGACATTGGTGGAACTGTACTCCAGGAGATTGGAGGCCAGAGACTTGGGAGTGTTGGTGGATAGGGAGTTGAAGTTTAGGGGGCACATTGCAAAAGTGGCTAAATCAGGCTAATCAAATCACTTGGATGCTGAAGAATACTTTGACGAGCAGAGATAAGCAAGTTATTGTTCCTCTGTATCGAGCCTTGATAAGACCCCATCTAGATTACTGTGCCCAGATCTGGTCACCTATGTTTCTTCTTGATGGGGAGGAAGTTGAGAAGATCCAGAGGTGAGTGACCAAGATGACAGCAGGTCTATGGAATGAAACTTATGAAAATATGTTGAAGATTTGTGGGTGGCAGAAATTGGTTGATAGGCGGAAAAGGGGGAGATATGATTGAGACATTCAAATTGCTGAAGGGTTTCTATAGGATTAATTCAGAGGATATTTTTGAGAACAGGACTGGTGGTAGGGAGGACTAGGGGACATCCATGGAAGCTGGGCAAAAGTGCGGTTAGTAAGGGCGTTAGAGCTGTTTTTTTACTTTTAGAGTGGTGAATGAGTGGAATAAGCTGCCTGAGTCTGTTGGGGGTGCTGTGACAGTGAATGAGTTCAAGGCAAAGTATGATAGATACCGTGTGAATGTCAAATAGTTGTGGTGGACATGATGTTTAGGGGCTCCCTCAATGAGTCTAAGGACTCTGGAGTCGCCCGTAATAATAATAATAATAATAATAAAACTTTAAATTATTAGAATCAGTACATAAAAGCCTCAGTAATACGCTGGCAGAATCCTCCGCCCAGCCTGCCTCTTTGGTGTTACTAAACTCTATCAACTTAAAAACTTCTGTTAAAAAACTGTTAATCAGAATCAGTGTAATGAGTTAATTATCATGGTAATAACTTTCTAATAATGATAATTTTATAATAATGAATAGCGTAATGAAGAATGATATTTCGAGAAATGTAATATTTTCTTAGTGAAATAATAGGTAGTAAAAGGAGAATAGAGACGATACCCTGTACAAGTTGATTTACTACTGTGGGTGAAGATTACGTATATCTCGTGAACCCGAAATGAAGCAGAAAATACAGTAATATAAACGACGGGTACACTTTATGGAACCACTATATTTGCACACTAATGAAGTTATTAGAGCGTCCGTAGCTCAGCAGGTATGAAGTCCTTTGTTTGGCAAGACTTGGGTTAGAATTCCATCCAGGACGCGAAGAACCTTTATTAGGACTTTTCGACTAAAGGTGGGTTAGCATATTTCATACGGCAGTAGCAGCGTTTTTCCTCCCTGAAACTTGGGTTTTTCATCTCGTAAAACAGTCAAACTAGCCGGAAGAATACACGCAATTGACAGTCATAGAGGACAATATAGAATTAACCACCCTATCATAAGCAATATGTAGTTTTCAAGAAGCCATGCTTGGCCATGACGGGTCATTGAGCCGAACACGAAATGGAAGATGGGATAAGTTATTATACTACTATCATGGGAGATCGTATGAGCGCTGAAAATCATATTTCAGCGAAAACCAAACAAGAATATAGCCGGCAGGCCGGCCGGCCGGGGGGGGAATACATTTAAGTGGGTTAGATAATACCGTAAATTCTCGTTCTTCATATTGATCGAGGCTCTTCTCTGAGTGGTGACACAGGGATTCAAGTAGTTCACAATCTCGAGTTTGCTCCCAATTCGACAGGTTTTACGTAGCCTAAAGCTTCTTGCTTGTCGTAGTCTTACTACACGTTCATGATAACAGAGTAAAAACAACAACAACAACAAAAAAAAAAGAACAGAAAGATCCGTTCTAATCGAAGAATTACAAACCTGATTCCTAGTGTACTTCCACCTTGTTCCAGTCAGCCTTCGCTAATTCCTGATTCGTTTTTCAGAGACTGGGAACGATTATTCAGGTAAATTTGTTAATTCGAGACTCTAAAGGTCCACCTGTACCAGCTAATAAACTGTGATGTTTAACAGATTATCTTGCTGTTTTAATTAAATGATAATACTAAGAAAGTCAATTACCCTCAAGAAGTAATAACTATGCATCTAAATCGTACGCTAAATTTGATTATATAGTAAACTACCTATGAAGTTTAAGAAAGCCAAAGAATATTCGAAAAAAGGCAGTGCAATTATCACATAAATCTGGATATGGATTCATGCATTACATTAAGGAGGGGATGGAATGTGTTTATTTCCATGATAAATAAAAAGGATGAATGACCTTTGTGGGGGGGGGGACAGCCCTACATGATTTTTTAAGAACTATTAGTTATATCCCCTACAACATTTATGACCAAATAAGACAATCATCATAGACAATCACAAATGAACTTGGATCCACTAAAAATGGTGTCCCACTGGAACCGAAATTGAGAATGACTCAACAGGCAAAAATGTACTGCAATTGCAGTAAATTCCATCCGGCCACATTTCCATTATTACTAATTTCGAATGGTTTATAAAAATGCCAAAAAAATTAATAAGACATATTTTACAGTATAGGCCTCTGTAACTCGGTTTGTTTCAACGGAGCCTTTTAGTTGGAAAGACCTGAGTTCGAATCCCGTAAATGACGCAAGGAACCTTTATCAGGGCTTTTCAATTACAGGTGTAAGTTAGCCGGTTTCATACGGAGTTGAAGGTTTTTTCCTCATGGAAACTCGGGTTTTTCGTTCCTCAAATTAGGGGATGTCGGAGAAGCATGGCAAGTCGGTTGCATTAATTGCCTAATACCCCTAATCAGAGAACGCAACCTATCTTTGAGACAAGAATTGGATATATGGATGGATTTTGTGTATATCATGAATACCAAAATTCATTTTGTTAAAGAAAAGGACAATCCACTTAATAGATTAACTCTCTGTTTCTTACAATACCCCAGTCACTCTCTCACAGATGTTTTTTTTTTTTTTTTCTGCTTTATGCCTTTTCGATAGATATTTTTATGGGGCTACTTTTGAACTAGCATCCGTGAATGGTTGATGACCAGCAACTGTTCTTTCCTTGCAATCCTCTCAGATCAAGAACAGTTGCTGGTCATCAACCATTCACTTCAGCATCAAACTTAATGAAACCGTCAAACCTTCCATTCTCTTTTGTCCTCCAGAATAGTCTTCCTCAAGAATACAATCTTATCTGTTCAAAAAACCATCACTAAGTTCTTTCTCTCCTTTTATCTACTCATCCTCAAACAGCAGACAGTAACGACGCACAGTAATACGTTTATAAAATCTCGTGTGCAGCGTTAATAATATTAATAATAAATAAAGTTCCAAAAGGAATAAAAAGATTTAGAAACAAATTTTCGGCGTATTTTTTTCTCTCTCTAAAGTTGAACTCCATACGGTGATTGTTTGCTGTGTTTGCGTACAATGTTATGCCGTATTTAAGTATCGATTCACAAATTCCGTGATATATATTAAAATTTAAATATATATATATTAAAACTTGGCATTTGCAACACTAGAAGTAGAGAAACATATTACCCTACGTTTCGCCACAAACCCTTTTTTCTTTTTCTTTTCTTTTTTTCACATGTGGCGAAAAAGCCAAGTGTGTGCGCGCGCCTGTGCCCGATGATATTGAACACCAGGACTATTAAATATTATCTTATAGGCCTATCATAATATACAATATCGCATATCGTAAATATCATTATTGCTAAGTAGCGATCGAGCAGATTATTTACGATTATATACTAACCCAGTTTATTCAACTATAGTAAAGATTTCCTGTTCTGCAGGGAACTTGTCACTTGCCCATTGTCAACGAATACGAAGGTAAAAATTATATCTGTCTTCAAGAAGATGGGTTCACAAGAGAAACATACTGAGAACAAAGGTAATGATTAAATTAAATCGTCATATTAGAATGCAGTGTCAAACAAAATGGTAGACAGGTGGAAAACAGTGACCTGTTCTGTAGTTTTTTACCTTCTTCGAAACAAAAACATGAAAACTTCCTTTGATAGCTAAATCGTTTCTCTCTCTCTCTCTCTCTCTCTCTCTCTCTCTCTCTCTCTCTCTGTGTGTGTGTGTGTGTGTGTGTGTGTGTGTGTGTGTGTGTGTGTGTGTGTGTGTGTGTGTGTGTGTGTGTGTGTGTGTGTGTGTGTGTGTGTGTGTGTGTGTGTGGCAGCGTAAGGGGTAAGGGAAGCAACATGATTATAATAATTGCAAATTTTACTCTCCCATTTTATTCGTTGTTCACGAGCAGGCTTAACAACAGCTATGTGACTGTTAATTAAGTCAACGTCACGAAATAAGTGACTCATCGTCTGCGATGCGAAAGCGTTTTATTAAGAAATTATTACGAAATTAGAGCATTAACCTTCAAACAATGCAAGTGCATATGTGTTCCAAGCTGCTCGGATGAATAGTGCCTTATGAGCAAGCAACAATAACAGAAGTTTGCTGACAGCTCATTAATAACTAGACCACAGATCAATAGTGCAAATGTCTCTCTGTCTTGCCTCCCCATCTAATCAACATGAACTTAATTATAGTGCGTGTTTGCAATGTAAATATTGATGGATCGTTTCCTTTTAAAAGTTGTGTTTATGTTTACATGCCAACTTTCATGGCAATATCAAATACAGGAATCGCTATTATTTTTGAGTGGTCGCGTTTTTTTTTTTTTTTTTTTTGTCAATAACGCACGCTTTACAGGGTTCACGTGATTTGTCGGAGTTTTCAAAACAGTAAAGCTCCTGGGGAAAAAGAGAAACGGGTAGACCGTCAATGAGATGGATATGTGTCTGCAGTGACTGATCTCACATCAACGAGCATCTGAGTGACCATACGGTATCTGTTGATGTCCAATGAATGGAGGTAGATGTTCGCACGTTAATGAAAAAGCGAATTCCAGGCATCTTAAACGGGAAGAAAGGAACTCCAGGATGTTTAAGGTGCCTGGAGTTCGCTTTGGCATCAGTGGATTCGGACAAAATCCGTTGATGCAGAAGGAAAGAGTGTTGGTATTGTTGGAATTACGGCCAAATTAACTAAGGCTACGAAACCAGTATTATGATATCCGTTAATAGCAAGTGGCATCCGGTCGACTCTCCTATCCATTTCCTTCTTCTTATATTATATGGCTTATCCATTATCACCATTTTTTGCGTATTTTACGGCCGCAGTTGATCTCCGATGCTTTAAATATTTGTGCTGTAATCTCGAGAACTTAACCCTTTCTGCCCTAGTGATTCCAATTGGAATCACTAGGGCAGAAAGGGCTTTCATAGCCCATATTACGTGGCGAATGATTCTAATTCTGAAATGATTCATTGAAAATGAATCATTTCAGAATTCCTATCATGAAATGTATTTTTCAGAAAAATACTTGATACTCTTGCTTTTGTAGACCTAAAGACAAAATAAATAGAAAGAAAAAATTTTTTCGCTTGGAAAAAAAAATTCAGGTCAGAAAGGGTTAATGATGATTATCACGATGGACGCATAATAAAGATGATTATTAGATAAGCGTCTCCGCAGCGATCTTAGGACCATAGGAGCATGCAAGCAGCCTTTCCACAACAAAAGTGCAATTCATAGAAGACTGGTAATTTTACGACCAGAGAAACTAAGGATATGAAGCCAGTGTATTTTAATTGCGCGTTCCTTTTAACTGGTTGCAGGATGGAAAATCGCTATCTACATATCAGACCGGCTGGCTAACCTCCACTTGAAAAGCCCTTATAAAGGTTTCTAACTTCCTAGACGGAATTCGAATCCAGGTCTTTTCAATTAAAGGGCACCGTCGTAGCTGACTTCAGAGTCAAGGGTTGAATGCCGAGATCTACCTGAACATTGTTGCCGACGAAGTACATCCATTCATGCAGGTCGTTTATTTATGAATACCTCCAACAGAACAATGTGCTATGTCACATGCTTTAATAAGGAATGCCTAGGAATAGTTACACGAACACGACAGTGATTTCTTTATTGGATTGGATCCCCCTTCCTGTCACTTAGTCTCAATCCGATGAACATGTTTTGGATGCGATTGATAGAGATGTTCATGACAAAGACTTCAAGCCCTGTCAATAAACCTGTTGGAACTGTCAGAATTTATCGCATCTAACTAATGTGGGATACCTATGGGATGTTACCAGAACGTTGTAGACCGACGTATCGGTATATCGACGATGACGTGGTCCAATGCACTTCAGGTAGATACCTCTTATAAGCTGGCCAATCAGTGTATAATCGACTTTAGTGTGTGTGTGTGTGTGTGAATTTTGCTTTCAGTTTTGGTGGTTCGTATTGACCCATTTAAACTAGAGTGAGACGCGAACCTACTTTTTTTCTAAATTATCATTTCTCTTCTTGTTAAGCACTGTATCAGTGTCACTTGTAACTTCCGTAATATGTACTATATTTAGCGTATATTAACTGTAAAATCCAGTTATAAGGATAATAATATTGTCCCACCCTACAGGAAGTTAGTAGAGTATATCCACTTAATAAACTAGCATTTTTGTTATAAGATTGATTATCAGTCAGAACAGTTTGTTGCTCACGGCCTAGAAATTACCTGCAATATCTCTTGTCACGAAACGGAAACAGGATAGGACTAATCAAAGGTCGCGAGTATTCGGAACGCAGCAGACCTTTGATCAAAATCTAGCTTATTTTGCGCAGTTCAATTCTCTACACGAACTGATCAGTAGATTGATGAGAAAGAAAAGCAAAAAATAGGCTATCTGTTTAGGAATTCCTTATCCGTATATCGTACAGCGTGATTGTAAGCATCCATTTTCCCCATAATTAATTACATTTATTAATGCATGAACAAAAATATAGATGTTTAAACTAGAAAAATAGCTTTTGACTGGAGTTAATTATTTTCTTTCACTTTTTCGTGTTTCGTCTTTGATGTAAATGAATCTTCACATAAAAAAAATAAAATAAAATAAGCTGATCCATATATACTCACTGGTTATTTTATTAAGGCCATGAGCTAAATACGCGTTGAAACGTATTTAGTTGGATTATATCCCTGAAGCAAAGTGACATGACGTTGAAAAGTGTCTCAAGAAATACTGCCACAGTCAGTCAATCCTCAAAAACTGAAGTTATTAAAAATGACATAAGTAGAACAACGAATAAGTCTTTCAATTCCATCTTAAAACTGTTGCATTCATTTCATTAAAAACGAGTTAAAACAAGTGAAATAATTTTTTCAATGAAGATATATTGTACTATACACAGTCCAGTCAAAATACAGTTATTATGGTCACTCCAATTATTTCACAGTCGGTCATTTCATATCACCAGGTGGCACTCGTATCACGGTGAAAGCTGGTATATATGTGTAATGTACTGTTCATTCTAACTTGTTGATTGCCATGTACAAGAAAAGTGACCTAGCAGACTTCGAAAAGGGCATGATTGTAGGTATCTGTTGAGGGGTTGTAGTATCCAGAAAACTGTTAATATTGTGGTTTTTTCTCAGAGTGCTATAGTTAATGTTCTAACAGTGGGACTGAACAGCAGTCGTCAGGCCAACAGTGGACGCTAACGCATCATCGATGCTCGTAGTGAACGCAGGTTGTCCTGCCCTATGCAAGCCCATAGACAAAAGACTGTGGATCGGCCAACGATGTAATCTAACTTGGAGAGAATGACAGTATTTTGCTAGACCACAATCCAAAGTTCATACAGGCATCTGAATTGGCATCTAGTCTAGAAGCTCATGCTTAAACCTAACCATCGACAACTAAGTCTACAGTTGGTACTCATTGAACCACTGAAGACTAAAAGTTGCATTTTTGGATCCCGTTGCTAGCTATGTCGTGTGAACGATAGGTGGAGGCTGGGCGAAAATCTGGAGAAAGAAATCACCCCGATGTCATGGTCCAGCAGAAACAGGCGGGAGACGGCAGTATTATTACTGTATGGGAATCTTGTCCTGGGAATTTGTTGGATCCTTGATACCTGAAGATCACACCATGAATGATACAAAGTACGTATCAATTGTGTTGATCAGGTATCCCCCCCCCTTCGTGACTGTCTTCCCAGAGTACACAGATGCGTACCAACAGGTTGACTGCTGTCATGTTTCCAGTATCACTCGAGAGTGGTTCGCCGAACACACAGCGACTTCCAGAGGTCGCCATAGCTGCCGAATTCGCCGGATATGGATCTCATAGAACATCAGGGTTATATGAATCGAGCGATACTGTATTAGACTCCTTCACTTCGAACACTCGCAGCATACCTCTTGTAACGTTCAGAGGGCTTCTAGAGTCCATGCCGCATCGCGCAGTGTCAGTTTTGGCAGCAAGAGGGGGGGGGGGCTACGAACTATTAGGACAGCGGTCATAATATTTTGACTGGACAATATATAAAGTAAACATATTAAAAACTCTATCATTTTCCATTAGATGTTTGACTGGTTCATATGAAACTCCATTTTTTTATTTTGCTAATATAACAATGGTCTTAGAATTAACATGAGCTGAGCTAAGATTTAAAAGTGGATCATCGACCTTAAATAAGTGCACTATATCAGAACTCCTGGTTTTAGAATTATAGGACGTTTCAGCTAAAAACAGTAGGCTAAGTTTCAAGAGCTTGGCCGATCGTACTGTAATATGCTTCTAGTTTTACATCTCAAATAATAATAGACGTCAGACAAGCAGACATCTGTATGCAGTAATCCTTCGATTAGTGTGTTATTGATTAATGCGATTTTCAGTTAATACGAGTTCTCCATATTCGATTTAGTGCCGTTTTTTGATCAGAAAACCGCGCTACAGTAATATTTTCAAAACGAACGCAAACGGGAAATCGATGTTGATCCCATTGTCCCGGTGTGAGCACTTGTTTACCTATTGTCTGGCGCCATGTCATTACTCTACATAAAGTACAGTACACTGTTTATTATTTTTACATTAACTTCATTAACTATATACAAAAAAGAAGAAAAGGTGAACGGTGGCGGTGATTAAAAAAAAGAAGCAATATTTGATTACGTTATAGGAAAAATTACGAATACTTAAAAAAAAAAAAAAAACACACGAACGTGGTGATAGCAAAAATTGACTAATACTTGGGAATAAATGAATCAGTGCTACGCAAGGTTTTGAACAAAAGAGATCAATATAAGGAGAAGAGCAAAGATGCATCTAATTTAGTAGGAAATAAAACATTGCAAGGTATTTTTCCTCTCGAAACTCGAGATTTCATCCAGAAAACAGAAAAACCAGTCAGAAGACAGTTTTTCACACAAAAATATATTTAGATATACGACTTTATTCTAAAATTATGGAAAGTCAATCTGGATCGGTCGTGGACCTTAAGGACCTGAAGTACCGCAAATTATTATTATTATTATTACCAGTATTGGTATTATTTTCAGATTATCATTGACTCGTAAGACTCAAACTTGTTACTTATTACAACTCCGGGAACGTATTTCACTCATTTACCATTCTATATGCGCGCGCGCACACACTCTAGTTTTCACTTTCTTGCTCACCAATCCTTATACAGCTTTAAAGGATGATCCCTCGTTCTTTCCTATAATCCTGTGCAATCTCATCTCATCTTCCTTTCATCCTCTTTTACCTTGCGGTGTCGAGGATTTATTAATCATCGGACCTTCAAACCGTTCACAGGATAAGGTGGTCAGCCCTACGCCCCGGTGTATCCTTTGTCCGTAGTGTTGAGTTCTCAAGGCCGGTTTGCCTGCTTTTGCGGGGAAATAACCCTACTGTCCACGTCCAAGACCAGCTAACTTGGCTATGGCTGAGGAAAATCCTTCAGCTCCTCATGTCTCCGACGGGAATCGAATCTAGGACACTCCTTCCCCAGGCATATTGTTGCGAAGTGCACAGCCACTAGGCTACCCGCGCGGACAGATATGTCTTGAGTCATCCTGTGCAATAAGTTCACTATATCAATCTATCTGATAGGCTTCTCTCATAAACTTATGTCTTAGTCATACCACTATTTCTATTTTACCAGATTTTGCAAAGTGCGTCTCAGTCTCTCCTCGTATTCAAACATTCCGCAGTCCTTAGACAGTTTTAGTCAGTCGATTCTGGCAAGTGGCTTGGATAAAACATTAAATAAAATCAGAAATACAATTAACTGTTTTTTTTTAATAAAAACATTATCAAAATCTGTATTTTTTTTAAGGAATATGGTATGAAATTACTTTCTTTACTGAATTATATAATTTTTGATTTTGATTAACTTATGAAAAGTTAAGTTTTTATATTATTTTCTATAATTAAAATCACATTCCAGTTTGTCATCGTTTAGGAGAGTATTAAATATTTTATTATTAGTATCTTTTTGAGATATGACATGAGTCTTTAAAAGGCAAATATTTATTGATAAATAAATAAATAAAATGCACGCTTCCAAGGTAAAAAAACAAACAACAACAAAAAAAAAACTAACGTTGTTTTATATCATATCAAAAGAAAACAGCAGACGATATGTGATGACCTATTTAGATTACGTGAAATTTTTTATTTTTCAATATCGTGACGCTTACCTTAAATACTTTAATCAAAACTGTTTCCACACACTTATGAACAGAATCAGCGCTATTGAACATAAAGATCATTCAAAATTGCAGTGTCTGCAATGGACGTTAACTTTTCGCAACTTTACGATCCATCAGATTATGGCGAGAAAATATTATCTACCTGCCAGAGACCTCTATTATTTAGTATCCTTAGTATTTTATGTTATCCCTTGACTGGAATTTTGCTGTGTAATTTATCTTCCTGAGATGGTAGGGAGTGCCGTTTGATATATGGCTTATTAATCAGTCACATTTTCCTGGATTATGTCAATATTTAGGAAATTTTGCTTTAAAAATGTTATCATACTGCACAAAAATATTTCCATTCCTTATAAAACTAAGGATGTCACTTGCCTATTTTACAAGACTAATACGAATTAGTTGCAGTGTAAACAAGTTGAAATTCGAATAGCGAGTAGAATTTAATATAATAAATTAAATGAATGCGTTCGGGTTCATTTAATTTATTATTAAATGGGCATGTATTTAATCAGTTTTTGATAATAAAAAAAATGCAAGATCAATTACTGTTTATCTTTCAAGGAGATACGAAAAAGTTTTCAAGCAGCTTTAATATCAAAATATATGGTCAAATAAGCTGAGCTGCACAACATATTGGTTATGATAAAAAGCACCGAGGCTATATCTTTTGGATAGAGCAAATAGTTAATCCAAACGATGTTAAAATTTTGCAGAATAATTTGGACAGACTGTCAGTCTGGGCAAAGGAGAATGGATGTCAATTTAGCGTCGCGAAGTGTAAGGTTATGCATTTTGGAGTGAAAAGATTACCAGCTGTATACCACACGAGTGGAACTGTACTCAGGAAATTGACGAAGCCAGAGATTTGGGAGTGTTAGTGGATAAGGAGTTAAAATTTAGGGGGGAACATTGCAAAATAGGCTGAAGCAGCTCATCGGATTACTTGGTTACTGACGAATACTTTGACGAGCAGAGATAAGCAAGTTATTATTCCTCTTTAAAAGATCCAATCTTCATATATTCAAAATAATTAATGCACACAAAGTACTTTCAGCTTCAACTCTTTCGTGATTGACCTTATGATCTCTTGTGTCTGATAATTTGCATTTCTAGCTTTCAGAGCGGATCAGATAAATACAATAGTTAATCTATCAAGTGTATAGCCACGCGGACCAGTGAAGGTTTTCTAATGGTCGAACTTGAGTACTTGAACAATTTCTTATACTGCCCTACATTTACGCTATTACAAAAGTATTCTTTTTTTGACAGACGCACAAGGCTGAAGATGCTGTCTTTTGATCTAGTTTACTAGCTTAACTAAAAACCAGTTATGGTTCGCATTAGTCTGTCTGCATAGGAAAATTAAGTTTATCTGTTTTAAGAAAATTCCAAAAATAACTAACCAATGGATGATAATACAAAATGCAGAAATACATACAAAATATATTCATCATCCTTTATTTACATCTACAAACAGGAAAAAAAAAATAATAATAAGATACATTAATTAAGAACCCTAAGGACTTGGATATTATCTGTAGACACCATTTTCTGTCATGTACATGAATAAAGCGTTCTGGAAGGATTTCTTCAAATTAAATAATTTATTTGTGCATACTGTTTGTCCATTCATTCGACCATGCTTTCTTCATCCGTATAAAACAACTAGAAAACGGATGACCTGATTTTGATGAAACTTAATAATTAATGCTTTTTAGAAAACCTGTTGGGTAGTTTCATTTTTTTTTTAATTGATCAGTAAAAGCTACCACTTTGCATCAAGACCAAAATACATTTCCCGCTGTACAAGTGGCACGCGTAACTTCACTGTGCGAGAGATGATGCACGCACTAAAGTTACTTTTCACAAGTCATTTTAAACAGAGTTAATAGCGTCCATTGAATGTAATCTCACATTTATCTTCTTGCCTTTTTTATGAGAGAGTTTTCATATTATGAAAATCATATGTAATCTTTATTTTACTTGTAATATCTTCCTCGGGATATTACGCATCCAGTGAATGTTATCTGGCACTTATCTTTTTTGTACTGATCTCGCCATTTGTTTGTAATAACAGTAGTTAAGTAACATATCGCGATATGCACTGCTGCCGCCATGTGTATTTTCCTACTGGTTGGCTTAGGAACTGCAAACAATTTATTTATTTATTGCCATTCGTAACATAAATTTGCATTGTTTCAAGTCATTCTATTACTAAAATGACTTATTAAAAATAAAATCAAAATCTATTTAAATCAAAATTGAAATGAATTAACAACTGTCAGTAGAGATCATAAATACGAAATTTAATTAACATTTTTTCTTCCAAGCAGATCTTTTAGATACATACAGCATGATACTTATGGAAGAACAAAACAAATTTAATTATGCATTGTATTGTTATTATTTATTTAACTATTGTGATTTTGCTTTTTCCGAATGCTTTCATGTCTTTTAAATGCATTGAATATGACTTGAACTTTAATTTCACGATTAATTTACTTTTATTTTATACTTGGGGGTAGTGGTATTTCTGGAGCAATATTTTTTATTCGTATTTACTCGATATTTTTATGTGCATGCACGCACGTAAAGTTACTTTTTGACACAAGTTATTTCAAGCAGTCCCTCGGGATATTAAAGACGAAATTAATTCATATGAATCCATTCAAGAATATAATATATATAATATGCGAATAGTTTAAACTTTGATTGAAACCATAATCAAGAGTGAAATGAAATCAAAACACAAAAATATTAAGTAAATACGAATAAACAAATTTCTTCAGAAATACTACTACCCCAAATAAAAATTAAAAGCAATTTAATCATGAAATTAAAGTTCAATTAAAGTTCTTAGGATCTCTGGTATATATGGGTCAGTAAGCTATTGCTTACATTTATTGAACTATTTCATTGACAGTGTTTAAATGTCGTTTAAATTTGGTATCAATAGGAACCTGAAACTTAGGAGTTTACCACCTGCTATTACCGAAATTTCTAACGTTAGTAGTTCCTTTCCTCCTCTCTCCCTATCCCTAAACATAGCTGCCCATAATAAAGTGATTGTGGTTAGTTGCCCTACTCTTGGGTCTGTTATGTATTTGGGTGGTATTTGGTATACGTCTGTCAGTTACTCTGAAAAAAAAAAAAAAAAAAAAAAAAAAAAACCTCGTACTGTCGATTGAGAATATCTCACTTACCATCATATAGAAAGTTGAAAGTTTTTCCGCTTGGTTATAAAGTAAATTACATTCCACAAAAAAAATGTCATATACAAGTAGCAAAAAAAGGGGGCCGGATCACCTTATTATTAAAATACTCTAGATCATTAGTCGAAGAGATCCAGGAAGGATTGCATCACGATGGTTTCGCTCTTAAGTTTTTCCAATCCAAAAATAAAAACAAAAACCTGTATCCTTTCAAACATATCACAGAGGAACCTACATCCTAAGGGAACTATGTATTCTGAAGATGACATAACTGTCTTGATTTTTGCAACATCATACCACTTATCAAACAACACTAAATCAAATCTGTTTTCTTCCTCCTCTACTTCCTTATATGTTGCGCCTCTAACTGTAGTCAAAATGCACTTGTCATTGAACCTGCTGAGATATCCAGTTATATCTCAGTAGGTGGAATGTTTATCTCTTCAAAAATTACTGCGATCATCTCGAAATATTTTTTCTTCTTTTTCTTTGAGCCATTTTTTTAATCAAAAATTTCTGTTTATTCCTTATTGCTCAATTTATTCATCCACAGACGTGCTTGTTATTTCGTAACCAGTACGAATATTAACTGTTATTGTGTTATTTGTAGCACTTCGTCCATATAATTATTTGTTTCTTTTCTAGCAGATTTTTTTTCACCTGTTTGTATTTCTTTCTATATACCTGTAGCTTTCAGACTTTATCTACAACTATCTCTATTTTCTTCCTTGTTTCAATTAATTTCTGCGTTATACCCGACCGACATTCTCTATTTACTTATTCAGAACTTGTTCAACAACAGGTTCTGTTTGAGTTATGTCTGCAATAGTTTCCAGATTTGCACTTTCTTCCCTATTATTTTAACAGAAGAAAGTGCTTCAGTATTGAGCTATTTGTATGTTTTTCACGTTTTTCTTTTTAATTTAATTCTTGAAGCCATTTATTAATACAAGGGGAATTGCGTTTATTTCTTTGCTAAGTTATAGGGACAGTCAGAACAGGATGATGGAAATGTAGGTGAATCATCTCTCTGAAAAATAAAAACAACAATAAGAATAAAGAGTCTTCATTACTGTAATATTCCTGGACAGTAGATAGAGCGAAATTTGTGTGTTTACTGCCATTCACTTATATTTTCATCTCCTTTGCTCTGCGTAGTTACATATCTAATGTTGCACTGCGCACAGTTTAAACTGTCTTTGATTATTATTAGAACATTTGAAACAGATATGCTGCCGCTTAGAACAAATATTTAAAGGTGCCATTTTTTTAGAAATACTTTCTTAGTTTAGTTCAGTTCAGTTCACAAAATGAAATATCCCAATTAACAACATGAAATATCCAAATATCCTAATGAAGTTCACGTTATGAGGAACTGACAAATTTTGTAGGGCTTCCATTGCTAAGTCGATATCAACGATGCCCGTTGGTTTGAACAACTTAGGTTTTGAATCCTGTCTTGGAAGCAAAAAAGAGTTTTTTAGTTGAATGTAAACTAACCAGTCTCATATGAGGTTCGGGGTTTTTATCATCCTACAAAACACACAAATGGCCAGAAGAACACACGCAGTTAGACAAATATACATACAGGGTGGTTCAAAATTCCACTTACAAACTTTGAGGGCAGGTAGAGAACATCAAAATCAACCATATTCACATAGCAAAGCATGACCGGAAACGCCACCGGAAGGTACTAACAGGGACACAAAGATACAGAAATAACACAAGGCAGTAAGTAGTATAAAAACTTTATTAGGCGTAACTGAATAGTTCAATAGTAGTTGGATACATAATATGGTAAATGAGGTGCATGTCTGCCATCTCAGCGTTCGTGAAACGACGCATGTTCTTCGTACAACATCGAAAGCTTGAATGAGGAAGCCCCAATTGATCATCTGGATCGCTGGCGAACAGCGCCATCTATCACTTTCTGGATAGATGACCGGAAAGCATGTTTCCGGTCATGCTTTCCTATGTGAATATGGTTGATTTTGATATTCTCTACCTCCCCTCAAAGTTTGAACGCGGAATTTTGAACCACCCTCTACACAAGTGGTTCTCAAAGGGTGCGCCCTAGAAGATTTCCGGGTGCGCCCTGTGGTATTCCAGAGAAATATATGTCCAGATATAAAAAATAAATATAGATACTCTATTATACCTTTTCATTACGGATATACCGCTCTTTTTGTCAACACATCATTATTATGTTAATTAACAGCGGTTTTTCTTGCAAAGAGAATAAGAATATGGTTTATTCTTGTTGTGTATAGTACTAATTTTAAAAGTGTTGGAAGTGGATGTTATGTGCATATTACTTATTTTCAGATAAATACACCCAAATAAAATGGATAGATTTCTCAAAAAGAAGCGTGACATTGAAGAATCAGATTCTGGAAGTGAGCAAAAGTTAAGTGCAAGTAAGAAAGCAAAATCGCGGCCTACTCGCAAATATAAGGAAAGTTATTTAAGCTTTGGTTTCACTTGGACCGGAAGTGAAGATCATCCTTTGCCACTATGTTTAGTATGTAGATGTAAAATGGCAAATGAATCATTGCTTCCTAGTAAATTGAGTAAACATTTTAAAACTATACACTCTAATTTACAAGATAAATCTGTAAGTTTTTTTCAAGAGATTATCTGAACAGCAAACAAAAGCAGCAAATTCTTTTAAAAGTATAATGACTGTTTCTGATAAAGCTCAGATCGCTTCTTATCAAGTCTCAGAACTGTAGCAAAAAATATGAAAGATCATACTTTAGGTGAGTCACTTATTTTGCCTGCATGCAAAAAAATGGTCATGACAATGCTAGGAAATGAAGCAGCAATGAAAATAAGCAAGATTCCTCTGTCCAACGATACAGTTCACAGGCGTATTATAGAAATGCCTTCTGATATCGAGAAAAATGTATGCAGTAATAAACTTCGGTATTCAAATTTTGCATTGCAAGTTGATGAGTCAACAGACATTACCAACAAGGCGCAACTCTTAGCATTCGTCCGTTTTATTAATGAAGATCCAATAGTAAATCAGTTTCTATTTTGCAAAGAATTGAGTGTGTCTACAAAAGGTGAGGACATTTTTAACATTTTGAATAGCTATCTTGATAAATGGCAGTTAACATGGAAGTCGTGTGTAGGCATGGAGCCCCTTCCATGGTAGGCTGTGTTAAGGGCCTTACATCTTTTGTAAAAAAAACAAAATGAGAATGTTATCGTAACTCACTGATTTCTTCATAGGGAGGCCTTGATGGCAAAAACATTGGAAGAAAAATTAAGAAGAGTTTTAGATCAAGTTGTTCAGATGGTAAACTTTATTAAAACAAGACCTGTCAAATCGCGTTTATTCGAAAAGCTTTGTATCGATATGGATTCACAACACAGATGGCTGCTTTTACACACTGAGGTGAGGTGGCTGTCAAGGGGGAAAGTACTTATCCGTGTACACGAGCTACGACAAGAACTTCTTGCGTTTTTTGAAGAGATGAAACAATTACATTTTTGTAACCTCCTTCGGTGCGAATTTTGGATTGCCAGGTTACAGTATTTGGCCGATGTATTTCAGCAGCTCAATATTTTGAATACTAGCATGCAAGGGAAAGAAGAAAATATTTTCACATCCACTGACAAAATGAAAGCGTTTCAGAGAAAACTACAGATTTGGAAAAGAAAAGATGTTGAAGGTGATTTGGAAATGTTTCCATTGGTAAGTAACACTTGCATAAATGAAACACTTCCAATAATAGTTGAACATTTAACAAGTTTAGAAGAAAAATTGAGTTCCTATTTTCCATCACTTAACACTGAACAATACGATTGGATTAGAAACCCATTTATGGAAACTTCAAGCGATTTTGGTTTAACATTAACAGAAGAATAAGAACTGGCAGCTATATCGTGGATTGATGATTAAACTGATCGTGGATTGATGATTAAACATAAGGAGTTGTTTCTTGAAGCCTTTTGGATTTCTATAAAAGAAGAATATGCGTCAATATCTAAAAAAGCTTTGAACATTTTACTACAATTTTCAACATCGTATTTATGTGAATTAGGATTTTCTACCCTCACCACAATTAAGTGTAAAAAGAGAGGAACTCTTCAATGTATTGACGAGGAAATGAGAGTTTGCCTTTCAAATATGTGCCCAAACATTGAAGCAATCGCTAGGACACATCAGGCTCATGTTTCTCATAAACACAAGAATGGATAAACTTAAGGTATGTTTCATTTTATTTTTTTTATCGCATTATTTTTTTTCTGTAATATTTGACTTAATTATTATAACATATTTCTCAGAAATTTGTATATAGTGCGCCTACAATTATTTGTAGGATTTTAAATGCGCCCCGACTTCAAAAAGTTTGAGAACCACTGCTCTATACCTTGTAAAAGTTACTGAATTATAAACTTTTATTAAATACCGTGTTGGACTTTAGCCCTAATTACAGCAGGTTTGACATAAATTCCACAGGGTGTTGGATCCCATCTACGTCTACAACATACCAGGCAGGAAAGGATTTTGCTCCCGGATCTGGTTTTCTAACGTGTCCCATACATTCTCAATGGGGGATCCAGATCTGCTCAGGAAAGATGGTGGACGTTTCTGTCATGGTCGCTGAACCACTACTGAACAATTCTTGCGCGATGGACAGTAGCATTCTAGCCCATAAAACAACCGTCACCCTCTGGATTAAAAGTCAAAATCGCAAGATGGACTTGATCGGCAAAAAGGATGGACCTGATCGTTCCTGACAGACTGTCATAGGACCACAGTTACACCTCAACAAGCAATGTAGATTATTTTTCCACTGATTAAACACCAGAAATATCTCACCTTTTGAGAAATCTGTCAGCTGTTGGCTCTGATGTTTTCAAAATCGTGGACTAGAGCATGGTGACGTACGTGGCCAAGTATTTTGCATATAAGTTGCGAATGTGACGTTTACGTATATCTGCATAACGGTCTCTAATTCCGTTATAGTGGATTAATTGATATTTCTATCAATTATCCACTCCAATTCACTAATTGGAGTGGATTAATTGATAGGTATCTAGAGTGAAGTTTGTTACTTTGGTTATAAATTAAAACTTTTGTAGTAACTTCATCGTTATTACTTCATCCAAGTATTTATTATTATCACTATTTTATTATTATTATTATTTTGATATTCTGAAGTAAATAGTAAGAACCCAAATTCTGTATGAATATTGTCAATTCTGTCTTTATATACAAACAACACAGGCAACTGCCTATAATGCCATATTATAACGAAAAAGTTGTTCTGTTTTTATTTTATTTCCGATAGTGTACAGTTTAAGGTTTAAATGTAATTTAATCAAGATTCACCACTGTTCATTGTGCAAAATCTAGCACACTTTTGCCAATCATGATACTTGATTTGAGTATCTCTTGTACTCTCCCCCCTGCTGTCATGCTGAGAAATTATCTTCTTTCCCTAGAATTTGCTTTATTCTGTATAATCAATCCTATGACTTTCATTTTTCTATTCTCTTTTTCTGCTTATTTACTGAACTCTATTCCTATACTCCTTCGATTTATCTGCATAATCAGCAGTCCACAATCTAGATATCATTCTAGTTATTGAGACGGACAACTCGCTACTGAGAAATGCTATTTTTATCGTTACCTATACAGCCTAAAGGTAGGAATAAGCGTTGTGAACTCTAATGCAGTCTGCTCTATCACTCTACAACGCTTATTTCAAATAGTGGTGAATCCAAAAGAGAGGAAGGAGAGATCGCCCCTTTCATGAAAAAAAAAAAAAGGAAAAAAAATCAAAGATTAAAGCAATCCATGCATTTTAAATTAAATAACAAAAGTAAAGCATTTTAAGGTATTCCCCGTACGACATTGCAGCAAATTTCATAACTACAGATCAGTGGAAGCAAAATTTGATTCTAGTTATCGACTTGTGGAATCTTATTTCTATAGGAATGTTTCCTGCATTTGAAATCTTTCTGATAAATAAGTTGCATTTTTTCTTCCAGAAGAGAAAAATAGCTCGAAAAGAGTGGATCGTACTTCCTTTTGGGAATGAAAAAGCTTTTTCCTCCTGGAGAGAAAAAAAAAAAAAAAAAAACTACTATCCCACACAAATGATAAACTAACTCAGAAATAGCCCGACAAAAGGCCTAAAATTTCTCTATGTGGTGACTAGAACTGAACAAGTAATAGAACTGAACATAGAACGGTTTTTCTTTTGCCGTCTAGCATTCTGAATGATGCTGCTATTATATCTGTTAATTGTGTGTGTGTGTGTGTGTGTGTGTGTGTGTGTGTGTGTGTGTGTGTGTGTGTGTGTGTGTGTGTGTGTGTGTGTGTGTGTGTGTGTGTGTGTGTGTTCTTCTGGCCAGTTTGCCTGTTTTTCAGGATATAAAAACCCGAGTTGTAGCAAATCAGAACAAAAAACAGAATCAAATCATAGCCAGAATAAAGATTATTATAGTTTCATAGTAAAATTCTATTTGTCGACTACAAGAACTCTTCCTAAGGTTTTTTATTTTTGTATTTTTCAGGCAATTCGGAGTTGAACTTTGACACAGGCAAGTAGGGTCCTCCACAGAAACTGGATTTCAACCAGAGACTAGTTTTGCCTATTACTTTTTGTTAATCTACAAATCAACATAATCTACTATAACTTGTATTATTATGCAAAATAGTACGAGTCAATGTTTTTCTAAGTAGCATCAAGGTTAAAGACCCAATTTTTCGAGAGGGAGAAAAAAAGTTATTTACTTAAACTAATTCTGTACGGGCAGAAGCAAAATAATATATATATATATATATATATATATTTTTTTTTTTTTTAGAATATAATTTATAATTTATTGATTGCTAAAATATTTATACATACAATAAACATCTTGTGTGACATTGCACCTTATAATTTTACAGAGTTCAGCACTAAGTGCTGCGTTTTCTACATTGGATTTCAATTAAAATTTTTAATAATACTTTTTTGCCTTTATATTATGTATTTACAACACATGTTCTTCTAATATTAACAATGAAGATTATACAGAATTTTTTGTATAATTTTTTTTTTTTTTCAAAGTTTGTGAAAGAGTGATTATACAAACAAATTTCTTCATTTGTATATAAGGATTACTTGTAGATGAGTGAGGCAAGTTAATCCCACCTACTTCGAAGCTTGGGTTAGCTTTTATGAAGAGAGTGAGCAGAGCCGTATTCATAGGTGTGCGAACTGTGCGGTGGCACAGGGCCCCGTGCCACCGCACAGTTTTTATGTATTTTCTTGATAAAATAAACACCGAATTTTTCATGAAAATACATTCAACTTATACCGATAACGCGCGTCGTTCTTTCGTTGGCACTGCACCGCGTTACTGCACGCCCAGTATCTCACGCGGGAGCAAGACCAGCGATCTGGCTCTATTGTTCGATGAAATAACATTAGGATAAACAATAATTGGTATAGGGCAGTGATCGCGAACCTATGACACGCGTGTCAGCACTGACACACTTGAGGGTTTCAGGTGACACACCTTGGATGTTGAAAGATATTGGTATTCTGATGAAAAACTGTGATAAATCGTGTAAGATCGCTCTCAGTTAAGGCGAAGGTAGGTTTCGGTTCATTGAAAGAATTATATTTTATAGTTAGCCTATTTCTATTTTATTTTGTAGTTAGCCTATTTTTATTTTATTTTGTAGTTAGCTTATTTCTATTTTATTTTGTAACTAGCCTATAAACAACGAGCGTTTTAAGTTTACATTTTCTTTCTTAATCATTATAATTTCCGCATAGTCATATGATATTATAAAAACTTATAAAAATTATTATCAATATTATTCGATACAAAATTATAAATACGTGCTTTATATATTATAAACTTAAAGTTTTCATTTGACTTCTGTGTGAAATTCGTTCATGCATGCATTCCAAGTCTTTCGACTGAGTAATACAAGTTCTAAACATATTTAAAACCACTTTAACAGAAAATATAATTCGCAGCATTAAATATTGAATTTATCTGAGTAAATAATGAAAACATTTTTATAGTTGCAATAAATTCAGTAAATTTTGTTAAATAATGCAAATAGTAACAACTTACGATGACGTCGTAACAAAACCTACTAAATAGCTGCTATTTAGTAACATGATAGAGAGTAAAACATAACAAGGTTGCTACGAACGTACCGGTAATAAATCTGGCAACCCTGCTGAAAGAAGTAGTGGTAGTCTTGCATGGTCTGCCACTTAAGTAATTTGAGTTGCTGGTGTATAATTCATTTCCAGTAATTGTTATTTCTTATAAATTATTATGCTTAATTGCTGCTGTATATAATTGTGTTCTTTTTTAATTTGTGAACCCTTTTACAATGGTAGCTAGCACTAATAAAAAACTAAAATGATCACAGAAAGGAAGTGGAAGAAATTTCCAAGTGCCTGGACTGAACAATATGGTGTTATTGATAGAGGCGATAATAAAGCTCTCTGTAAATTGTGTGGTGAGCTATCTGTGAGTAGAACTTGGAATGTAAGAAGACATTTTGAAACTAATCACGAATGGCTCCTAGAAAAAAACTTTTGAAGAACGCATAGAATACATATCGCAACATCTAAAACTGGCAGAATCACAATCAGGGACTTTAATTAAATTTGTTTCAGGACTTTCAAATTTAGTAGCGTCAAGTTACAGTATTTCACATACTATTGTTGAACATGGGAAACCACTTAGTGATGGTGATTATATTAAAGAAGCTTTCGTAAAGTGTGCACCATTTTTATTTGAGGACTTTCATAATAAGAAAGCTATTCTAAAGTGCATGAAAGAGTTACCATTACGTAAGAATACTATTAAAGATAGAGTGATATCAATGAATGCTAGTATAGAAAATCAAATACAACAAGACTTGAACTCATGCCATTGTTTTTCCATGTGTCTCGACGAAACTACAGATATTACGTCATCAGCTTCATTGGCTATTATTGCAAGGTATGTTCACGGTGATTCTATGCACGAGGAATTAATAAAGTTAAAAAATTTACCTCAAAACACGACAGGCAAAGACATATGCGACTGTGTTGTTAAAGTGTTCCATGAGAAACATACAGATTTATCGAAAATATTTTCGATTACAACTGATGGCGAGCCTAATATGACTGGCCGTAATGTCGGTTTTATCAAACAATTTACAGAATATGTTGGTCATACCCTGGTTTGTTTCCATCGTATTATACATGAGGAGACTCTGTGTGCAAAATCAGGCTTAAAGGATTTGGATGATGTGATGAGAGTTGCGACAAAGTTAACTAATTTTATTGCTGCCATAGCTTTAAACAAACGAGAATTTAATTCACTTTTAAGCGAAGTTGAATCAGTGTACAATGGTCTATTAATGTACAACAATATTCGATGGTTGAGTCGTGGCCAAGTACTTGAACGGTTTGTTGAATGTTTAAATGAAATGAAATTATATTTAAATACGAAGGGCATGGAGCACGAATTTTCTCAGTTGAACGATTCTGCTTGGCTCAGTAAGCTGATGTTTTTCACAGATTTTTCATTGCACCTGAATGAATTTAATAGACAATTGCAAGGTTTCGGAAAATCTGTCGATGTTATGTTTGGCACGATCCAGAGCTTTGAGAATAAACTCAAAATATTTCAACGTGATTTAGAAAGTAACAATTTTAAGTATTTCCCGAGAGTGAAATTTTTTTAACGAAACTAGCCCCAAAAATCGTGAAAAACATATCAACCAATATATCGAAGTTCTAAAGTCAGTAACTGAGCAGTTTTCTTCTAGATTTGAGCAATTTCGAATGTTGGAACAAACAATCCAATTCGTAAAGTATCCTGATGAAACAGAATTCATGGATCTTAAATTAGATGGCTTTGAGTGGTTGGATCTAAAAGATCTAAAAATGCAACTAGCCGACTTCCAGTGTAATCCTTTCTAGAAAAGAAAATTTATTGCTTTTAGAAATGAATTAGAAGAACTTGAGCGGGAACGTCTGCATGATACCGCATGTAAAAATTCAGACTGTGAAATTCTAAGCGTGTGGAATAGTCTTCCCGAAAACTTTCATGCTCTTAAAATCTTTGCTAAAGCTCTTCTAACAATTTTCTCTTCTACATACTCTTGTGAAACTCTATTTTCTGCCTTAAATAATATCAAATCGAAAGGGAGAAACAGATTCAGCAATGATTTGAGCGTTGCCTGTGTAGCATTAAAATGTACACACTATAGCCCTTCTATAAAGCAACTTTCTACCAGTACTCAGCAACAGAAAAGCCATTCAATGTAATGTAAGTTTGTAATTTCACTTTATTAAATGAATTGTATAATATGAATTCATAGATTTTATATCAATGTCCTTTAAATAAATAGTATTTATTTAAAGGACATTGATATAAATGATATGATATGTATAAGTCACCATCTATGATTATGTAGTTAAATTTATAATGCAAGTAGCACATCAACAACGTCAATATTTTTAAAAAAAAAAGATGTTTGACACACCTGGGTAAAAAGGTTCGCCATCACTAGTATAGGGAATAAATTTTAAGATCGTAGCGCTAGAGCGGTACGGTAGTATTTGAAACTACTCTAAGATATATAACAATATCGTACAACATAGTGTTAAATAGGGAAAAGTGCACTTTAAAACAGGTGTTTTAAATAATTTTAAGGAGTTTTTTTGATTTTAGTTTATGATTTTATGAACAAGTAAGTATATACACGTACTGTCATGGCAATTTTTGTATATGACATTACTTGCAAAACATCTTAAAAAATATATTTTGTAAATTGGTTTTAGGTTATCCGACATCAGAATTTTTCTTCAATAGCAGTTTTCAATCTATGTTAGATTTATTTATTTTCTAATATTATCTATTTTAGATATATTTTATTTATCAGGTAAGTAATTTTGTTTTAATTTATTAACTTATATATAAATCTATCGTATTAAATTCTAAAGTATGACTAGTGATGAGAAAGATTATTATGGAAGAAAATACCCAAGTGGGCATGAAAAACGAAAACGAAAACAAGAGAAAGAAGCGGCTGAGGAACGTCAAAAAATTCACTGTTTAAATTTATGAAGTTGAACTCATATATTTGTTCAGATATATCAGTTGATAACGGGAGTTTTGAAATAACTACAAACAGTTCTTTGGCTTCAACATTAATAAATAATGAGAGTTCTGAAATACTCAAAGGAAGCGGAGAACAGGAAGCATTTGGTCAAACAATGAGTATTGAAGATCCTAAAACTAAGACACTAGAGGAAGGTGAACTATTTACTATTGATGATCCAGCAATATGACCCAAAATTTTGAACAACGCAACACTAACACAAATTGTACAACGGGGTCCACCGTCTCCTCGGACTGAAAATGATTTTCCAAAAGATGACAACAAGAGGTGTTTTTCCACAGCTCACTATGTTAGGACAATTGCAAACGGAGAGAAGCAAAACAGAAGATGACTTGTATATTCAAACTCTTCCAACTCTATTTTTTGTTTTTGTTGCAAGTTATTTTCTTCTGATGATATTTTTTTTTTATCTAATAATGGCTTTTCTGACTGGCGACATGTAAGTAAAAGATTAAAGTCGCATAAACGAAATCCAGTGCACATGAAATGCATGTATTCATTGACACAATTGGAATGTAATTTAAAAAATCACAATACAATTGATCAGACAAATCAAAATGTCATAAAATTTGAAGCAGAACGGTTAAGAAATGTTTTAAGACGAATAGTAGCAGCAATTCGTTATTTATCCGGCACATAATTTAGCTTTTAGAGGTAATTTTGATACTTTACACACAGCCCATAATGGTAATTTTTTAGGAATCATAGAATTAATTGCAGAATTTGATCCACTTTTAAAAGATCATTTAATGCGATGTTCGGGAAAAAAAAAGTATAGGTAAGAAACAAAATTCGTATCTATCACCCATTGTGCGAAATGAATTACTTGTTCATATGGGAACCAAAATCCAACAAAATATTGTAAATATGATACGACAGGCAAAGTACTATTCAATGGGTTTGGATCCGAAGATGGTGATTTGGATTAAAGGATGGCTGGCGGACAGATATCAGAGTGGTTTACGGAGGAGCTGAGTCCAGGAAAAGGCAAGTGACTAGTGGTGTACCTCAGGGCTCAGTTCTTGGTCCTCTATTGTTTAATTTGTACATCAATGATATTGGAAATACCTTGAATGGAAATATCCACTTGTTTGCTGATGATGCAAAATTGGGAAGAGCGATAATCAATTCAAATGATGTGGATATTTTACAGGATGACTTAAATAGGCTGACGCTATGGACTGAGGTAAATGGCTGTCAGTTCAACGTGGCTAAGTGTAAGGTGATGCACTTCGGGAGGATGAAATCGCATGCTGTTTACTATATTAACGGAACTGAACTGCAGGAAGTTGATGAGATAAGAGACTTGGGAGTTATTGTGGACAGAGAACTTAAGTTTAAAGGGCATATTGCTAAGATTGCCAAAACATCACATCAAATTACATGGTTGTTGAGGAACACACTAACAAGCAGGGATAGGGAAGTTATTATTCCACTCTATAAGGCATTAATAAGGCCGCATTTGGACTATTGTGCACAGATCTGGTCGCCAGGATTTCTTGATGATGCGGAAGTGGTAGAAAGGATTCAGAGGAGGGTTACAAAGATTGTTGCAGGTCTGTGGGATGTTCCCTATGAGGATAGATTGATGATCTGTGGGCTCCAAAAACTAGCTGATAGACGTAGGAGAGGAGATATGATAGAGGTATTTAAATTGTTAAAGGGATTTTACAGGATTGATACTGATGATATTCTTAAGACCAATGCAGGATGTGAGAGAACGAGGGGTCATCCCTGGAGATTGTGTAAGAGTGTGGTTAACAAGGGTGTTAGGACTAGATTTTTTACTTGGAGGGTTGTGAATGGGTGGAATGCTTTGCCAGAACTGGTTGTGAATGCTTCAACTGTGAATGAATTTAAGGAGAGGTATGACAGGTATTGTGTAAATAATGGTTAGTGTGTCAATGTCGGGTCTCCCGCGATGAGTCTTTTGACTCCATGGAGACACCGTTAAAATAATAATAATAATAATAATAATAATAATAATAATTTCATTAATATTTAGATTTTTACATATATTTAAAGCACATATTGAAATTCGTGAACACTTTTTGACGTTTTTAACATGACGTTTTTAACAATAATGAACACTACTGGCAAAGGTATATATGAAAATATAAAATCACTTTCGAATAAATTAAATCTTAAATTGTCAGATTGTAGAGGGCAAGGGTATGATAACGGAGCGAATATGAAAGAAGTATATAAGGGAGCCCGTGCTTACACTTTAAATTAAAAAGAAAAGGCATTTTATACTCCTTGCGCCTGTCATTATTTAAATTTGATTTTAGGGGATGTCGCTAAATCATCAATTATAGCTATAAATTTTTTAATGTTATATGTTATACAAAAAATATATACATTATTTGCTGCCTCAACTTTACGTTGGGACAAATTAAAAAAATTTGTTAAACAATTAACTCCAAAACTGTTATGTGATACAAGATGGGAATGTAGAATAGAATCAGTTAGAGCTGTACGTTTCCAAATTCCAGAATTTTTAAATGCACTAAAAGAATTATCTAAAACTTCATCAGATAATACTATCAAAGTAGAAGTGGTTTCAATATATGAACAAATAGATTCATTTGAGTTTATACTAAGCCTTGTAATTTGGTATGAGCTTTTGTCAAAAGTTAATTTAGTAAGTAAAGTATTACAAAATGCAAAAATTCCCATAGACGTAGCAACTAAGCATAATAAAGAGTTAGTGCAGTACTTTGAAGAGCAGAGAATATCAAGATTTGATAGCTGTTTTGAGATTGCTAAAGACCTCTCAAATCTATTAGAAATAGAAATTAAATTTAAAGAAAGTCCAGTACGTCGAAAAAAAGTATTTTTTGATAATGAAACGCCTGATGAATCACACATAGGTGATAAGAAAGATAATTTTAGGATAAATTTCTTTTTGTAATATTAGATACTGCTTACAATCTGTCAAAAAAAATATTTGAATTGTATGAAATTTACGAAAAATCATTTGGATTTCTTTATGATATGAAATTAATAAGAAAAATGAAAGAAAATGAATTAAAATTTTGCTGCAACAGCTGTATATCAAAAATTAAATACAGACATTGATGAATCTGAATTTTACAATGAATTAATTATTTTTAGAAATATTGTTCCAGACGATGCACCCATTAATATTTTAAAATTCATTTAAAAATAATATCATTACGACATTTAAAATATTATTGACCAGTCAGTTACGGTCGCATCAGCAGAAAGGTCATTTTCCAAATCAAAATTAATAAAAAGCTATTTGCGATCTTCTATGTCTCAAGAATGTTTGTAGTCCCTGGCAATAATATCTATAGAGCATGAAATTGCAAAAAAATTGAATTTTGATAACCTTATAAATGATTTCATTGATAAGCGCATGAGGTTAAATAAAATTTAATATATTAAGATTTCTTTTAAATATTATACGTTTGTATGCATATATTTCATTCTTTACAGTAAAACTGGATATTTTTTTAATATTTTATATTATTATATATATTATTAAATAAATCATTGTTCTGGCGTATTTATAAGATAATGTGTACTTACATAATAAAATAATATATCATGTACATACAAACACATTTATTTTTTAACTACTTTTTTCCCTTTACTTAAATTGATGCTAAAGTGCATACTTGTTTATTTATGTGCATAAATATTTTCCATATTTGATTTAATTAATTAATTAACAAGATATCCTTCCATTTAAAATTTCCAAGTGAGGTCCCTAACTTTCAGGGGCCTCACTTTTCCATTTCGCACAGGGCCCCGTAAAATGTAGAAACGGACCTGAGAGTGGGTTTAGCCTTCACTATTTGTGTTGTTGCTACTGTTTATGTATGGGATGTAGGCATTGGATGCTAGTGATTTGTGATGTGTATATTAGTGTTAATGGTATCATAACTTTGTTGGTATATTTTCCAGAGTTCGTTTTTTAATATTCTGTAGTTATCTACGTGTTTTAAATTTCTTGGTAGGTTGTTGAGTTGCGTGGGTATCTGATGTGATCTCACAAAAGAACCGTAGGAGTTGTTGAAGGGTGTGGGGATGTAGAGAGTTGTTGTAAGTCGTGTTATACGATATGTGTCTCTGTTGTTTCGATAGGTGATGTCGAAGTAATTCCTTGTTAATATCATGTAGTGTTTCAGGTTTTTAATGCTCAGAATTCTGTGTATTGCCATGCGCTTGTCGGATATTGGTTGTTGCGTGTAAGGTGTCCAGATCACTGTTGACACGATTTTCCTGTGTAGTGTTTCTAATTTTGTTAGGTGGCTGCTTGATGTATTTGCATAGACTGTTATTCCGTATATGAGTAGGGATTCGCAGATACCGTGATGATGCGGGGCGTATGATTCTTGGGTTATGTATTATCAACATCTGTGTTTTGGTGCCGTTGATTAGAATTGCGTTTTGGTGGAAGTATGTTGTGATTTCGTTTAGATCTTGTTGTGCTTTGCAGAGAGCTGTGTTAATGTCTGTGTGGATTGCTAGTAATACAGTGTCATCTGCGTATTGAAATATTTGACTTCTTATGGATATGTTATGAACATCGTTAATGTATATGTTGAATAGAGTGGGTGATAATATGGCACCTTGAGGTACACCGTGTTTTATTTGTATACTCCGACTGTGACATGTACCTATTTTTGCTATTTGTGTTCTGTTTGAGAGGTAGTTCTTGAACCATGTATGCAGTGTTCCTCTTATACCTATTAAGTATAGTTTGGTATATGTCATGTTCAAGTGTATCAAATGCTTTAGTTAGGTCCAGCAGTATGAGGACGGCGTACTTGTTTTTGTCGAGAGCTTTGTTTATTGTGTCGGCGATGTCTTCTAATAAAGTAATGGTGCTTTTTGTTTTCTGAAATCAGTATTGGTTTTGTGAGATGATGTTGTACTTCTGTAAATAGTTCTGTAGTCTGGTGTGTGTGTTATTTTTTTTAGAATTTTTGAGATGACTGGTAGTGTAGCTATTGGTCTGTAGTTCTGAGTATCGTTTCTTTTGCCGTGTTTGTATATTGGCGTAATTACTGCAGTTTTTAGTTGTTTTGGAATAATGCCTGTGTCGAATATTATGTTCACGAGTTTCAAAAGTATTGGATTTATTTGTTCAAAGTGTGTTATAAGGTCTGTGAGTCTTATTTTGTCTATTCCTGGAGTGGTCTTTGGTTTTAGTTGTAGGATTGCTTCTTTCGGTTCCTGTTTTGTTACGGGTGGAAAATACATCATTTGTAGTTGACTTTGTGTCGGTAGTTTTTTGTTGATCGTTGGTAGTTTGTCTTTTTTGAGTTGTGTGATGTTGTTTGTGAAAGCATGGTTGAATGAGTCTGCTAGTTCCTCTTGGTTTGTGTCCTGAACGAAGCTTTTTGCAATAAAATCTTGTGCTGAAGTTTTCTTTTTTCGTTACTAATTCGTTGAGTGTAGCCCATGTTTTCTTCATGTTGTCGTTATATTCCATGAATTTTTGGAAGTAGTAGCGTCTTTTTGCCCTACGAATTTTTGTTGTTAGTTTATTTCTTGTGTTTTTGTATAAAGTTTGTAAATGTGTGTTACTGGGTGACTTTTTAAGTTTTTTCCATAGATTTTCTTTTGCAGATAGTATTTAGTCTGTCGTCATTTATCCATGGATTGTTGTCTGTTTGTCGCCTCGTTTGTGTAGGTTTTTTTGCTTTTTTTGTATATTTCTGTGAACTTTAGTTGAAAATTCTCGTATAATGTTACAGGATCATTTATTTTAAGTAGGGAATTCCAGTCTGTATTTTTTACTTGGTTATCGACAATCCTCTTTAGTATGATCGAGTTTTGTCGACTTTGTGGTGGTGGGAGGGGGGAGGGGTAGGAAACGTAATAAAACGAAGTTGAGACAAAGTAGTGATTGGCAATTTTGACGTTAATTACTGATGATGTATATGTATGGATGGGAGCCCGTATGTCGATATAATCAATGCATGATTTTGTTAGTAGTTATTGAGTATTTCTTCTCTTGATGGGGAGTTAATGGTAGGGTTTATGTTGTACTGACTTAGTATATCTAGATATGTGTTAGTGGTTGAAGAAGCATGGTCAAGCATATTTATGTTAATGTCTCCTATTGGGATGAACCTGCGTGTTGTACGGGGTTCGATACCGCTTAGCCATGTTTCTAACTCGTGAAGAAAACTGAGTGGATTATTATCTGGGGGGTCTGTATATTGTGTTTATTGTGTATTTGATACTATTGTGGCTATTTGTGATTTCCAAAATTAGTGTTTCCGCATGTTCGAAGTGAGTTTGTTTTTCAGTCACATTGTATTTTTCTTTGATAAATGCCACAGTGCCACCTCCTTTTTTGTTTGGTCTGCATAAGTTGTAGGTTTGATAATTATTTATGTTGTATGCGTAAATTTCTGTGTCGTTTATTGCAACTTCGGTTAGTATTAGCGCATCTATGTTTATAATGGCATAATTGAGCTGTGTTATCAATGTAAGACAGTGTTTTTTTTTATACTTCTTATGTTTATGTGTATGATAGTGAAGTTGGTATTGGTGGAAATGTTGTCTGACCATTTCTTCAAAGAGTCAAAGACCTTGAAGTTTATGTTTTCTGACTGGATATGTTCGCCTATGTTTGAGATCTCCATTATATAGTTTTTAAATGAGTTCTAATCTTATTTTTAAGGATGTGGAAAGTTAGTGTTTTATATTGGTAGGCTGCGTAAGTCGAATTCACTTGTAATTATGTATACTTGATTGTTTTCATTCTTTCTCATAAATATCTGGGAATTCTTTGTCCACAGGAACTTGCAGTTTTTTCTCTGTTTTTGTCTTCCTTGCTTGGTATAAAAGATTTTTGAAGTATGGAGTCCAGTGTTCTGTTATATAGGTTGGTGTTGGGAGTTTCTTATCAGTTAGGATCGTTGTTGTCAGCCTTGTTTTCTTGCTTGCTGTAAGAATGGAGTCTCTCAGATTTCTGTTGGTAAAACAATAATAATAATAATAAAATTTAAAATAAGAAAGTGTCCAAAAAAGCAATTAGAATCGATCCAATAACTATTTTAATCTATCGATCTTACATCATCAAATTTGCCACAAAACTCCGCAAACGCTCCCTGTGCGATATTCACTATTTCAAAGCAAAAAAAATAAATAAATAACAATAATCAACATTTTTCATTGGATTAGTGCTGTAATTTAGTCTGAAGATACAATAATTTAAATTTTGCGTGACCTAAAACGTATCCGTTGTATTTTACTTCGATTAGTTAAAGTTCTAAATTTTCATTTTCTAAGTTCTTTCTAAAGAAGATACATCACAGCGTGACGTCTGCTTTTCTTCGTCTGGGAAGATATTTTCTTCATTTCATTTGTGATGAACTTCGTGAGCTTCGTTTTGTGACCAATTTAGTTTTAGCCATAGTTAACTCTTGCGTCGTTAGAGGGCGTTAATAATGTACTGCTGGTTAGTGAATGAATGAGAAGTGTTATGTTGTAGTCTTCCTGCGTCAAAATTATGTGGTTTTTAGTGTTGCCTGTGTGCTGTTGTTTCAAGTGATGTAGAAATATGATGGCAAATGTGAGTAGGCTTTGTGTTGATCTGCTATTATAAAATGTGTAATATAAAGTATGTTGTTAGAAGAAAGTTGGCATTTGGCTTCATAAGTAGGTTCAAACGCTGAAATTATCGTATGTTATGCATTTGCATGCTATTTACGTTTCTATGTTACATTTCGGGTGTGTGTTAAAATGACGGAAACCATTTGATTACTCAATATCGGAAAATTGTAATTTCAATAGTGGAAAATGCGCATATGAATTTAGCACCAGGGAAGTGCTTTACGGGATTCGATTCCCAAGGCCGAAGCACTAGAAATCCACACCGATGACCTCATATACCGGTATCTGTACATACCGTTCGCAGTTAAGAAAGGAAGTGTCAGCTAGTCATCGAAGCACACTGTCCTTAGAAAGTTTAATACTCTATTCATTATTATTTTTTTAATAACATATGTATTAAGTTGCTGCGGTCGAAGTTATGGTACAGAGGAGTTGCGAGTGTTAAAAACATTATTACTGTCAGTTCTGACAGCTGTTTTCAGCGGAGAGACAGTCATCCTATTAATAATCAATTTTCAAGAATAATAAAATTGTCACATTTTATTTTATTTTATTTTTGAAGCATTCGGTGTATTTGCAGTTGAAATTCCATCCTTCGTTAAGTAGTTCACACAGAGGAAGTTAAGGCGCTGCGAGTATGACATGACATGTGGACTATTATGTTCTTAGCAATTATCATTACTTAAACTATAGCTTATGTATTTTATCGTATTGCAATTGCTTCGTATTGCATCGTATTGCAATTGCTTAATGTTTATTTGCAAGAAAAGTTTCACTTCGTGCGCGAAAAGTTTGGAGTAAAGTTTTAAAAAAGGGGGTTAAATACTGCGTTAGATATTGATAATGTCTTCCGGTGTGTCATCAAGTATTGTAAGTGGACGTACCTACATCGTCCGTTTGTAACAGCTGCTTTCGATAACAAACTGGAAACCAGACATTTCGACAACAAAGCTGTCGCTGATTCGTAAAAAAAGATTAAAGATGTGTTAAAATTATGATTCAAAAAATAAATCACGCTTTCACGCTTCGCTCCTTTCTCCACCCATCGCTCTGAATCCATTAAAATAGGAATCAAATCCCTAGAGGCAGAAAGAACTAACAGAACTAACTAAACATGCTTTTAACTTTTAAATGGATTTGTTGACATTTCGTTTGTAGCCTCGTGAGTGTGTAAGGGGGGGGGGGGGGTCGCTTCCTGAAATTGCGTTTAAACTTGGGTTAAAGTTTTCACAATTTCTTATTAGACGCTTTGAATTATTTTTCTTCCGTTTAATAATTGAAAATGAACAAATCTAAATCAGATCGCTAACATGATCACCTCCTTTCACCACATGGTCATGCGAAAAAAAAAAAAAATATATCATTAGTTCCTAGGCATACATTTACCATGGACAGTCCACTAATTAAGGAAACTGTAAGCCAGTGGCGCACCCAGGGAGGGGGCCAAGGGGTCCTGGCCCCCCAAAAAGAAAAAGGAAATAAACACTAGAAAATTTTCCAAAAATCTTTTCCTAATTAAAATTAATTTTTTTTTAAAATTTATGTTGTGTCTTCTACTTCTATACTACTTGTCATGTATTGGCTATCACTGCAGATGCTCAGTCATAGGTCAGCAATGCGTAATGTGTATTTGTAAATCGCCTACTCAACTCGGGCCCTCCCTCCAAGATTAAATCTTGAGTGCACCACTAATGTAAGCAATACAGTGTTTTGCATGTTTCTTAAAATGCCGTAGAGGATATTTAGAAAATGGTGTACTAAAAAATTCCTAAATGGTTCTGCCATTTTATTAATATTCATGTGCCAGCAAAATTTAGACCTGTCAGTCAATGAACACGATCATATAGTTCTTTTCAGCTGTTAGTTGTCTTTACATATGATGAATGACAAAGTACATCTTAGGCCTTTGCAAACTAATCTAACCTTTTAAGTAACTGAAGACATTGACATCCTGAGCTTATTCCCCAAACCTGTGCTATTCAAATTGTGAATATTTTTGGGAACCCTGTAGTGCCTCAAGGAATTGCACTTAAGATTGCCAATAATGAAATGGTCTTATATTTGTGTAAATATTTTGTTTATAAATAAAGGTTATTTTGAAAAGTTATTTAATTTCTGCGCCTGAAAATACATTTTTACTATAAAGGACTACTACTCCTGCCCATTTAAAAGTAGAGCAAATGCTTAACAATAAGGAATGAAAGCACCATACTTCCATTTAATTCTGTTCTTGACCAAGCAAAAATTCATGATGTATTTCAGCATTTATGCACTTTGTAAATGTCACAAAATTAGAGAACAAAAGGAGGGAAAATGGAAAGGAATGGGGTGTAGTGAAATTTATATATTACTTCCTCAATATATAAATTTCACTACATTTTTGAGTCCAGATCCATCTGTCTTAATCTTACTGTCAACACTTATCACTAAATACCATCATTTCAACTTCTGCACTGCTTCAACCTTGGTATCCCATCTGGGTCTGGCATTCACTGATGAGACCTCAATGAAGGTAAAAATCAGTCTGGATACCACTATCCAGAAAGATGTGTGCTTTGCATTATAGGATACTAAGGTTGCCTTTTAGTAAGGCAATTAATGTGACTTCATCAGCTTCTATATACAGAGTAGCCTAGTCGTGATCAAGTAAACTTTCTTAGCTTACATATGGATAAAGGATTAAACAAGAATATTATTTCTTGGCATATTTAATTTATAACCAAGTGAAAAAACGTTCTACAATACCATTTTTTGTAATATTCATTACAAAACTATATAGGTTCTCATCCTCATTTAACAGTTGCACAGTTGCATTTTTTCCCCCCATCATGAATAACTATATTATATGTAGTTCTCCAATTATTAATTCCTATCTCATGAATATATGTCTATTTACCCTTCCTTGATCTTGTTCATTGCTCTTTCTAGAAGATATTTGCAAATATCTTTCTGTAATAAAGAAACTTGTTTATACCACAAATCTGCTTTTTTTTATAATAAATTTAGTTTAATTCTTTATCCAAGTGTGAGCAAACAAAGTTTGCACCTGAAAGTATCTTCAGGACTGGGGTAAGGTGGTACAACACCAGGGCACTCCTTGCAAAGGTGGAGCAAGCTACCCCAGTCCTGAAGATACTTTCAGGTGCAAACTTTGTTTGCTCACACTTGGATAAAGGATTAAACTAAATTTATTATACTCTAACCAAATGAAAAATAAACTTCCAGCATCTTTCTCTAAATCCAGAGTAATTTATTAAAAAAAAGGGTGGCACACCATTTGGCAACTCCTATAGGTAGAGATGACCTGCTAATGCTTCTGCCTGGTATCTCCACTTGGGCCTGGCTCCCACTGAAGAGACCTCAATAAAGGTCGAAACTAGTCTGGGTAGTGGCCCTTCCCTTAATGCATAACATTAGACATATCTGCAAGGAGATGTGTTTTGCATTATGGGAGATACTTAGAATGTAGCTTGCTCCACCTTTGCAAGGAGTTCCCTGGTGTTGTACCACCTTACCCCAGTCCTGAAGATACCTTCAGGCGCAAACTTTGTTTGCTCACACTTGGATAAAGGATTAAACTAAATTTATTATACTCTAACCAAGGGAAAAATAAACTTTCAACATCTCCTTTTCTTGTATCTGCTTGTTCTAAACAAATTATTCACTTAAACTGCACTGCTGTTTGTACATTACTATAGATATCCTTTAATAACTGCATCAATTTATTTACTCATTTTACATGAAACATTTTGATCAACATGCTCTAGATTCCTCTCCTTTAAAATCCAAAGTCTGGCTTAGATACGTTGACAATGTTTTCGCAATATGGCCCCATGGCCACCAGACACTGGACACTTTCCTTAGCCACCTAAACAAACAACACAAATACATACAGTTCACAATTGAAATTGAAAAACAGAACACACTTCCGTTTCTAGATATACACTTGTCACATGTCTTCCTTCTGGCAGTCTTTCCTTCACTGTTTACCGGAAACCAACACATACTGGCCAATATATACATATAAACTCCTACTACCACCACCACCCAACACAAAAACTAGGTGTCATTAATACTCTAAAAAAGGGCTCTGAAGATCTGCTCCAATGAACAAGCACAAAAAGATGAATTTAAAGTTATCAGCAATACATTTTCTAAAAAATGGTTATAGCCATAACACCATTAACAAAATTCTCTACAAGACATCAATAAAAAACAAAGATAAACCAGACTACAATAAAACTATAACCATTCCGTACATTAAAGGGACGTCAGATAAAATAAACAGAATACTACAAAAATACAATCTCAAAGCCACCTTTTAAACCTCCTGCAAAACTGAAAAGCTTACTCAACTCATCCAAAGACCCACTCCCTCCACTGGTCCACCCTGGAGTATACTGTATTTATTGCACCTGTAATATACCATATATAGGGGAAACAGGACGCACAATTCCTATCAGACAAAAGGAACATAAACAATCCATTACACGAAAGAAAAATTTCCTCCTCTCTCAGTTCCAGGTGTATATAGAGTTCCTTGTTCCTGCAAGTTGGCCTATTATGGAGACAGGAAGATTAGCTATCATTCACATGGACAGACATAAAAAATATGCATCTGCAGTCATGACTATGGTTAATCTGGCCTTGCAGATCATTCTTTGTTTGGATACAGTTCACAGAATCAACTGGAAAAAGATCATCATACTCCATCACAGTAAATTTAGAAGAGAAAGACTGTTTTTAGAATCTGCTGCTACTCTTAAAAATCAGCATAATTTGAATAAATATGGTTGAATAAAACTTCCCAAAATATGGAAAACACTAATTCTTCAAGATGCTAGTTTACATCCTAGGCAAGTGTCCATAGGGTACCCCACCTAGTTAGGACTCTAGTTTCTCATCCACATGTTTCGCTTAGTTTTGTACTGCCTTTGTGTGTGGGTTATAAGTCTCATCTTGTACTCCTGGATGACCTCTCTCTCTCTTTCTGTGTGTATATATATATATATATATATATAATTTAGATAAAATATTGGAAGAATTAAATACTATCTTTAATCCTTTCCTAGTGTGAATGCTGGAACAAGAATTGTACTGAGCTATATTGAGACTATCAGAAAATGATTTAGAGACAGATTAACAAACAACCAGATGTCACAGTTCTGTGATGAAGGTGAAACTGTTACTATAAGTAGAAAAAGCAAGGAAACAAATAAAGAATAAAGGTTCTGGAAATGATAACAATTCTAATAAACATGGAGATTCTACATAATACTGCATGGAAAGAAGGAAAAGCATCTAAATGTGGGCAAGATTGATACTTTTAACAGTACATAAGAGAGTATGGTAGAATGTAAATATAGACCAACTGCCATAACAAATCATCTTGGTAAGTGTTGATGATACTAGTAGCAAAAGTGAGAACATAGAAGAATACACAAGAAATGATTCAGAAAAGCCAGCAATCTCATACAATAGATAGAGGTATTATCATTAATAGTAGAGACAGTTCTGTGAAAGAATAAAAATATTTATATTGTACCTTTCAGAAGGCATCCAACTGTATGGATCAGAATGATTTGGAATACATGACAATCATGTGGAGTAAATAAATTCTTTCTTTTAGTGTTCATTTTTCATTTTAGAAATTATGGACTTTACAACGTGTTATAAATAACTATTTTAATTTACCGATGTTTCGATCTTCATATTAAGATCATCATCTGGAGTATGTATACAAATATACAAGGACAAGCTGAGTTACATTATACACAGTAAGCTAAAGGAACAATGCTTTGACCACCAGTTAATCTACTGGCATGACCTCTAGTGAAAAAAAAAAAAAATACAAATAATTAATTATTTAGAAACTACATCAAAACTAAATTCTATTTAAGATAACATAGGAAAAAATTCTTTCTTATAGATAGTCTTCTTTCAGTAACAATGATATCCTATTTTTAGCATTACAATTGTTATTTTAGATTTAGGATTCTGGATTATCTACAGTCCTGTTTATAGTTAACTCTTAGAGAGAAAGTTCTGTGGGTAGAATATGTGCCTTCCTTATGCTTAGGATTTTTAGACCATCATTATTGTTCAGATTGGGGTGGTTGATAAGAATCTCACAGGCTTCCTTAAATTTGCGTTCATACCATGTTTTGGTGTGATGTAAACAACTGGTACTTTTCCAGTCAGTTCTATGTAAAGTGCTGCATAGGATTGTATATCTTTAAGATTTTAGATATTTTTTGCCTCAGACATAAGGGATGGTGATAGCATTACTGAAATCTTTCTGAAGAGAAGGTCATGGACTGGGGTAGGGATTGATTATTTTTTTGATATTGTGGGAACTGTAACCATTAGCTTAAATGTGGTGTATATGATTGAGTTCTACTGCAAGAGAGGTCTCATTGGAACAAAGGTTAGTATTTTGATGACACCATAATGTTAAGGGGGGGGGATTTGTGAATATATCTACCTTCCCGAGTGAGTTTCCTGTATACTGAAAAGGACAAGTTACCATTAGGTGTCTAGAAAGGCTAGACTATTATTAGTTTTCTTTTCCATTGTAAATTGGATTCTAGGGTTGATTGGTTTATTGGTGCAAGAACAGTACCAATAAACCAATAGCAAGAACAGCACCAAAGGTTACAGTAGTACACAAGGTAAAAAGTTAAGGCAGTAGTACATTGAGTCAAAGACAAATTAATAAACAATATCCATACACAAAAACTAAATTTAGCAATGTAGTATATACATAAAAACAAAATTACACAAAGGTCATAGGCTAAAGCAGCATAAACAGTGAAAGATAAATTAGTAAATAATATATATGTATAAACATTAAGTTAAGCAATACAGTATCTACATATAAATAAAATTGCAGTCGAATGTATTTGTACAAATTAATTCTTTGTAAAAGGTTAAAAACATGCAGTCTGAGCATATAAGACTTGGCTACGAGGGTTGTTTGAAAAGTTTGCTAAAAAAAATAAGTTAAACACATTTTTTTTTGAAAAAAATCTCCTTTATTTCTCAACATAGTCTCCATTGAGGTCTACACATTTGGTCCAGTGAGTTTCCAATTTTTTCATCCCTTCTAAAAAGTAGGATTTGTCAAATTGTGCAAAATAGTCATGGACAGCCTTGATGACATCCTCGTTTTAAGAATATTTTTTTCCCACTGATCCAAATTGTTAAGTTTGGGAACAAGAAGTCACACAGGGTCAAGTCCGGAGAATATGGCAGATGTGGAACCAATTCGGACCCCAAATCGTGCAATTTTGCTATTACGACGTCCAGTGTGTGGGATGGTGCATTGTCTTGATTTTTTGGCACATTTTTTCACATTGCACATTTTTTGTGCACCAATCTTGGCCGTTTTCTTCAGTTCTTTTTTTAAACAGTCCAACAATGATGCATAATAGACTCCTGTTATTGTTTTACCCTTTTCCAAATAATCTATCATGATAATTCCTTGGGAATTTCAAAAAACAGTGGCCATCACCTTCCCGGCTGACAAAACGGTCTTCGCTTTTTTCAGTGTTCTTTCACTGGGCATTGTCCACTGTTTTGACTGCTGCTTGGACTCAGGTGTGTAGTGGTGGATCCAAGTTTCATCTACAGTCACGAATTGAGGCAAAAAATCTTGCGCATTGCGATTCAACATCTCCAAACACTGCATTGAAATATTTTTTTGCATGCTTTTTGATCGACAGTCAACAATTGTGCCCATCACGCACACAGCTTTTTCATGTGCAATTTTGTAAACAGGATATTATACACCCATTCAGTTGAGATGCCCACAATCTCGGCAATCTCACGCATTTTCACTCGGCGGTCTTCCATAATGATACCATGGGTTTTGTCAATCATTTCCTTCATAGTGACCTCAGTTAGGTGTCTGGATCAAGCTGTGTTTCATCTTCGATTTACTTACGACCACATTTAAACTCATTTATCCAAAAATAAATAGTCTTTAATGCATGGTGCAAAGTTCCCATGGACTGCATCTTACTCAGCTTTGATCTGCGCGGCCATTCACTTCTTCAAATAAAAGTGTTTTATCACTGCATGAAACCCTTTTTTTCTCCATTTTTATGAAAAATGGGAACAATAAGAACAACATGTCGCACGTGGCTAAAGTTTTGCCAGCGGTCATGAAAATGATGATACGTGTTGACACTGGTATCAATGAATGAATTGTGTTGCCATCTGTTGGAAATTTATCAAACTTTTCAAACAACAACCCTCGTAGATAGGTAAAAATTTCATTCCCCTCTCATGTAAAGTAATGGCACTCCACCAAAATATGAAAAATAGCAAGATTGCGTATTTCATTTTTCACACACAGGTGGGTCATCAGCCCTCATGGAACCTTTATGGAGCTTAGCAAGAACAACTTTCCTCACTTCTCTTTTCATGTTGACTAGAATGCAAATGCTTAATTTTAGGCTTAATATCATTGTAATTTGTTTGTCAGTGCATCCTGCCATGATGACTGCCATTGAGCAATTAGCTTTGATCTTATAAACTATCTGTAGTCTGTATATGGCGCCGTCAAACAGTACATGAAGAAAGTATGAGCTGATCTAGCAGCTTCATCTGCAGTCTGATTTCCCTTAATTCCAGTTTGGCTGGGAATCCAGCACAGCCCAACATCAAAATTAAGGTTCATTATGTTGAATTTTTTTCTTGACAATTATTCATAAGACGACTATTACACTTTTTTTATAATCTTTGTCAAGTAGCTTTATTTTATCCTCCTACATGTTTCGCCAATCTTTTTCTATTGGCATCCTCGCGGAATACAAAACTAGTAAGCTAAAATGAAGGTTACAGACTAGGTTATAACTGATGGTTCTAATTCATACAAAAAATTGGTATTGTGCGTGACAATGTGCGTGTCTCGTTAACGTGATTTATTCGTTATGGCTCATTACGTAATTGTTATGAAAGTTCATTTCTTTGATGTTTAATGATCTGATAAAAGTTTTCCAAATTTCTGGTAAAATTAGACCTTGATTCTTGTTTAGGTTTTCAGTTTTACGGGCGACTGTAGCTGCTTCTTTAAAGGTTCTTGAATGGTAGTTATCTTCTGTGTATGGCATAAGGCTCTTATCCCACTCAATGTGATGGTTAGTAGAGGCAAAGTGGCATGAAAGGCCTGAAATGTCTTTTCTGTTATTTCTGACATATCCTATGTGTTCTTTCTTTCTCGTTTCAAAGCTTCTAGAGGTCTGACCTACGTAACTAATACCACATGAGCAAGGTATATTATATACTCCAGAGTACTTGTAGAATGGGTAAGGATCTTTCGGTGATCTTAAAAATTTCCGAATAGTGTTGATTGGTTTGAATGCCACTCTGATCTTATGTGGTTTTAAAAGGTTAGCTAATTTTTTGGAAAGGTTGCTGACAAAAGGAATCGTAATTGTACTGATATATTGGACGTCATCACGTTGTCAATGTGGTATATCAGTAAAGAGAATCCTGTTATAGAGTCTTTTTTGGGTAACCATTTAAAGAAAGTTCTCTGGATATTGTGGTTAATTCCATTAGTAGGTCATCCTTGTCTGTCGTATACTGTATAGCTCTTTTCTTGAGACTATGGATAATGCTAAGTTTCTGAGCTATGTGATGAGCTGAGTTGAAATGGAGGTAACATTCAGTATTTGTAGGTTTTCTGTATACAGATAGGTTGATACTATTATTGGATTGTTTCTTTATTAAAATGTCAAGGAATGGCAGTATTTTATCTTTTTCCATTTCTAATGTGAATTTGATGGTATTGTGGAAACTATTGATTTGGTTGAGGTAATTCATTAGTTCTTCTTTCGTATGATCCCAAATGATAAAGATGTCATCTACATATCTGTACCAAATTTTCGGTTTTGGAATGATCTGGGTTAAGATTTTTTTCTCTAGATCTTCCATGAATAAGTCAGCACAACGAGGTGATAGGGGGCTACCCATAGCTAATCCAGTGAGTTGTTTGTAGATCGTTTTTTGCCAAATTAAATAGTTAGAAGTTAAACAGTGATTGAACAAATTAGTGATGTTTTTTGGGAACAAGTTGTCTAAGATGTTGATGACTTCAACCACTGGAATGTTAGTAAACAGAGATGTAATGTCCAGGCTTGCTAGTATATCCTCTTCAAAAATAGGGATGTTTTTTATTTTATCTATAAAATGTTTTGAGTTTTTAATATAAGTATCCGAGACGTGAATGTGTTGTTGTTATAACCTAGTCTGTAACCTTCATTTTAGCTTACTAGTTTGTATTACCTGAGGATGCCAATAGAAAAAGATTGGCGAAACATGTAGGAGGATAAAATAAAGCTACTTGACAAAGATTATAAAAAAAGTGTAATAGTCTTATCAAAATTAAGGGTTTTCATTTTGTACAAGTGTAACACCTCACACAGCACTGGATGTGGATTATACGTAGGAGAGGAGATAACCTGTAAAGAGTACAGGTTATACAGCCTGTATAAATTACACACTTTTGGTAGCAGCTTTCTTTTATATGCACTTGTGCGTATAAAAGAAAATGACACCTGTGTTGACTGGCTTCACAGCAGCACAGCCAACACAGGTGTCAGTTCTTAAGCCATTAGTATATAGATGCAAAGAAATCAGTGGGCTACTCAGTATGCATTAAACAACTGCAGGTAGACAGATGAATTATGAGACTTCTGTAGTTGATAGTGAGAGGTTGCAGGATGGAGTGCAAACTTGACATGGAGGGGATGCTGTTATGTTTGGTGTAGACAGTGTTGTCATCATTCATGCCAACAGCTTGTATAGTCTCTTTGTCATGCATACCAAAAGGACATGTGGTAGCCTGACATGTGTGATATTGAGCTTCCCAATGCAGAGAAAAGAAATTAGTCCATGCAGGATGATCTGGAAGAGACTATCTTTAGGGTCTAATTACAAGACAACTGTTTCTATTTAAATGATGGAGCCAGTTCATTTGCTTGAATATAAAGAATTTGAGTGAGTGATATGTGAAAGGCACCAGTAGCTATCTGTATTCTCTCTAGATGGATGGGATTCAACCATCACAGTTATTTTGCCTTGTAGAACCATAGACTCGAGACTTCATGGACTTCATTGCTTTGAGACAAGGCAATGAAGATTGATCAGCATCCCATTCAGTAGAGGATAGAGTGCGAAAGAGATTCAATACTCTCTTGCACTTTTCTCTTAACTGACGAATGTGTGCAAGGAATGTAAGTTTTCTGTTAAAAATGAGTCCCAAGAACTTGGCTTCTCTTAATACTGGAATGACGGTTCACCCCATTCTTAATTATGGATCTGGGTGAAGACTGCACTTTCTACAGAAGTATATACAAACTCTTTTTCCTGTTGAAATCTGAACCCATTACTAAGAGCACATGGAGAAACACAATCAATTGCTTGTTGTCTTTTACTTGCCCTCATGTTACGAGTGTGATAATAAATTGTGAAGTCATCAACATATAGAGTATTGTCTGCAGTAGGAGGAAGCTGTTCAGTGATTGAGTTAAGTAAGATAGCAAAAGGTGTCACACTTAAGTCAGAGCGTTGGGTATGCTATCTCAGCCATACCATCAAGAACAGGGTATGGCTGAGATAGCATACTTCCCACTCTGACTTGGAAAGTTCATCTTGACAAAGTTTTTAATGAATACAGGAAAGTGTCCTCTGACACCAATGTTATAGAGGTTTTTAATACGGCACATCTCCAGGTTGTGTTAAGCTTTTTCCATGTCAAGGAAAACTGAAACCAGATGTTCTTCCTTCAGGAATACTTCTCTTATACAAATTTCTAAACCAACTAAATGGTCTAAAGTTGAACAATTTGTACAAAAGCCACATTGTATATTGGAGAGAGGATCATTACTTTCTGAATACCAGAGAAGCCCACATTAACCATTTTCTCTAATCTTACAAAGACAGCTGGTCAGAGCAATAGGTCGATAATTGTTTGCTTGTGTTGGATCCTTCCTGGTTTTGGGATAGCAGTGACAACTGACTGATGCCAAGAATCTGGAAACTCTTTCTCTGCAAGTATTTTGTTGTATATTAAGAGAAGGAGATCCATAGAAGATAGTGGTTGTTTTATTATTTCATAATGAATGTCATCAGGACCTACCTACTCCACTAGGGTGAGACAGTAAAAGAATTCTTTTCAGTTTATCCTTAATATTCTTCTCAATATTAAAAAATTCTGGAGGATATGAAGCTGTTGCTGAGATTCTGGCAAAATTTTCTCCCAAAGTGTCTGCAATAGCTTTGGGATCAGTAAGAATACTTCCATTATGGTCTAAGTTAGATAAACTGTGTTCTATGTTTACCTTTCATTTTCTGGATTTTTTACTATACAATTTTTGCACTGGTCATTTGATTAATTAATGAGGTAAATTGGATCCAAGATTGTTTTAGACGCTGACATCTCACATAACATGCTTTGGCCTGATCATGCTTAAAAGCTATTAAGTTTGATGTGGTGAGGTATCTATGAAATATACCCCATGTTCTGTGTTGATCATTTTTTGGCTGTCTGGCATTGAGTTCCACCAAGGCTTTTGATAGCAGAAGTCGAGATGATGTTCTCAGAATGGAGACTATTGCTGCCTGGACAATGCAGTCAATGAAATACAAGGGTGGTCTGAAAAGTTCTTGGCCTCGATTCCCCCCCCCCCCTAAGTTAGTACATCTGTCATAAGCATTCATGTGAAATTGCAAGTCATTCTATCAAGTAGTTTGTTTTATGCAGCTGTCTGAAGCAAAAGTGTTTTCTGTATCTCTTGAAATGGATAAAATTAAGTATCATGCGGTTATAGAATTCTTTGTAAAAGAAGGTTTAACACCAACAGAAATTCATTCGAAGTTCATAAAAGTTTATGGGCAGTCTTCTCCTTTGTCCTCTCATACTGAGACAGCACGACTCATAATTTTTACTTTCTTTCTCTTCATTTTTGCTTCTTTCAACAACACTTTCATATCCATTTTCATTGCATATTTCTCCCCTTTCAAATCATTTGCCAAAACAATCAACTCTTTCATTTCTTCTTTCTGCAAACTAGCAGCTTCACTAATATCCTTAATCTTCACACCTGGCAAGTATGCATTTGTCGATTTCTCATTAAGTATACCTCTTATCAAGTCTCCATACAATACCTTCTCCTTATTTCCAGTTTCTCGCACTTTCATACTTTTCCCATTCATTTTTTCTTTCATTCAAAGTATGATATGCTTTGCATCGTAAGGCAGGCCTACCATGGTGGATCTTATGATTCCACGGAGGTTCAGAATAATAATATAAGGGAACTGTAGATAGAGT